>NC_092232.1:47452481-47759981 GCF_036320965.1 Panulirus ornatus
GCTTCTCAAAGCTTCACCTAGGCCATTTAGATCACTAACTGCTTCTTAAAAGCCTCACCTAGGCCACTTAGATCACCAACAGCTTCTAAAAGCTTCATCCAGGCCATTTATATCACCAACTGCTTCTCGGAGCCTCATCCAGACTATTCATATCAAAAGCTTCCAAAATCTTCATCCAGGCCATTTAGGCTTCGTAAATGGATGTCGGGCAACTTCTCGCCTTAAATTTAAGGTAAGGGTTTAAGGCGGTGCTTGCGCTGGGAAGATAAGATGTGCCCTCGCCACTATGTCCTTCTCAAACGTCCATTTTGCTTCAATCCTTGAGCACGATGGTGCGATCCTTGAGCACGACGGTGCGATCCTTGAGCACGACGGTGCGATCCTTGAGCACGACGGTGCGATCCTTGAGCACGACGGTGCGATCCTTGAGCACGACGGTGCGATCCTTGAGCACGATGGTGCGATCCTTGAGCACGACGGTGCGATCCTTGAGCACGACGGTGCGATCCTTGAGCACGACGGTGCGATCCTTGAGCACGATGGTGCGATCCTTGAGCACGACGGTGCGATCCTTGAGCACGACGGTGCGATCCTTGAGCACGATGGTGCGATCCTTGAGCACGACCGTGCGATCCTCAAGCGAGACGGTGCGATCTTTGAGAAAGATTGTTCGATTCTTGGGCACGACGGGTGCAAGTCCTTGAGCACAGCGGCACGATCTTTGAATACGAAGGTGCGGTAGACGACGGTACGACCACTGAGTACGGCGGTACGACCACTGAGTACGACAGTGCGACATCTGAGTACGACGATACGACTCCTAAGCACGACGGTGTGATCACTGAACACTCCGGGACCAGCCTTGAGGGCGATGATACGACCCACGGCTATGATTAGGGTGCCCTCGGACCTGACCCCGAACGGTCTTACCCTAGGTCAACTTCAGGGGTCATTCACCCCCTACACAGCTAGCTCGGCCTGGGACAAGCTGCCGTGCTGCTGCTTCTCCTCCCGTTGGCCCAGGCTGGTGTAAGCCATAGCCACATTCTTTGTCTGGAGTATATTCAACACTTGTGATAGAAGCCTTTGCATTTCTTCATCAAGACTTCTGCGAGTCAGGGACTTGCTTGGGCAGTGTGTATAGGCAATGTTGTGAATCGTCCTCTCAAAATCCTGTTACAGAGGGTTTGTAAGATCTAAGATCCGCCGGGTGTACCACAAAAGCATTACCATTTAGGAAATCCTAAGGGATCGGTTGGGTCTTCAATCTTTTAAGGTGGTTTTGAGGACCATATGAGGCTTTTTTGAAGATACCTGGCACAGCCGGCGGCCACTGGCGTTACTGTAATGCAGCAGGTACCTCCCCATACTGGGAATGGGGTCCCTTTTATCCTAAGAATAAATCTTTGAAACCTGAGAACCGATTCATAATACCATATTACTTTGTATTTCACTCGTCTTCTGGCAATCGTCCATGTAAGAGCCACCCTTCTGTTTCAAATGGGCCACTGAAGATGGTGTTCCACATCAGTACAATGGTTTTAGGATCTACTTTCTTAATCAACTACTGGCTCTTTCTCTGTCTTCCCTCTCCTGTGTCACGGAGTAGCACTTGTGAGCCTGTGGTCTACGGTCATTTCGTACGTCAGGTTGTCTTCCTCCAGTTCGCGTTCGCCTACTGTACAGCGATCGTCTTCCTTGTTCTACTCTGGACCTTCTGCACTTTCTTCTCGCTGGTGTATATGTCTAATGGACATCTGGAGACGTTTTGTGGTCACGAATATAAACAATACAGTCTTCTGATGCTCATCAAAGCCTTCTCACCGTGTCATAGCCATCCCATCACTGACTACATCTTCCCATTTCATTTCTCTACAAGGAAAACTGAATTTTCTGCTTACCCTTGGCGGTCTAGCAGAACCAATTTTTCTAGAGGAACCCTACCACACTACCACACGCCGAGAGAGGGGCACTGCAAGCCCCGGAGACAAGCACTTGGGAGGAGCCCTACCACGCCAGCACACGCCAAGGGGGAGATGAAGGCCTCATAAACAAGCACCACGGAGGAACTGCACCAAGCCGTCCGCGTCCACATCCCACATACACCAAGGGCTGCTGGAGACCCAAGAGACGAGGAAGGAGGCCAACCAGCCTCCCACACTCACAGACACAAAACCAGGGAGGCTGGAGACCAAGGAGACAAGGAAGGAGGCCAACCAGCCTCCCACACACACCCAGGGAGACTGGAGACCCAGGAGACAAGGAAGGAGGCCAACCAGCCTCCCACACACACCCAGGGAGACTGGAGACCCAGGAGACAAGGAAGGAGGTCAACCAGCCTCCCACACACACCCAGGGAGGCTGAAGATCCAGGGGACAAGGAAGGAGGCCAACCAGTTTCTACACACACCCACGGAGGCTGGAGACCTAGGAGACAAGGAAGGAGGCCAATCAGCCTCCCACACACACCCAGGGAAGCCGGAGACCAAGAAGACGAGGAAGGAGGCCAACTAGCCTCCCACACACACCCAGACAGAATGGAGACCCAGGAGACAACAGAGGAGTTCTAGCACGCCAATGATAACCACAAGACCTGACGAGATTAAGCTTCAGTAAATACGGAGATAGAGCGGAAATGGGATGGGGGTAAGTAGAGGGGAGACGGGACGGGAGGAGGGCGGAGAAAGTTTGGGGAAACTCAAAGGGGCAGCAACCAAACCCCGGTATAAGGGCTGCAGCCGTCACTCTGACAGGAGCCGCTCCAGCACCACCGTGACCAAGGACCCTGCTGGTCTACCATCCTGGCGGGATTTACCTCAATTTCGATAAGATTAAGTCCTAATAGAAATAAAAAACATATATATATAAGTAAAATAGGAGTCGGGAAGCGGACTGGCAATGAACAAAGAATATCAGGAGTACTTTATTAAGTGATAACGAATACTTTATTAAGCCATAGTGTTTTTCACACAGATACAAGAGATTCCATTAGAAAAAGACGTCAATTCTACCTAGTAATGAGAGGAGGCAGTGGTGTCACGCTTCTACCCTCCCAGCCACAGTGAGGACGACTGGTGACAGGCCAGGGTGGGCTGGGTCCTTGGTGTCGTCTTGTGCACCCTACAGAGTCCACACCACGGGGCCATGCACGAGACGTTCCCTCCCCTCCCAACCTCTCCCTCCTCCCTTAAAAACGCACAAGATATCTTGTAAATCAGAGGCGATGGCAAGGCTAACGCGGGAATTGTTGCTCGTGTTTCGAGAACGGCCTGGAGGATGTCTGGAGCACCACATAAATTACGCTGTTTGCAGATCGCCCCCCGTGATATTGAACGCCACACCAGCTTCCGCAGGGGCCAAGGGTACGGCTTCCACGCCATCGCCGCCGCCGCCGCCTGCAACTACGCCACCGCCACGATGCTGTTTTGTTAGCGCTGCCAAGGCCGCCGTGAGGCCTAACACAGACAGTCTCCTGAAGCTTCTGCTGGCGGGGCTCTCCACGAAGCTACATAACACCCCAGGGCAGTAGCGGCATTCCTACTACCACCTTGATAACGTAACTGGACATAGCGTGGAGAGGAAATATCTCGGCAATGATAAAGTTTAAGGAAACTATGCCCACGAGGGTCGCGCCGTACAGCAAGAATGATCTGCAGCCTAAACTTGTCCCAGCGAACCTCCCGCCGCCCACTCCGTCCTCGCCCGCCCTTCACCGCTTGAAAGTGCCACCCACCACAGCTCTGCTGGCCACATAGAATGCCCTCACCTGCCGTCCGCCGCCCACGGTCATCTATCACGCCCCCGTCTTCCGCCCACAGCCGTTAATCACGCCCCTAACCGCCACCCATCGTGTCCTCATCATCCCATACTGCCACTTATACCTTTGTCCGCCTCCCACTGGCAGTCATCATGCTCTTCGCTATCGCTGTCCATCACGCCCTCGTCTGTCGCCTATCACTCACCGTCGTGCCTTCGTCCCCAACCCACCATCTGGACGATTTCGTCTGCCGCCCGCTATCATGCCTTCGTCAACCACCACCAGTCACCAAGTCCTCCTCAGCCTCCCTCCCAGCAAACACTCTTGTCTGCCGCCCTTCAGACTCTGCCACCCTTCGTCCGCCAGGGACTTCCAAGGGCTTAAGCGACACAAGTAGCAGGGGAGGCAAGCGCGGCTTCCTCCCCCGTGCCTGGCCCTGATGACCGCCATTCAGAGTCACCGCAAATGTCCATCCACCCGCCCCAGCACTAGGGAGAGTGGCACCATCTTATGACTTGTACAGACGGCCTGGAGGCCTTCTTCATCACACGATCGAGCAGTACCCTCGATTTCTCTTGGTCTTCCTGTCTGCCCACCACGTACTGAACAAATTACAACTTGGCCTTTTCGAACTAATGATATTTACGTGAGACATCTGACGTAACAGTGCAAGGTTCATAGTGTACAACGGGGCAGAAAGCTGACATCTGGTGGACAATGTAGTCATCAAATTCGCATCCTGTCCCGTGTGGCGGCGGAACAAGGGATGTCCCACGCGAAGTAAACAGAGAGCCACGCCCACCCCAACGCTGGTTCAAAAGTTTAGTCCTCATGAGAAACCCGCAGCCTCCTCCTCCCAGTAGAGGCTAGACCCCTGAGCAGCGGATGAAATGCGAGTGGGCCTAACAAGTGCGGCAGTCCCTCCTGCCCAAGTGACGAGGGGAACCCGCCATTCCCATCTAAATGCTAAGGCGGCGGCCGGTCCCACGACGAGTCTCCCTCCCCAGCCGACGGCCCAGACGTCCCTCAGACACAGGCACGACCCCCGCCTAAGCAGCACTCCTCCTTAAACACGTTCTGGAACTCGCCCCCAAGTCACGGCGGCAAGGTCGCCCATCCTCACACACTGCAACCAAACGCGCCTGACGCACACCAAAACGGACTCCCTCAAGTCCAAGCGAACGCAGACAAGAGCCAGTTTACCATCCGTAATTCGGTGTAAAATACCACGATTGTCTCTGGCAAAAATCACAAAGCTGATGTCTGGCTTACATGTGAGTGTTACCAGACTCCACCTGCTGGCGCTTAAACCGCGAATGTAAATAAATTTTCGCCCAGGCTCATAGCACATGGAAGTAAAGGAATACAACATCGCCGAGGACTTTTCACCCCCCAAAAAAAAAATAGAAGCCCATCAGTTCCTTACTCCTGCTTGGAGGGCGACCCCGAAGAGGCATGAGCACCATAAAAGGGGTGCTGTAGTTATCTAATCATCTATCTAAGATAATGATTAATACTGTGGTATTTACATTCAGGTCAACCAGACAACGAGTTTTTCAAAGTTCATCTCCAACACCAAGAGCCCGGTCTCGGGCCCACGTTTTCTTCCGAGTGTTGCCAAGCCAACCATACCGTTCGAGGTTGACCCTTCTCCTCACACTGGTATATCCTCAATAAGCCAACTGTTACCAAGCCACTCAAGACTCTCCAAGGATGACCCTTCTCACGCTGGTATATCCCCACTCAATAAGCCAACTGTTGCCAAGCCACTCAACACTGTCCAAGGATGACCCTTCTCACGCTGGTATATCCTCACTCAATAAGCGCCAACTGTTGCAATGCCACTCAACACTCTCCAAGGATGACCCTTCACACGCTGGTATATCCCCACTCAATAAGCCAACTGTTGCCAAGCCACTCAACACTGTCCAAGGATGACCCTTCTCAACCTGGTATATCCCCACTCAATAAGCCACCAAAGTCTGGCACTATACGAAGAAACATCAGCCATCCTCCGCGAGTTTCCTGCATGACTAATCTATACTGCGTCTCTTCCAAGATTTCTCAGCATTCAACTGTTGAAGTTCAGCTGTAGCGACGAGTCCGCGTCGCTGTCGCGGGCTCAAACCCGTCCATGATGCAGGAACTTTCACACACCCAGCACTGAGGGAGGGGGAGAGGGGTCGGTCCTGATGCTGTTTCGTAAGATCGTGATCAAGGAGACGGAAGTCTCCGACGCCGTGGCTTTCACGTGGAGGGTCAAACCAAGGGGTGATTTCAGGGTCTTTTCTCCCTCGAACCCACCAAATCCGAGGGTGACTTCAGGGTCTTTTTCTCCCTCGAACCCACCAAACCAGGGGGTGGCCTCAGGGTCTTTTCTCCCTCGAACCCACCAAACCAGGGGGTGGCCTCAGGGTCTTTTCTCCCTGGAGCCCACCAAACCAGGGGGTGACTTCAGGGTCTTTTCTCCCTCGAACCCACCAAACCAGGGGGTGACTTCAGGGTCTTTTCTCCCTGGAGCCCACCAAACCAGGGGGTGACTTCAGGGTCTTTTCTCCCTCGAGCCCACCAAACCAGGGAGTGACTTCAGGGTCTTTTCTCCCTCGAACCCACCAAACCAGGGAGTGACTTCAGGGTCTTTTCTCCCTCGAACCCACCAAACCAGGGAGTGACTTCAGGGTCTTTTCTACCTCGAACCCACCAAACCAGGGGGTGGCCTCAGGGTCTTTTTCTCCCTCGAGCCCACCAAATCCGGCTCAGCCATTCTAAGGTTGGAATATGTGATCATCGCTGTAGCCCATCCGATTAGAATCTCACCTAGTGCCTAACTACCGTTAACCCATGATGACAAAACACCCTTTCAGGTTGAACGAACACGGTCGATCCATTTCTAAAAACCTTTTTCTCTAACTCAACGAGGAGTACCCACGTCCGTCTCGCTGGTCTATCTACCTGTCATGTCCTGCGCTCCGGTTACGGAGAACTGACTGAATGTAAACCCGAGGTTTTGGTCACAATCTAGAGGGACCCCAAGCGTAACTTTAGAGGACACAGTGGCTGACGATGGCCAGCCTGTGTTCAGCAAGTTGGCGCCGACAGTCCACACACCAGCAGCAGGAAGGCACGTCCGTCGCACCAGGTTCACACCCGCCGAGTCTCGTCCGTGGTGTATGCCGGGTCTTGCTAGTTACCTATACTAAGGCACTGCAGGTCTGTTCCTTTAAGGCGGTGGTGCTCCCTAGCTCACTGTAAGACCGTGAGACCTCCGAACCAGCTTGAATACTGCTGAGGCAGTTTACTGGATAATTCCCGCTTGACATTACTTCATGATGACACCTGGCAGGTCGTGGGTAGCGTCACCTGCACCATCATGACCAACGGGGTTCCCCCGGTTTCTAGAGGTCGAGTCTGCTTGCATAGTGGAGTCATAGACGGACTCACCACAGGTGATGACCCACAGTACACTGGGGAAATAGTGGAGAGGCAGGCAACTTGGACAGAGGTGACTAAGAAAGGGGAGGGATATTCACCTCTAAGGGGAGGGGTATCCATCTCGAAGGGGAGGAGTATCCCACTGGAACAGGCCAGTGTCCTTGGGTTTGAGTACTCACCACTATCGTCCGACAACCGGACACACTCAGCACCATCAGTGCTAACCTCCATCATCCGCACTTACCCCACAGCTAACCTCCATCACCCGGACTTACCCCACAGCTAACCTCCATCACCCGGACTTACCCCACAGCTAACCTCCATCTCCCGGACTCACCCCACAGCTAACCTCCATCACCCGGACTTACCCAGCGCCAACCTCCATCGTCCGAACATACACATCAAATAAAAAATTAGGTTAATAGTTTAACATCAACAACAATACGGTGAACAAAGCAAGTGACTTGTCATACTTACATGACAAGTTTAGCAGTACAGATGGCCACAAATTCTGGCGCGGACCTCCACCCAAACATACCTGAAAGAGAAAAAAAAATATATATATACATATCAAAATCTATGAAAGTTTCATTTGGGAATACAGTAAGTCTTAGGACTACACGCGTGTGTGTGTGTGTGAGTGTGTGTGTGAGTGCCACAGAGTCAAGTGTCTGGCACTATGGTCCAACGCTTGCTACCAAGTACCAACCACAACCCTCACTCCAACCCCAGCCAGTGACGGTGGCTACGAAGCTAAAGGAGAGCAAACCAGAGGGAACCAGGCGAGACCATCTGAACAACAGCAGCAGGTGAAGCGGTAGGTAGCACCTCCAGCAGCAGGTAAAGCAGGAGCAACAGGTTACATGCAGCAGACAGTACCAAGGCAAACAGCAGCAGCTGGCAATATCAGGGCAAGAGTTACAGCAGACAGGCACATCATAACTGCTCCAGCAGCAGGCAGCACCTCACCAACAGGCGGAGCAGCAGGAAGCATTACACCAGCAAAGCAGGACTAACAGCGCCAGGGAGGTCAGTAGGGCAGCATCACACCAGCAAGGAGGTCAACAGGCAGCATCAAACAGGACTGCATGAGCAGGCAGCACTATATAAGCAGGTGAGGCAGCAGGCAGTAGGGTGACACGTTCAGCACATGGCGGCAGTTGAGCAGGTTCTGAGGTAGGAGGGTGACAGCAGCAGTAGGAGCGGCCATCCCTGTTGGCCACGTGTGGTCCAGGGCGGGGCTCCACCACACCACCGCTCCACCACAGCCACCACACTGCCTCCCAGCTGCCCAACCTTCAGGCGTGCCGCACGTGCTTTTCACGGACTGGTTGCACGTGGTGGCGTGTTCCTAGAGGTATAGGCGTGGCAACAGGTGTCCCACGTGTACGGGCGTGGGCGGGCAGGGCTGGGGCGCCCCTCCCCGCGCCCGCCCCATGGTGCTGTGTGGCTGGGGAGCTGCTGATTGCATTGTTGCACGCTGGCGGTGGCGCGGGTTTTACGAGCGTTGCACGAATGGCGCGGGGTGTGGGGCGTGGGGGGGCGGGGGCGCGCCGTGGTTGGCGGCGCGGTCGTAACCGGCGGTCGTTAGCGCGGGGGAGGCCGGCCCGCTCCGCCGCAGCCCTGCCCAGGGCCCACCCCGCGCCGCACCCTCCACCCACACGCTGCCACAACCACGCCCTCACACGCCACCTCAACTACACTCCACCCACTCACATACCTCCACTTACGACTGAAATTTACTTGGGTACGGCAGGTGGCATGCAGTAGCGGCTGGAGTGTGGCGGGGGGAGGCAGGCTGTGGTGGTGCCTGCATGCTTGCCTGCCTGACTGCTTGCCTGCCCGGGTCGTGGTGGCGGCCGCTCCACCGGGGTACACCTCCACCACCACCTTGGGGCCGCCACACCTGACAGCCCCCATAACAACAACACCGTGCGACACAGCCAACCTCACCAGCAGCAGCGTGCACGGCCCAGACTGGTGAGGCCCGCGGTGTGTGTGGGAGGAGTGGTGAGGTGGACGGTGAGGGTGAGGGAGTGTATGGTGTGTGTCGGATGGTGGGGTAGTGTGTGTGTGTGTGTGTGTGTGTGTGTGTGTGTGTGTGTGTGTGTCGGGTGGGGGTCTGGGAGTGAGGCTGGCTGGGCAAGACGCACTGCATGGATCACGCCATCATTTGCATACTAGCCTCGCCACCCGCTCAACTCGGTGTGCTCAACCCGCCCGCCGCGCCGCCCCGTCCCACTCACCTCACGCCCGCCCTCCTCCACCACACGTATACTTTAATCCCTCCCTCCTCAACCTTCACCACGTAATCTGTCACCTCCCTTACAAAACCCAACGGACAATAAGCACCAGCAGACCACAGGTGACGGACCTGAAGCAAGATAGTGTGGATCTTAATGTGGCCAGAGAAAGACCTTACGAGCGGCTGCCAGCCAGACGTGTGATGTTAGCAGTGGGGTCAGCAGTGGTGGGAAGAAGTGGTCTTCAGCAAGGGGTTGTAGTGGGCGGCGGGGGCACACTAGTGGTAAGCAGTTACGATGGGCAATGGTTATAGGAAGGCTGGGGGTAGAAGCAGGCGTTGGGGGGGAACTGATGGTCAAAATAGGGTAACTGCCCGGATCTGATTTCGTAGAATTTTTCAAGCGCTACAACCTAATGGTTCTTCAACGGGTCATGAGTGCTAGAACCTAATGGTTCTTCAACGGGTCATGAGTGCTACAACCTAATGGCTCTTCAATGGTTATGATCATAAGAGTAAGAAACAACAAAAAAAATCATGAAGTTTTAGCTTTCTTTAAAATAATAATCTTCATCAGCCATTTCACACCGACATTACCGTCTCGAATTTCGAAGATAATTCTATTCCCTTCACTGTTATTATACAATTCATACTTAGTGCTGGGTGTCAGCCGTGGCCCGTGGTAGTGAGGGGTGTGTGGTAAGGTGCGGGGTGTTGTGGTGGGAGGGCAGGGAGGCGGGGGTGCTGTGGCAATCAGCAGGGGGTAGAGGTTGGCGGCGTGGGGGCATTAGTGAGCGACCACGGGAAGGGGGAGGGAGGGTCAGGAGAGGGCAGTTGTGGGCAGTGGGGGAGGGGAGACGTCGGCAGGGGACGAGGATGCTGGAAGGTGGGCAGTGGTGGTCAGCAAAGGGTAGTGGTCTTATCAGTCATGGGCAGTGGTGCTGCTCTATGGAGGGTAGTGGTGGGGGGCGAAAAGCTGTGGTGGAGGGCGGGGGGCAGTGGCGGGCAGCATGGGGGGTATTGGGCGGCGGGGAGGCAGTGAAGGTCAGCAAAGGGTGGTGGTGGTGGTGGACGGCAAGGGCGGCGGTAGTCTGCTGGGGAAGAGATGGACGTCAGGGGTGGCGTGTGGAAGGGCAGTAGTGGGCGGCTGCAGGGGGGAAGTGGCAGTCAGCAAGGGGTAGTGGTGCGCTTCAGTGTTGGCCTGTGGAGGGTAACGGAGTAGGGGAGGGCAATGGTGGTTACAAAGGGTAGTGGTGGGCATTAGTGGTGGCCTGTGTAGGGTAGTGGTGAGCAGCAGAGGGGCAGTGGCGGATGGTGGGGGCGTTTAGGGATGATCTGTAGTAGGCAGTGTGGGGATAAAGGCAGTAGTGGCCGGTAGGGTATTGTAGTGGGTGGTGGGGTACATGGTGGTAAGCAGGAAGGAGACAGAAGGGGTAGTGGTTCCGGGATAGTGGGGTCTTCCGTGAGGGGATGAGGAAGTGGTGGTGGGGAATAGTGAGGTGGTGGTGGGAATAGTAAGGTGAGAGTAAGGAATACTGAGGTGGTGGCGGGGATCAGTGAGGTGATATGAGATGATACAGGGGGGTCAGTGAGATGGTGTTGGGGAATAATGAGGTGGTGGGGGATAGAGTTGTGGAGGTACAGTGATGAAGTGTTGGAGGCACAATAACAGGGTGGTGAAGTGGTTGTAATTCCGTGGTGGGGGGGCAGGGCATAAAGAAAGGGTAAGGTAGTGAGGGTTAAAACAGAAAACGTGATGGGCAGGGAGGGCGTAGTGATGGGCATGTGAGAGTGTTGTGAGTAGCAAGGAGGGGGTGCTGGTGGCTGGCGTGAATGGAGGGACCAGTGGGCCCGCGTAGGGGTGTATGAGTGAGCAAGGAGCTCAGACGTGTGGTGGGTGGCACAGAGGGGACAGTGGTGGGCGGCGTAGGAGAGGCGGCGATGGGCGGGGGCGGAACAAGTGGTGGTTAGCGGATGGGTGCAATGGTGGTCGGGGCGTAGAAGGTGTACCGGTGAAAGGGGAGGAGGAGCAAGTGGAGAAATGGTGGGTGGTAAGGTAGTGGTAGCGTGGAAGAGGCGTCAGGTGATGTGTAAGGGGTGGTGATGGGAGCTGTGAAGTGATGGGAGACAAAAAAAAAAGTACAGTGATATACAGCTGGGCGAGGTTACTAGTGTTCGACAGACAGGGGTATAGGCGGATGATTCGTGAGGTCGGATGACTAGGTGGCATGGAATGGGTAGGTGTCTGGGTCTGGGATATGGCCAGGATGGGTGAGGAGGAGGAGGAGGAGGGCGGTAGGGCCGGGTAATGACGAGGGAGTTATCGGGGCGGTGATCGGCGGACCTCCCCCCCCACAATATTCATGAATGCGGGATCTTGCGCATTACCGCTGCTCGCCGTCATACCAAGAGGCCAGCCTACCTGCCTGCCACAAATAACGCCGTGTCACTGACCCTGACACGGCATTATGTATACAATGCATCACCCCGTAATGGAGACCTCAGCCTCTATCAACATGGGACATTAATGCCAGCCACCGACATGGCTACACCGCCCTACCGCACACACACACACACACACACACACACACACACACCACACACACACCTACCTATCCGACCCAACACGCCCACGCGAACTACTAAGAACACACGCTGCCTCGACAGCTACGGTTCCCATCCAACCAAGCTACGTCGTTAACAGACCCAAGAGAGAGAGAGAGAGAGAGAGAGAGAGAGAGAGAGAGAGAGAGAGAGAGAGAGAGAGAGAGAGAGAGAGAGAGAGAAGGGTTATAAGCTCTTAATATCCTGATACAAAAAAAAAAAAAAAAAAGGCCACCACAGCAAGAATGAACTGGAGCGATGCAGCACATGGAAGGCGGAGACAAGCTATTAATAGGCGAACCCGGAGCCTGTGACGTGTGGTCAAGGTTAACGAGGCGATTTTTCGTTTATTCCCGGTGCTACCTGCCTCGCCAAAGCGCATAAGGCAACTGCGTACAAAACAAGTCACAGAAATTCACACAAAAAATTATTGTAAACATCCATCACATGTTGGTCCATGAATATGGACAAGACTTTAACAAAACCCAGCTAGAAATGACACAACACCCTTTTGTCTATATCAAGACACCTGAAATTCTGGGATTCTATTCATACATATTTTGCTTCCACAAGACGACAGGTTGCCAACCCTGGCGTCCGCCCCCGAGCATTTTCATTAGGGTCATGGAACTGTTCTATGCTCCAATGTACAGATGTACACTTTACAACTACCATGATGTACAGTATACGTCCTGGTTCATTCCCCAGGTGTCCAGTGCCCCTGCTGGATACATCAAAACAAAGTCTGTTTACGTCTGGGCTGGGCATACATCAAAACAAAGTCTGTTTACGTATGGGCAGGGCACACACAATAAAAAAGCATATCTCTATAGCGTATATTAATCTGTTCTCCATATTGAATATACTCTCAAGTTCCTTTCGCTACCCTAGAGGTCAAGGCTTTGATAAACACCTGATCATGAATACGGAGTTCCATTCTTTGAGGTGGGGGTGCCACGCAGTCACGTTGGAGAGGTTGAATGGTGGGTCGTCACATAAGTTGGTAGCCAGAGCAATAAGTGAATCTACTAGGTGAAGAGATTGTGAGCTTACGCAAGGAACCAAACTTGTCATAATGTAAGCCGTAGCCTTGACCTCTTGAAACCTTTCTTGCGCCACCGCTCGCACGACGAGCATGGGTGGCTGGACGACAAGGCACACCCGCTGATAAGCCGTACTGATCAGATCACAAGAGTTCCACTATGCCACCACGGCCGCGACACACGTAACAATAGGTCTGAAGGGTTTAGGAAAATCCTGGTTTTAAAGCCTCTTGACACACATTGATTACATGAGATATATCAGTGTCCAGACACAGACAGGTCTAGCGCTTCGTGACTGAGTGACTGACTTATTACGAGTGTCTCGCTAAGAAGACAATAGATTTGGCCCCTTCCATCGCACGGCACCATGACCAAGTCACAAGTCCCACCATCTTCCAATTTTTTTTCCGCCAATGAATGAATGACGTTAACTTAAATACCATGACCCATCTCACTGGTCTACACAAGAGGCTGAGAAAAAAAGGGGGGGCAGCTGCGAGAAAAGGATCTCATCAGCGGGGCCAAGCGGTGGAGGAATATGCCAGCAATCTTGGGACGAAGCTAAATTGCCCCCACGGCGAGCTGACAACAGCTAGCAGGCCCAACACTACTACTTCATTAGGGAGGATGACCAGTTGGTCAAAACAAGAGCTGACATATGAATGGCCATTTGGAGGTCACAGTGACACATGAATGGCCATTAACATCAAACTGTCAGTTGTACGGCCAATCCGATGGCATTGTTCAAGTCTGCGAATCATGTACCATCATTCTGACACAGGGATAATTTGGCGACCTGTCTCCAGCAAGTGGTGTAGGAGAAAGACCAGGCGGCCATGGATCCTGCGTTACTCTGCTGCGGGGACGAGGGCCTGTGGAGACGCGGTCGCCGCTACTGCCGTGCTGCGGGGACGAGGACTGTGGCAGGTGTGGAGACGTGGTCACCGCTACTGCCGTGCTGCGGGGACGAAGACCTGTGGCAGGTGTGGAGACGTGGTCGCCGCTACTGCCGTGCTGCGGGGACGAGGACCTGTGGCAGGTGTGGAGACGTGGTCGCCGCTACTGCCGTGCTGCGGGGACGAAGGACCTGTGGCAGGTGTGGAGACGTGGTCGCCGCTACTGCCGTGCTGCGGGGACGAAGACCTGTGGCAGATGTGGAGACGTGGTAGCCGCTAATGTCGTGCTGCGGGGACGAAGACCTGTGGCAGTTGTGGAGACGTGGTCGCCGCTACTGCCGTGCTGCAGGAGACTAGGGACACCTCAGCTAGATACACTTGTCCAGGTTCAGCAGCCACTTGGATATTCGCTCCACACCGGTATCCTACAGCGACACACAGCTGCCTCACACAGGCAGAGAGTTTCATGATAAAAGATAATATTCGACATAGATTATGTTCTCCTCTCGCTGGTGGGCTGGTATCAAGAGCAGATATGTTTCCACCTCAACCCGGCGCCCATTTTAACACATACCATAAAATGAAGTAGAAAAAAAATAATTCAGGAAATATGGACAAAATAAGCGAAGATTTTTGTTCCTTTCCGAGAGAGAGAGAGAGAGAGAGAGAGAGAGAGAGAGAGAGAGAGAGAGAGAGAGAGAGAGAGAGAGAGAGAGAGAGAGAGAGAGAGAGAGAGATCATCAATTCATATACGAGGGAGGGAGTTCTACACTCGTGGGGGCACACCCCCCCCCATCTCTTGAGCTTTCTCTACCATCCCCTTGCGTTCGTTCATTCCATTCTCCCGCTAATCTCTTATCATTGGAGTACTTCTTCCCATCCTCTCTAACACGTTTCTAGCTTAATATCATGGAATGTCCTCTGGCTGTTCTACATGTGTCTTTTCAGACAAACTGTTCGCTGTATAGTCACCATATAGCTGGTTTAAAAACTTAAAAAATAAGTGGTTGTGGTCAGGTCACTCCTCACTCTTCTCCCCTTCATCGTGGGAAAATCAAAGGGCTTTACGAGGCCAATTATATCGACCAGTTCCGACGGGAGGATGAAGAGGTGGGTTGGGTTGGGGGCTGAGCGCCGCGCCTAGGATTCGAACCCGGGCAGGCCCATGCGTTAGCGGTGCCTACTTACTATACCGCGGCAGCCCGTTACACCACGGTGTGTGTGTGTGTGTGTGTGTGTGTGTGTGTGTGTGTGTGTGTGTGTGTGTGTGTGTGTGGCCATGTGCTCAATGTATGGCGCTCTCGCCCTCCCTCTGTGAACTCATACAACTATACTGTCCACATACAGGGTGGTTCAAGAAGATGATACCAGTCTCGTAAGGGTGCTACTGATCACATAATCATAAGTAACTAATCATAAGTAACAGCGGAACTTATGGGGGTGTTACTGAACACATAATTATGAGAGTAACAACAGAACTTATGGGGGTGTTACTGAACATGTAATTAAGAGAGTAACAAGAGAACTTATGGGGATGTTACTGATCACACAATTATGAGTAACAGCGGAACTTATAGGGTGTTATTGAACACATAATTATGAGAGTAACAACAGAACTTACGGGGGTGTCACTGAACACATAAATATGAGAGTAACAACAGAACTTATGGGGGTGTTATTGAACACATAATTATGAGAGTAACAGCAGAACTTATGGGGGTGTTACTGAACACATAATTATGAGAGTAACAACAGAACTTATGGGGGTGTTACTGAACACATAATTATGAGAGTAACAGCAGAACTTCACACTATCACGGTGTGATCACTTTACTGCCTTCATTCCTTCAAATGATGCTGTTCATTCTGACAGACAGGCAATACGACAGCAACTGAGACACGAGCTGGTAATCAGGATTTAATTCTCAGCGTTTGCACAGATGTCTTCCTCAAGGATATGAAATACGTAGTGCTAATCAGGATCTAATTCTCAGCATTTGGAGAGGTGTCTTCCTCAAGAATACGAAATACGTATGTCTAAATCAGGATCTAATTCTCAGCGTTTGGAGAGGTGTCTTCCTCAAGAATACGAAATACGTAGGGCTAAATCAGGATCTAATTCTCAGCGTTTGGAGAGCTGTCTTCCTCAAGAATACGAAATACGTAGGGCTAAATCAGGATCTAATTCTCAGCAATTGGAGAGCTGTCTTCCTCAAGAATACGAAATACGTAGGGCTAAATCAGGATCTAATTCTCAGCATTTGGAGAGGTGTCTTCCACAAGAATACGAAATACGTAGGGCTAAATCAGGATCTAATTCTCAGCATTTGGAGAGGTGTCTTCCTCAAGAATACGAAATCCGTAGGGCTAAATCAGGATCTAATTCTCAGCATTTGGAGAGCTGTCTTCCTCAAGAATACGAAATACGTAGGGCTAAATCAGGATCTAATTCTCAGCGTCTGTGGAGAGCTGTGTCTCTCGCAGGAATACACATCCTCCCGAAGAAGGCTCCTCCCGAGGAAGGCTCCTCCCGAGGAAGGCTCCTCCCGAAGAAGGCTCCTCCCGAGGAAGGCTCCTCCCGAGGAAGGCTCCTCCCGAGGAAGGCTCCTCCCGAAGAAGGCAAGTGTCGGTCGACACCGTTGAGAGTTGAACCCTGGCCGTCACAGCTCGCGTCTCACTGCTTCCTAACAGCAGGTCGGAACGAGGGCTGACTGAATGACAGTGACAGTGGACGGAAGACAGTGGCGTCACTGACAGGACGCCCGTAGATCTCCAGAAGCTCCCTCAGTGTGTAGTTTTAAAGGAAAACTCTCGCATAGATCCGCCATGAATACAAGAGGCGCCTGCCGCAACCGGCTCAGGGCAAGACAACGGCCGAGGTGGAAAGCGAACGACGTCGAAGTGCAAGACGGCGAAGGCCGTTAACGCGGCAACGGAGCGCGACGCAACATTGGCAGTCTTCACCGCTTGAACGAGTCGTCGACTTGCAGTGTGCAGTGGCGCTGGTAGCCACAGAACATAGCGTCATGACTATTAAGTACAGAGATTCGGGACTGCGTCTCTATGAGAATAGAAATATCATTTTCAATCAAATTTGTAAAACAAAAAGTTTCAATTTTTCTTTCAGTCTTGTAAAATCCCCTGTAGTAACTACAATTCCCATAATAGGATAAAAAGTACGAGTTTGTACAGGATATATGGTCATCTCTCACTAACCACCTTCCATAATGAGGCGGGTAACATCTTTATGAACCTACCTTTATGTGGGCGCTGACCCCAACCTGTAGTGTGCCTGTGAAGTGAATATACGAGACCCTCAGCCCACGTCTTTACCTTGCCTCATACTAACGTTACGTTTGGACTACTCCCACATACGCACGCGTTCCTCTTGTGTCTGTCCATGTCCAGGCCACCACGCCACGGCACGCGGTGCGGTAAATAAAACCCATCGAAGTACAGCTAATTCCTTTATTAACTGCGTTTCGTGACTGGAGTCGGTTCGTTGTTCGAGATGTCTGCCACGCTCGGTCGTTTCGTTTACGAAAGTGCGTGTCAGGCTGACGTAGCTCTTAACTGATGGCTCTGAGCTGGCTCGCTGGCTGATGGTGTCAGCTTACCACCGTCACTGGCTGCACCAGCGGGTGGGCCTCCTCACACACCACAGGCCCACTTGGCCAACCCTGTACACTGCAGTTTTAACCCCCTTGGACACGGCTGTAGAGAAACCTGACCGTAACGATCCTGGGTATGAATAGCCTGGTCCCTGACCCGACCCTTTCATACCCAAGGGTCGTAATGTCCTGCTCAAGGGTCGTAATGTCGTAGTCCTTAATGGGATAACTTTGGGTCATCAGTGCTTCAGGGACAAAGAGCCCCACTCGTATGTACAGTGACCTCCTCATGTTACCATACATACATACACCCAACCACCACCATTCCCTACCAATCGGTTCTTTAACTAAACCCATGTGAGACCTGTCCGTAAGACGGTACGTGGATGAATTAATGTTAAGCGGTGGGTAACATGGACCCCCCAAGGACCCATTACCTCCCCACAACACACATTACTAAATACAACATTCGCACAAGACACTGAAATACGTGAGCATCTGAAGGGATGGATGGAGGCGCCGCCAACACCACTTGGGTAAACCAGAGTAAGTCCCGATGAATCCATCCCCCCGGAGTGATGACCAGCAAGGGGTGTGTGTGTGTGTGTGTGTGTGTGTGTGTGTGTGTGTGTGTGTGTGTGTGTGTGTGTGTGTGTGTTGCGGAGTGTGGCAACACACCCCCATCCTCATCACCAGCCTCACCCTCCCCACCACTGACAATACTACACACTAGCTAGGCCTCTTAACACGACGGAGGCCGTCGCTGACGTCCAGTGAGGGAGAGACAGATAGCAGAAGGAACGTGCATCTCTCAAGTTGCGGTGTGGAGTGGCGTGTGTGAGAGAGAGAGAGAGAGAGAGAGAGAGAGAGAGAGAGAGAGAGAGAGAGAGAGAGAGAGAGAGAGAGAGAGAGAGAGAGAGAGAGAGAGAGAGAGAGAGAGAGGCTAACTAGCACTGAGGTAACCCAGAGCAGAACCACATCCTAGAGCAGGCCTCAACGAAGCCCCGGGGGTAAGTCCTCGGGTTCTGGACGCTGGCGGAGCAGCAACACGCCAGCACTCAATGGCCTGGAACGAAGAGGGGAAGAAATTCATCCGGGCAGAGCAATTCTACGTTATGTTATCTGATGACGCAGACGAATTCTGACCAGCGTCCTCCTCCTGCTGCGCCAGCATCGTCATCATCATGCACGGTGCAATTATCATTCTTCACGTTCCCGGGTGGGAGTCATCAACCCAACCGGAGGCAGGTTGGTGGTAGGCCTCGTCGTCGTCCCCCCCTAAACTCCGCCGCCGATCACGTAACGATCATCCGCACAGACGCCGTCGACAAAAACGAATGGATGAGTTGCGCGAACATGAACCTCGATGCGGGAGCCTCGCCGCTCTGCTTGATGGCTACAAGCGGCCCTAAAAACCTGGTAGTGCTCGACGCGGCAAAGCTCCGTACACCAAAATCCGAGCAATTGCTTGGCCTGAGAATACGATCATGATCACGAACATATTTCTAGCGTGTTATAGGAGACGACAAAGAGGGGTAGAAGCGGGGAGAAGGTTGGGGGCTAACATGGAAACCCTACCTTCCTAAAGAAGGAACACGTGAAGGAGCCAATCGAGGATCTTTCCTTTAAGGCTGAGTCGTCTGTCTGTTCCTAAGGCTACCTCGCTGAGTCAAGGAAACGGTGAACATGAATAGGGGGAGGATATATATGTGTGTGTGTGTGTGTGTGTGTGTGTGTGTGTGTGTGTGTGTGTGTGTGTGTGTGTGTGTGTGTGTGTGTGTACATATATATATATATATATATATATATATATATATATATATATATATATATATATATATATAAGAACAATGATATTGCAATGTTCGTTGTCATCAATGATTGATTTGTGCCCGCTGCCCGAAGTCCACAAAAGCACTTGGAATTCCCGTTGTCATCATAAAACTCACATTTGCCAGGGTCATGAGACATGCGTCAAACACTCCTGACGGAGGTATGACCCCGGTGTTGGTGCAGGGTCCTCCGGGCTGACTGCCTGCCTGCCTTCTTGGCCTTCTGGTGTCCACGGTGGGGCGATCAGGGCCTCCCCTCCCCCTGTCCGGGTCACGCCGCCACCACACAGCTCTCCTCACCATAACCACTCGCGTGGAACTGGGGCAATTCCTCTCAAGTACCGGTGCAGACGATCACTTTCCCCGACAATCATCATCTTACAAGTCGTAACGGATGACCAACCTAGTCTATTTCGGGCATGCTTCAGTCTTACGAGAGACCCTACCTTACTCATAGTGTGGGAGGGAATTTCTGACAGAGGATATGCAGCAGTACCGTAAACATAAGAGAAATATATATAAAGTTCGGTCTTGGCCTCCTCGGTTCGACTGGATTACAAGATTTAGGCTTATATGCCAAGCACTGGGGCATCTAAGGCTATTCAGCGCTCTCATTAAAGATTCAAACATTCTTAGAAATTTACTTTTAATAAAAAACAATATATACTTATATACACATACATAAACACATTCATTTCCTCATTTATTCATCATACTTGATCGCCGTTTCCCGCGTCAGCGAGGTAGCACCAAGAAACGACGAACGGCCCATCCATTCATATGCACACATATATGTGTACATAAACGCACATTTATTCATACATATACATCCATACAAAGGTCTTCGTTTCCTGGCTCTTTTCTAGATAATGTTACCATCATGAAGTTTACGGCACAAGTTATGCACACGTTTGACATCTCCCCAACCAGTCTCTGAGTGAACAGACTGGAAAACCCTGCATCTTCACGTGGTGGTTAAAACCCTGCATCTTCAAGTGGTGGTTAAAACCCTGCATCTTCACGTGGTGGTTAAAACCCTGCATCTTCACGTGTTGGCTAAAACCCTGCACCTACACATGGTGGTTAAAACCCTGCACCTTCACGTGGTGGTTAAAACCCTGCATCTTCACATGGTGGTTAAAACCCTGCATCTTCACATGGTGGTTAAAACCCTGCATCTTCACATGGTGGTTAAAACCCTGCATCTTCACATGGTGGTCAAAAGAACCTACTGTTTGCCGTGCACTGTGACCCGTCGACACACCAGCTAAACGCTCTGAGAGGCTGCAGGAGGAGCTGTGTGAGCCTGGACGAGGACTTGTGCAAGCCTGCAGGGGGAGCTGTGTGAGCCTGCAGGAGGAGCTGTGTGAGCCTGCAGCAGGAGGGCCAGTGTGAGCCTGCAGCAGGAGGGCCAGTGTGAGCCTGCAGGAGGACCTTAGCTGTGTGGGGGTACGAGCGAAACACCTCCTGACGCAGGAGGTAAGAGCCACAAAAAGCCTATACTGAAGGCGATCGCGTCGTCAAGCAGGAAGACGGCCACACACTAATCCCTACACCCTACCTCCTCCAGAAGTCTTGCCTCCTCAAACTATGATCACCAGTCTCCTGACCTGACCCATTAATTACAACATTCTCCTCACCTTACCCATTAATTACGACAATCACCAATCACCTAAATTTACCCATTCATTAGCGTATTTATGTCAGTCTCGACCTTAGCTTAGAAGCATATATATATATATATATATATATATATATATATATATATATATATATATATATATATATATATATATATATATATATATATATATCACTGCATCACATGGAAGGAGGTATTCATCACTGTTGCAACAGTGATAATTAACAGAGACGGCGCACCATGTAAACAGCTGGGAACCAACACCATCTCTACAGGGAAACCACAACAGCTGGATACAAACATCATCTTTACTAAAAAAGGAAAAATGAACATTTTGTTAGTGGGTAAGGAGGAGGGGAAGGGGGGGGGGGAGACAAACAAACAACAACAGAGGGCAACAGCAACCAAAGCGTACAAAAGCCACAGGAGGAGGAGGAGGAGGAGGAGGCTGGGGATGGCTGGAGGAGGGAGGGATGCTGAGGATGGTGGCGGCCAAGTGGTGGTGGGTGGGCGACCTTCAGCGGCGTCTCGGACCCTCCGTGCACCTCCGACCATTATCATAACAAAAACAACAAGTCTCACACGCCTACCAATTTGCAGCAGTAAATTAGGCAGCAACCTGCCGGCCACAGTCACAGGAACATGGTCAGCCCGCGTCACAACATGGTAACTACCGTCACACATGGCCTCTACCACCACCGTCACACGTGCCGTCTACCACCACCACCACCACCACCGTCACACGTGGCGTCTACCACCATTCCGTCTTCTCTCAAGGCGATTACCACTATCCTGTCTCACAAGGCAACTACAACCATCCCGTCTCACAAGGCAACTACAACCATCCCGTCTCACAAGGCAACTACCACCACCCCGTCTCACAAGGCAACTACAACCATCCCGTCTCACAAGGCAACTACAACCATCCCGTCTCACAAGGCAACTACAACCATCCCGTCCGACAAAGTAATTACCACCATCCCATCTTACAAGGTAACTAACCACCACCCCGTCACATAAAGCATCTACCACCATCCCATCTCACAAGGTATCTACCACCACCCCGTCTCACTAGGCAACTACCATCACCCCGTCTAACTAGGCATCTATCACCACACCATCTCACAGGGCACCTATCGCCACAACGTCTCACAAGGAACCTACCACAACCCCGTCTCACATGACAGCCATACCCCACCTGACCACGCAGATTAATGCTCCATCTTTACATGAGTTTTCAGCGTCCTTTGTTCCCTTCCATTAAGATAATCCATCCAGGCAAGTAGTGGTCCCCCCCTCACTCCTGCCTCACCATCCACCTTCACTCACCAACTTCCTGGTGGAAGCCTGTATGTCCGGCAGACTAAGGGGCCAAGCCCTCCCTGAGGGAGGTTTGGTGCCATCATCTGCCGCTACGCGTATCTGCCAGCCTCAGTCCTTTCCTATGTCATGGTCTTCGTGCCGTGCCAGTCCTCCTCCCACTCCTGACACTCCCCCCGGCGCCACACATCAGTCCTCTCCCATCAACATCCTCCCTCCCACCACACCACCACCGACCGAGTGCACGGTAATCATTCCGTCACCCACTCTGTGTCTTACGAGGCAATCTCTCAAGACGACCCCTTTCTACCTTTCCTTCTTCCAGCACACCTCTCTACCCTCCCATCTCAAGACCTTGCTAGGCCTTTACCAACGACCTCAACCATTATTCATCTTCACAGCCGTCTCGTACATTCCGTCTCTCCCCCAGCACTATCCGCGCCTCTCCACCCTCAAAGATCACTTCGCATCTCCCGATCTCCCCCAACCTCCCGACATCCCGACCTACCTCTTGCATCTCCCCCTACCTCCCGACATCCGACACCGATCCGACCAACCTCTTGCATCTTACCCCCCCCCCCCCCCAACCACCACCCGACATCCGACCTTACCTCTCGTATCTCCCCCCCACATCTCTTCAGCCCTCTCCAACATCCCACACCGACCTGACCTGCCTCCTGCAGCGCCCTCCATGACGCTATTCAAATGACGACCAGTGAGCACCTAAATCATGGCGGGCATCAGCCAGGAATTTGCAAATTAGACGTTGGCACGGACCGCTCCCGGCTCACCGTGCCCTCTCTCCTTATCCTTGCTCCTCTTCTCCTCCTCACCCTCACTCTGCCTCACGTCTCGCCTCCTCACCCTGCACTTGTTCTTCCACCAACCCACCCCCCTCCTGCCTTCTCCTCACCCACCCCCAACGTCTGGACACACTTCCCCAGCTCGCCACTCCTGCCCCGCTGACTTACACACACCCCATAATGGCCGCCACTAAAATGTCCGCGCGACCCGCCATGCACCGGCCTCCCTCCACTCCTACTACCCTCACGTCCTGCACTCGTGTGCACGCCTCCCTTCGTCCCACGCCCACGACCTGAGCTATGACACCCCAACTCCTCTACTCCCACTCCAGCCACTCAACTAGAGCCGCACACACCCCTGTCTCTCTACTACCACTCCAGACACTCAACTAGAGCCGCACACACCCCTCTCTCTCTCTACTCCCACTCCAGCCACTCAACTAGAGCCGCACACACCCCTCTCTCTCTACTCCCACTCCAGCCACTCAACTAGAGCCGCACACACCCCTCTCTCTCTCTCTCTCTCTACTCCCACTCCAGACACTCAACTAGTGCAGCACACACCCCTGTCTCTACTCCCACTCCAGCCACTCAACTAGAGCCGCACACACCCCTCTCTCTCTACTCCCACTCCAGCCACTCAACTAGAGCCGCACACACCCCTCTCTCTCTCTACTCCCACTCCAGCCACTCAACTAGACCCGCACACGCCCCTATACTCCCACTCCAGCCACTCAACTACAGCCGCACAAATCCCTCTCTCTCTACTCCCACTCTAGCCACTCAACTAGACCCGCACACGCCCCTCTACTCCCACTCCAGCCACTCAACTAGAGCCGCACACATCCCTCTCTCTCTCTACTCCCACTCCAGCCACTCAACTAGAGCCGCACACACCCCTCTCTCTCTCTACTCCCACTCCAGCCACTCAACTAGACCCGCACACGCCCCTCTACTCCCACTCCAGCCACTCAACTAGAGCCGCACACACCCCTCTCTCTCTCTACTCCCACTCCAGCCATATACCCCTAGCCACTCCGGTAATAATCAATACGTCACACCGGAGTTTGCACTTTGGCTGTATGTAGCAGGTCTTCGAGCCTGCAACAGCACGACCTCAGGATGTGAAGGCAACTTGCTGGTCAACGGGTGGCCAAGTTCTCCAGTGTACCTGACGTTACAAATCTTAAATAATAATAATGATAGTGGATAGGGGAGAAAGAATACTTCCCACGTATTCCCTGCGTGTCGTAGAAGGCGACTAAAAGGGAAGGGAGCGGGTGGCTGGAAATCCTCCCCTCTCATTTTCTTTTTTTTTTAATTTTCCAAAAGAAGGAACAGAGAAGGGGGCCAGGTGAGGATATTCCCTCAAAGGCCCAGTCCTCTGTTCTTAACGTTACCTCGCTGGCGCGGGAGATGGTGAATAGTTTGAAAAAAAAAAAAAAGAAAATAATGATAATAATAATAATATCATAATAATAATAATATCATAATAATGTGATAAAAACAATAATTAGTAATAATAATTATGAGTAATAACAATAAATAAAAATGATAATAGTAAAATAATAACAATAAGTAATAATAATAATAATAATAATAATAATAATAATAATAATAATAATAATGATAATAATAATAGTATCTTTATCTTCCTACACATAATGGCGATTCGATCACGTACCTAGGGCAACCGGTACCGTAACCTAGAGCGACCGGCATGGTAGCTAAAGAACAGTCGACACCCTGCTACATAAAGCCACCGGCACTGCACCTAAAGTAACCCGGCACCGCACTTAATAGGCATCCGGTACCGGTCCTAGAACAGCCGGTACCGTATCTCACATAAGTTCGTTCGGCCTCCGGGCAAGCTAATAATAATAATAATAATAATAATAATAATAATATCATTGTTATAATTATCATCATTACCAAATTATCGTAATAATAATAATAATAATAATAATAAGCACTAATTTTTTTTTTTTTTTTTTTTTTTTTCCCAAAAGAAGGAACAGAGGAGAGGTCCAGGTGAGGATATTCCCTCAAAGGCCCAGTCCTCTGTTCTTAACGCTACCTCGCTATCGCGGGAAATAGCGAATAGAATGAAAAAAAAAAAAAAAAAAAAAAAAAAAAAATAATAATAATAGTAATAATAATAATAATAATAATAATAATAATAATAATAATAGTAATAATAATAATAATAATAATAATAATAATAATAATAGTAATAATAATAATAATAATAATAATAATAATAATAATAATAATAGTAATAATAATAATAATAATAATAATAATAATAATAATAATAATAATAATTACATATTCCACTTATTTGCGACCACCCATTTCCATACTCGTGGTCTCAATTAGGTACACAGTGCACGGTGGTTCCATAGCTAACTACTGTTCGTCGTAACACCATTACCCCAACTGGACAACTAACTGCTCTCCCCCCAACCCCGCCCCAACCATAGAGCGTTTGAGTGAACTTTCTTCACGTCTCCCAGAACTCTCTCTCTCTCTCTCTCTCTCAAAACACGTACACCACACAGGCCACCCTACATAAACTTAACACCAGAAACCATTCCATCCCAATAGATTCCGCTAAAAAAACAAAACAAAACAAAAAAAAAATCTGCATTCCAAAAAAAAATTGGATCCATAATTCGCTAAGGACCGATTTCCGCTAAGGAACGACCCCACCTGCCAGATAACCTCCCCACTGTCCCAACCACCACTTCCCTTGCCTAACAACCCGCCCGCCCGTCTTCCCTGGCGGAGATTCCCTCCCTCCTTCCCTCCCTCACAAGACTCAACCCTCAGACGTTGCTGGGGAGGCCCGTGTGCTCCACATTCGCCCTATTTGCCCTATCGATATCAGGCGACCTACACACACACACACACAAACCTTCTTCGCCTAACACCGACCCCCATATATAGGCCCACCCTCATGAAACCACCTACCAGCCCTGTGCAGACCTAACTACTCTTGCTGCAGACCCATCCACTTCCTTACACCAGGCTGAACTACGACTCCACTTAGCCTCCAAAAGACACCTAGGGACCATCAACGACCCTACCCATCCAAAATGAGAAATAAACAATATAGTTCCAATTTGGCCATGAATGACTCTTCGCTTCAGTTCAATTCAGCGACGACTAAACGATGACGACATCGACGACGGACGACCCAACAACGACTGTACTCCAACGACGACCCCTACTTACTCCCCCCCCCACAACACCCCAAGCAACGACCGACCCTCTGACGACGACCCCACTTTTGATGACAACACTTTAAAAACGACGACACTGCTAAACCCAACCAGGACCCCACTTTCCCAGCACAACGACCCCATTGCCCCCCTTAAACAACGACCTCACTTACCTTACAGGGGGACCTCAGTTACCCAACAACGACCTCACCTTACAGGGGGGACCTCACTTACCTTACAGGGTGACCTCAGTTACCCAACAACGACCTCACCTTACAGGGGGGACCTCACTTACCTTACAGGGGGGCCTCAGTTACCCAACAACGACCTCACCTTACAGGGGGGGACCTCACTTACCTTACAGGGGGACCTCAGTTACCCAACAACGACCTCACCTTACAGGGGGGGACCTCACTTACCTTACAGGGGGACCTCAGTTACCTAACAACGACCCCAATGGACCAACAACAACCCATCCCACTGGGTCACCTGCCTAATTTCGCTCCTCCCTCCATCCCCCTCTGCAAGCGACCCACCTCATCAATTCCAACACTTGCCTCCCACATTACCATCACTCTGATTCTGTAATCACAACACCAGACCCTCACCTGGAAAGCCGAATCCCCTAAACTGTGAGGCTATTTCAACCTACGAAGCCAATTTCCCCCCACCGTAAGATCTGGCAGCACTGCAGAGGTCGGCCATGATGGCAACTATGACAACAACCATCAGACTACAGCTATGGTAACCATCAGACTACCACTATGGCAACCATCAGACTACCACTATGGCAACCATCAGACTACAGCTACGGCAACCATCAGACTACCACTATGGCAACCATCAGACTACAGCTATGGTAACCATCAGACTGCCACTATGGCAACCATCAGACTACAGCTACGGCAACCATCAGACTACCACTATGGCAACCATCAGACTACAGCTACGGCAACCATCAGACTACCACTATGGCAACCATCAGACTACAGCTATGGTAACCATCAGACTACCACTATGGCAACCATCAGACTACAGCTACGGCAACCATCAGACTACCACTATGGCAACCATCAGACTACAGCTATGGTAACCATCAGACTACCGTTATGACAACCATCAGACTGCCACTATGGCAACCGTGACAACAACTATCAGACAACCGTTATGACAACCATCAGACTACCACTATGGCAACCACAACAACCATCAGACTACCACTAACGAACCATGACAACAACCATCAGACTACCACTATGGCAACCATGACAACCATCAGACTACCATTATGGCAACCATGACCAACCATCAGACTACCACTATGTCAACCATGACAACCATCAGACCCATCAGACTACCACTATGGCAACCATAGGACTACCGCTATAGTAACCATGACCATCAGACTACCACTATGGTAACCATGACCATCAGACTACCGTTATGGCAACCATGACAACAGCCATTAGACTACCACTATGGCAACCATGACAACAACCATTAGACTACCGTTATGGCAACCATGACAACAACCATCAGACTACCACTATGGCAACCATGACAATAATCATCAGACTACCACTTTGGCAACCTTGACATTAACCATAAGACTACTACTATGGCAACCATGACAACAACCATAAGACTACCACTATGGCATCCATCAGACTACCACTAAGGCAACTATCAGACTACCACTATGGCAACCACCAGATTACCACTATGGCAGCCATGATAACCATCAGACTACCACTATGGCAACCAGGACAGCACAATACGGTAACCACTAAGATTACAAATATGGCAACAATGAAGGGCAAATGGGAGCCATAGCATCATTAACGACAGTTATCATAATGATAAACACTACCATAAATAATAACAACCACTACCATACATACTACAGCAACCATTAGGCAAGATGTTACCATAAACCAACCGACTATGGAAACCAATCATGCACTTTCAAAACATAGCAACCAAGTCACTATGGTAACCAAAAGTACACAATGCATCTGTCGCATCCATGGGACCAGCCTACAGGCCAGGCAACCTGCAAATAAACATGGTTGAACATGGGTCGTCCTCCACACGGCATCCATGGGACCAGCCTACAGGCCAGGCAACCTGCAAATAAACATGGTTGAACATGGGTCGTCCTCCACACGGCATCCATGGGACCAGCCTACAGGCCAGGCAACCTGCAAATAAACATGGTTGAACATGGGTCGTCCTCCACACGGCATCCATGGGACCAGCCTACAGGCCAGGCAACCTGCAAATAAACATGGTTGAACATGGGTCGTCCACCACACGGCATCCATGGGACCAGCCTACAGGCCAGGCAACCTGCAAATAAACATGGTTGAACATGGGTCGTCCTCCACACGGCATCCATGGGACCAGCCTACAGGCCAGGCAACCTGCAAATAAACATGGTTGAACATGGGTCGTCCTCCACACGGCATCCATGGGACCAGCCTACAGGCCAGGCAACCTGCAAATAAACATGGTTGAACATGGGTCGTCCTCCACACGGCATCCATGGGACCAGCCTACAGGCCAGGCAACCTGCAAATAAACATGGTTGAACATGGGTCGTCCTCCACACGGCATCCATGGGACCAGCCTACAGGCCAGGCAACCTGCAAATAAACATGGTTGAACATGGGTCGTCCTCCACACGGCATCCATGGGACCAGCCTACAGGCCAGGCAACCTGCAAATAAACATGGTTGAACATGGGTCGTCCTCCACACGGCATCCATGGGACCAGCCTACAGGCCAGGCAACCTGCAAATAAACATGGTTGAACATGGGTCGTCCTCCACACGGCATCCATGGGACCAGCCTACAGGCCAGGCAACCTGCAAATAAACATGGTTGAACATGGGTCGTCCTCCACACGGCATCCATGGGACCAGCCTACAGGCCAGGCAACCTGCAAATAAACATGGTTGAACATGGGTCGTCCTCCACACGGCATCCATGGGACCAGCCTACAGGCCAGGCAACCTGCAAATAAACATGGTTGAACATGGGTCGTCCTCCACACGGCATCCATGGGACCAGCCTACAGGCCAGGCAACCTGCAAATAAACATGGTTGAACATGGGTCGTCCTCCACACGGCATCCATGGGACCAGCCTACAGGCCAGGCAACCTGCAAATAAACATGGTTGAACATGGGTCGTCCTCCACACGGCATCCATGGGACCAGCCTACAGGCCAGGCAACCTGCAAATAAACATGGTTGAACATGGGTCGTCCTCCACACGGCATCCATGGGACCAGCCTACAGGCCAGGCAACCTGCAAATAAACATGGTTGAACATGGGTCGTCCTCCACACGGCATCCATGGGACCAGCCTACAGGCCAGGCAACCTGCAAATAAACATGGTTGAACATGGGTCGTCCTCCACACGGCATCCATGGGACCAGCCTACAGGCCAGGCAACCTGCAAATAAACATGGTTGAACATGGGTCGTCCTCCACACGGCATCCATGGGACCAGCCTACAGGCCAGGCAACCTGCAAATAAACATGGTTGAACATGGGTCGTCCTCCACACGGCATCCATGGGACCAGCCTACAGGCCAGGCAACCTGCAAATAAACATGGTTGAACATGGGTCGTCCTCCACACGGCATCCATGGGACCAGCCTACAGGCCAGGCAACCTGCAAATAAACATGGTTGAACATGGGTCGTCCTCCACACGGCATCCATGGGACCAGCCTACAGGCCAGGCAACCTGCAAATAAACATGGTTGAACATGGGTCGTCCTCCACACGGCATCCATGGGACCAGCCTACAGGCCAGGCAACCTGCAAATAAACATGGTTGAACATGGGTCGTCCTCCACACGGCATCCATGGGACCAGCCTACAGGCCAGGCAACCTGCAAATAAACATGGTTGAACATGGGTCGTCCTCCACACGGCATCCATGGGACCAGCCTACAGGCCAGGCAACCTGCAAATAAACATGGTTGAACATGGGTCGTCCTCCACACGGCATCCATGGGACCAGCCTACAGGCCAGGCAACCTGCAAATAAACATGGTTGAACATGGGTCGTCCTCCACACGGCATCCATGGGACCAGCCTACAGGCCAGGCAACCTGCAAATAAACATGGTTGAACATGGGTCGTCCTCCACACGGCATCCATGGGACCAGCCTACAGGCCAGGCAACCTGCAAATAAACATGGTTGAACATGGGTCGTCCTCCACACGGCATCCATGGGACCAGCCTACAGGCCAGGCAACCTGCAAATAAACATGGTTGAACATGGGTCGTCCTCCACACGGCATCCATGGGACCAGCCTACAGGCCAGGCAACCTGCAAATAAACATGGTTGAACATGGGTCGTCCTCCACACGGCATCCATGGGACCAGCCTACAGGCCAGGCAACCTGCAAATAAACATGGTTGAACATGGGTCGTCCTCCACACGGCATCCATGGGACCAGCCTACAGGCCAGGCAACCTGCAAATAAACATGGTTGAACATGGGTCGTCCTCCACACGGCATCCATGGGACCAGCCTACAGGCCAGGCAACCTGCAAATAAACATGGTTGAACATGGGTCGTCCTCCACACGGCATCCATGGGACCAGCCTACAGGCCAGGCAACCTGCAAATAAACATGGTTGAACATGGGTCGTCCTCCACACGGCATCCATGGGACCAGCCTACAGGCCAGGCAACCTGCAAATAAACATGGTTGAACATGGGTCGTCCTCCACACGGCATCCATGGGACCAGCCTACAGGCCAGGCAACCTGCAAATAAACATGGTTGAACATGGGTCGTCCTCCACACGGCATCCATGGGACCAGCCTACAGGCCAGGCAACCTGCAAATAAACATGGTTGAACATGGGTCGTCCTCCACACGGCATCCATGGGACCAGCCTACAGGCCAGGCAACCTGCAAATAAACATGGTTGAACATGGGTCGTCCTCCACACGGCATCCATGGGACCAGCCTACAGGCCAGGCAACCTGCAAATAAACATGGTTGAACATGGGTCGTCCTCCACACGGCATCCATGGGACCAGCCTACAGGCCAGGCAACCTGCAAATAAACATGGTTGAACATGGGTCGTCCTCCACACGGCATCCATGGGACCAGCCTACAGGCCAGGCAACCTGCAAATAAACATGGTTGAACATGGGTCGTCCTCCACACGGCATCCATGGGACCAGCCTACAGGCCAGGCAACCTGCAAATAAACATGGTTGAACATGGGTCGTCCTCCACACGGCATCCATGGGACCAGCCTACAGGCCAGGCAACCTGCAAATAAACATGGTTGAACATGGGTCGTCCTCCACACGGCATCCATGGGACCAGCCTACAGGCCAGGCAACCTGCAAATAAACATGGTTGAACATGGGTCGTCCTCCACACGGCATCCATGGGACCAGCCTACAGGCCAGGCAACCTGCAAATAAACATGGTTGAACATGGGTCGTCCTCCACACGGCATCCATGGGACCAGCCTACAGGCCAGGCAACCTGCAAATAAACATGGTTGAACATGGGTCGTCCTCCACACGGCATCCATGGGACCAGCCTACAGGCCAGGCAACCTGCAAATAAACATGGTTGAACATGGGTCGTCCTCCACACGGCATCCATGGGACCAGCCTACAGGCCAGGCAACCTGCAAATAAACATGGTTGAACATGGGTCGTCCTCCACACGGCATCCATGGGACCAGCCTACAGGCCAGGCAACCTGCAAATAAACATGGTTGAACATGGGTCGTCCTCCACACGGCATCCATGGGACCAGCCTACAGGCCAGGCAACCTGCAAATAAACATGGTTGAACATGGGTCGTCCTCCACACGGCATCCATGGGACCAGCCTACAGGCCAGGCAACCTGCAAATAAACATGGTTGAACATGGGTCGTCCTCCACACGGCATCCATGGGACCAGCCTACAGGCCAGGCAACCTGCAAATAAACATGGTTGAACATGGGTCGTCCTCCACACGGCATCCATGGGACCAGCCTACAGGCCAGGCAACCTGCAAATAAACATGGTTGAACATGGGTCGTCCTCCACACGGCATCCATGGGACCAGCCTACAGGCCAGGCAACCTGCAAATAAACATGGTTGAACATGGGTCGTCCTCCACACGGCCACTTGGGAGGGGCAGGTGGTGCTGCCACTGCGATCCAGCCCAGTGGCAATAAACTACAGAAGAATGTTAAGCATCAACAACTCTACAAACTGATTTGTCTGCCATACTTATTGCTCTTGAGCTGGGTGAAATCAATGTCATAGACAGTTTAACTGAGTCTTTATCTTCGCTACTTGCCCTTAAAACCCTCTGAGACCAGACTAGAACATGTTATGCTGTAACTGCCAGACTAAGGCTAGGCTATGGGTACTGTTGGCGCTTTGGCCTAACTGGGGAGATGTTAACCGTGTGAACTGTACAGCTTGTGGTCAAAGATCTGGACACAAACTAGAACATTATGTCTTAGAATGTGTCAAAATTGAAGCCTTTTAGGGAGAGATCTCAACAAACCCTGCAAGAAATGTCACAACACCTTATTGTTAATAACAAGACAACCTGAAGTTTTATTAAACTTGTATTCACTTTTTGTATCTAGTCGATAAAACTTACCATATGTAACTATGTAATGTATGTACTGAAAAACGAATTGTAACATCTTGTGTGATATCAACCCACTGGGGGTCTAGAGAATAAGGCCCTTTGTGACCGCTGTAGTAATCCTTTTGCACTACCGCTCATAGGATGAGCAATGGGGTGCACAATAAATTTCCCGGGGTTACCACCGGCACGAATCAAAATCTGTAGCCGTGTGTGTGTGTGTGTGTGTGTGTGTGTGTGTGTGTGTGTGTGTGTGTGTGTGTGTGTGTGTGTGTGTGTGTGGTCTCTGATTTACTCATATAAAATTGTAGTAACAAGAGGAGGGTCCAGGGACACAGCTAACATGAAGGGATGACAGAGTAACAGCAGTGGGTGTCCCACGATAACAAGAGTGGTCCAGGGATAAGCAAAGGCGTCCTTGGACAATGAAGCGGTCCCGGGATGAGACGTCTTAGACGCGGGAGGGTCGAGGGACAAGAGAGAGAGAGAGAGAGAAGGTGTGATCCGGGCGTCACAATAGCGTCCCGAGACTCCCGGCAAGGCTCAGGGACAAGAAGGAAGGGTCCCTGGACGATGACACAGGCGGCCCTGGACGAGGGAGGACCCCATGGGACCAGAGAGAGAGAGAGAGAGAGAGAGAGAGAGAGAGAGAGAGAGAGAGAGAGAGAGAGAGAGAGAGAGGGTGGTGGGAGGGAGGAGTCCCACCACAGAGGGTCAGGGAGGCAGGCGAGGAGGCCAAGGAGGCCGTCCCACACGGGCAGGATGGCGGCGTAATGCCGGGTATGGCCTGTCTATAAAATCCCGAGTCAATCAGTGGTTACATTATGTGTGAAGTAACAACAATGTGATAGTTGGCCGGTTATGGACTATAAAACAGGTCCCCTTGAGCCGCGAGCCACAAGCCATCGCTCACCGGCAGAAAGGTTCGCTCGGCAGGCCGCCGACGGGAGCGGCTGACCTTCGAAGCATAGTGGAACAAATGGGCCAGGCCCGGCCGGGTCCATCATACCAGTAATAAATAATGCTTGGCCATAGCTGTAAATTAGCCGAGTATAAACACGTATGCACGCTCGCTGATTTATAGGCGGAGGTGCAACCCCCCCCCGACCAGACCAGACCAGCAGCAGCCTCTGTCACCGGCACCCAGCCCCGCCACATGCAAGGCCGCCCTGCTACCTCCTCCTAAAGCCACACACACGCCCAGCACCACACAGCCGACACTCCCCAACCCCAGCAATCTCCCCCTCCCTCAAGGGACCAACATGTGCAGCGGCGACTGCTCACGGCCTCAACGCACATCTACAATACCTGAAGGAGGTCATCAGGATTCTTTCGCCCGGTGGTGCGACTTGGCCTCAACGACCACGGCAGACCGATAGGCCTACAACACAAACAACCCTAGCGACCAACTTGACTGCAACGAGCCTATTGATGGTTAGCCTCATTGGTAGCGATGAGTGCGGTGGCGTCGAGAGACTGACCAAGGTCAGATCAGGTGGATAATTTCAACGGACCCCCACCCTCATGCCTACGAAGAAGCGGAATGACCCTGCCGATCTTCGAGGCCTTCAACACACACACACACACACACACTCGCTTCAGCACAAACCATCTGGGTCTCACTGCCTTCAATTGCAGAGGCGCTACCTACACCCGGGGAAAAACGGGGAAGAGGTTTCAATCGATACAATTCCTTCATGGACGTCGTAAAAATAGACAGTGAAATTACATCTATCTGACTCGTCCTCCCAAGTGGTAGGACGAGGGATTAACGCGTCCTTTTTTTCCACATTCGACCACTACACCACAGAGCTCACGTCGCAAAAGGCGTGGTACAAACTTAATATATACTTTCCGATAAAAAATATACAATATACTTTCATCTACAGTACTATCTACCTACGTCATTAGATGTTTGCTACGTTTGAACTCGTGTTTGCACGAGTTCTTCACGAATGCCGTTTGATGCAGGGACAAAACAGGACGGAAAAGTACTAAGTTTTGAGGAAAGTACTCAACTCTTATGCAAAGTACTTACTGCACGACCACAAAAACCGAATGTAGAACCACACCATCCAACTTAGGACCATGTACACCAAATGCAGGACCACAGAAACCACCGCAGGACCACACAAACTAAACGAAGGACCAGACAATCCAATGTAGGACCACACAAACCGAATGAGGGACCAGACAATCCGATGCAGGACCACAGAAACCAAAAACGAAAAATCATCTACAACTGTTCAAGCAGAAATTTCTTCCTTCAGCCCTAAAGTATATATATATATATATATATATATATATATATATATATATATATATATATATATATATATATATATATAGCCCACTCAGAGCCTCACCTGACCCTCAGGTGTCACTCGCCTCGCGTGTCACTTCGAGGGAATGCCAGCAAGACAGTGAGACCCACCCAGCGTCCACTCTTAACTGGAACAGACAAGTTCCAGCTACTGGAATCAAGCAAAGCCCTCCCCCACAAGTGAGTGAGCCTGCCATTCCCACACCGGAGGGACAAGAGGAATCATGGAGGACAAGAGTGTTGCATTATATCTTATGCTAATAATATCGCGTCTCTCGCAGCACATTCCAGACAATATCCAAAGATTATGGGTGTGGGAAGACCAAGACACTGGCCCACCATCACATGAGGATTCCCCTGGTCATTTCCAGCGGGACGTTTACCATAAAGCTGACACGGGCCTGGAAAGTGGCCAACAACTTCTGACTGCACAATACCCTTGTCACTGGGACTCGAGGTCAATTGCTGAGAAGCACCAACACCAGCATTATCGAGCCGAGCAACAACACAACACAACACAACACAACACACACACACACACACACACACACACACACACACACACACACACACACACACACACTCCTGCTCAACTCGTCGCCCTGGCGGATTGAAATACACGAACACTGTACGACTATGGGTGCGATGTGCCATGGGCTCTGGCTTCGGCGACTCACGTCTACGGCGGGGTTCTGAGGGTGCTTAGTTCTCCAGCGACCACCTCTATACGGGTGACGGGTTATTCCGAGATCGCGGCTTGCACGAACGCCACAAGGTCTCACACACTTCACGGCTCTTGACACAACAAGTCCCGCACCTACTACGATAACTTATAGAGGCACCGACGCTTGTGCGTGTGTGTGTCCAAGATGACGAAGATACGTCTACGTATAGCTAAGTATCCAGGAACTCAAGTGTAAATACTGCTGCTGTCTTGTGTGTGTGTGTGTGTGTGTGTGTGTGAGAGAGAGAGAGAGAGAGAGAGAGAGAGAGAGAGAGAGAGAGAGAGAGAGAGAGAGAGAGAGAGAGAGAGAGAGAGAGAGAGTTATCTGAAGTTTTTTTTATAACGTTCTTACGGCGTCGTCTCAAGACTGGTTCTAGGAACCCTTCCTCCTGTTGCTGTGATATGACGGGAACTGCTTCGGAATCTAGAGGTGGAAGCCCCACACACACTAGCCATCAAAGGTGGAAATCAACGAGCCCTGGGACCAATTTTCCAGGTTGTTAATGATACGAAATCCACCTGCAATGGTTATCACAACTATCTCCATTACTAAGACATTCCCTATCATTTCTGTGACCGAGTTAGTATCATAAATTATGACTACATTTAGATCACAATGGTTCTCTTCAGACTATACGTACCAAGTAATGTAACTACATTAAGATCACAATGGTTCTCTTCAGACTATATGTACCAAGTAATGTAACTACATTAAGATCACAATGGTTCTCTTCAGACTATATGTACCAAGTAATGTAACTACATTAAGATCACAATGGTTCTCTTAAGACTATATGTACCAAGTAATGTAACTACACTGAGATCACCATGGTTCTCTTAAGACTATACGTATCAAGTAATGTAATCACATTGGTTCTCTTCAGACTATACGTACCAAGTAATGTAACTAGACTAAGATCACCATGGTTCTCTTAAGACTATACGTATCAAGTAATGTAACTACACTAAGATAACCATGGTTCTCTTATGACTATACGTACCAAGTAATCACACTGGTTCTCTTCAGACTCTACGTACCAAGTAATGTACCTACCACAATGGTGTTCTTCCTCAGACTATCTTATCAAATTCTGTATCGTCCTTTTCAGGTGTTATCATCACCAGTTTATCAAGAAGCAGCGGCCCATGAATGCACAATGATGCACAAGATGCAAGTATTCATCCACCTGCATCTCCAGGGGGTGACAAGCTTTCCCTAACAACCTTGATGAACTAGCCAAGACCTGGTTCCACCCCCTACAACCATGATACAACATAACCAAACCCCGGAAGCACCAGCCAAGACCTGGTTCCACCCCCTACAACCATGATGCAACATAACCAAACCCCGGAAGCACCAGCCAAGACCTGGTTCCAACCCTACAACCATGATGCAACATAACCAAACCCCGGAAGCGACAGCCAAGACCTGGTTCCACCCTTACAACCATGATGCAACATAACCAAACCCCGGAAGCGACAGCCAAGACCTGGTTCCACCCCCTACAACCATGATGCAACATAACCAATCCCGGAAGCACCAGCCAAGACCTGGTTTTCTCCCTACAACCATGATGCAACATAACCAAACCCCGGAAGCACCAGCCAAGACCTGGTTCCACCCCCTACAACCATGATACAACATAACCAAACCCCGGAAGCACCAGCCAAGACCTGGTTCCACCCCCCTACAACCATGATACAACATAACCAAACCCCGGAAGCACCAGCCAAGACCTGGTTCCATCCCAACAACCAGGATGCACAACAACCAAAGCTCTGGATGAACCAACCAAATGGTATTTCCCGCCGCTTTGCCAGACACCTACAAGGAATGTGCTGCCATTAAAATTCTCAACGATCTTTTTTTTTCTTTTTCTTTTTTTTGCCTCTACTAACTTGTCCATCACACGCTGCTGTTGTAATGAACTGCTGTACGAGCACTAGCCATGAATTGGTTTGCCCCTTCAGACACTACGGTACTTGACCCGACCCTCAGGGTGAGGTCAAAGGCCAGGCCATCATACCTAATGAACGTTGCGTCGTGCTCGAGTCGTACCGTCGTGCTCAAGGGTCGCACCGTCGGGTTTGCCCCTTCAGACACTACGGTACGACTTGGTATTTGACCCGACCCTCAAGGTGAGGTTAAAGGCCAGGCCATCATACCTAATGAACGTTGCGTCGTGCTCGAGTCGTACCGTCGTGCTCAAGGGTTGGTACAGTCATGTTCAAGGGTCGTACCGTCATGCTCAAGGGTAGCACCGTCGTGCTCAAGGGTCGTACCGACGTGCTCAAGGGTCGTACCGTCGTGCTCGAGTCGTACTGTCGTGCTCAAGGGTAGTATCGTCGTGCTCAAGGGTCGTACCGTCGCGCTCAAATAGTAGTATCGTCGTGCTCAAGGGTCGTACCATCGTGCTCAAGGGTAGCACCGTCGTGCTCAAGGGTAGCACCGTCGTGCTCAAGGGTCGTACCGACGTGCTCAAGGGTCGTACCGTCGCCCTCAAGACTCGCACCGTCGTGCTCAAAGGTCACACCGCCGTGCTTAAAGGTCGCACCGTCGTGCTCAAGGGTCGCACCGTCGCGCTCAAGACTCGCACCGTCGTGCCCAAGGGTCGTACCGACGTGCTCAAGGGGTTAAAGAAAAAAAAAAGAAAGAGGATAAATTCCTATCATCCCGCGTCATAAAATGGCAAGGAAGACACTTAACTTTTATGAGGTATTTTTAAATCCCCACTCATGGGAGTAAAATTTTTTCCCTAGGGCCAGTTTACTAGAAAATATATATACATGCATATATATATATATATATATATATATATATATATATATATATATATATATATATTGCTTTGTCGCTGTCTCCCGGGTTTGCGAGGTAGCGCAAGGAAACAGACGAAAGAAATGGCCCAACCCACCCCCATACACATGTATATACATACACGTCCACACACGCAAATATACATACCTATACATCTCAATGTACACATATATATACACACACAGACACATACATATATACCCATGCACACAATTCACACTGTCTGCCTTTATTCATTCCCACCGCCACCTCGCCACACATGGAATACCATCCCCCTCCCCCTCATGTGTGCGAGGTAGCGCTAGGAAAAGACAACAAAGGCCCCATTCATTCACACTCAGTCTCTAGCTGTCATGCAATAATGCCCGAAACCACAGCTCCCTTTCCACATCCAGGCCCCACACAACTTTCCATGGTTTCCCTAGACGCTTCACACGCCCTGATTCAATCCAATGACAGCACGTCAACCCCGGTATACCACATCGATCCGATTCACTCTATTCCTTGCCCGCCTTTCACCCTCCTGCATGTTCAGGCCCCGATCACTCAAAATCTTTTTCACTCCATCTTTCCACCTCCAATTTGGTCTCCCACTTCTCCTCGTTCCCTCCACCTCCGACACATATATCCTCTTGGTCAATCTTTCCTCACTCATTCTCTCCATGTGCCCAAACCATTTCAAAACACCCTCTTCTGCTCTCTCAACCACGCTCTTTTTATTTCCACACATCTCTCTTACCCTTACATTACTTACTCGATCAAACCACCTCACACCAAACATTGTCCTCAAACATCTCATTTCCAGCACATCCACCCTCCTGCGCACAACTCTATCCATAGCCCACGCATCGCAACCATACAACATTGTTGGAACCACTATTCCTTCAAACATACTCATTTTTGCTTTCCGAGATAATGTTCTCGACTTCCACACATTCTTCAAGGCTCCCAGGATTTTCGCCCCCTCCCCCACCCTATGATTCACTTCCGCTTCCATGGTTCCATCCGCTGCCAGATCCACTCCCAGATATCTAAAACACTTTACTTCCTCCAGTTTTTCTCCATTCAAACTTACCTCCCAATTGACTTGACCCTCAACCCTACTGTACCTAATAACCTTGCTCTTATTCACATTTACTCTTAACTTTCTTCTTTCACACACTTTACCAAACTCAGTCACCAGCTTCTGCAGTTTCTCACATGAATCAGCCACCAGCGCTGTATCATCAGCGAACAACAACTGACTCACTTCCCAAGCTCTCTCATCCACAACAGACTTCACACTTGCCCCTCTTTCCAAAACTCTTGCATTCACCTCCCTAACAACCCCATCCATAAACAAATTAAACAACCATGGAGACATCACACACCCCTGCCGCAAACCTACATCCACTATATATATATATATATATATATATATATATATATATATATATATATATATATATATATATATATATATATATATATTTCTTTTTTCTTTCAAACTATTCGCCATTTGCCGCGTTAGCAAGGTAGCGTCAAGAACAGAGGACTGGGCCTTTGAGGGAATATCCTCACCTGGCCCCCTTCTCTTTTCCTTCTTTTGAAAAATTGAAAAAAAAAAAAAAAAAAAAAACGAGAGGGGAGGATTTCCAGCTACCCGCTCCCTTCCCTTTTAGTCGCCTTCTACGACACGCAGGGAATACGTGGGAAGTATTCTTTCTCCCCTATCCCCAGGGATAATATATACATAGAATGGGAGTAATAAGTGAACGACAGTTCACTAGAATTCTGGCAGCCGCTCGCTCGGCTACAGAAAAAAAATGAATACAGTTGAGGTATTACAGAACCGGGAGGTGATGATAGTAACTAGTTACCCGATCAGCGAAGAGCTCAAGATCGGGATGGGATGGGATATTTCCACACTCAGGGTAAGCACAGGCGTGAGGGGAGGCGCACCTACATAGTGAGGATGGCACATGTACACGAAAGTGTTTACATTGGCTGAATGCTATGGTTTACACATCGTGTGCACTTCTACCTTAACAAGGAATGACGGATAGTTACGGTCATGCAGTAGTTGACGTATGACACAGTCCAACACAAAAATACTCAGTCGTCTGCCCTGCTTGGCTACACACTTGTTCATATGGATTGTTTATGACGCTCGCAATGGTAGGTGCAGGGCTGTTCGCATCTCTCTCTCTCTCTGTACGAGATGTGATTGTCACAAGTCGATTGTGGTGACGTGATGGAGGGGGGGGCGTCGTCGTCGGTAGGAGGAGGTCTCTGTGACGTGCTCTCTCTCTCTCTCTCTCTCTCTCTCTCTCTCTCTCTCTCTCTCTCTCTCTCTCTCTCTCTCTCTCTCCCAGGAGTTTACTGCCAGGCTGCCGTGTGAGCTGCCGATGTTGGTCGGAGAGGGTGGACAGGTTCAGCAAAATGAGTACCCCTAGTTAAGTGGCGCAAGATGGACCCAGGATGATCCTGCATGCCTACTCTCTCTCTCTCTCTCTCTCTCTCTCTCTCTCTCTCTCTCTCTCTCTCTCTCTCTCTCTCTCTATGTGTGTGTGTGACCCCCGGTCAGGTTACGTGCGTCTGGCTCGGGTCAAAAAGAGACGGCAACGGAGGTCACAAGGGGCCAAGTCCCCGCCTCGATCGTCTTAGCTTTATCTCCACAATATGACCAACGCGTCGGCCATCCTAGATAAAAAAAACAAGTCAGCGACGGCCAGGAGAACGTCCCGTGAGGCTGGCTGGCTGGCTGGTTCCTGACGCTGCCGCAGACTCCCTTACACCCTCTCACCAACTCTCCGTCAGTACCATGACCTTTCACCAACAGCATGGTCACCCACCACTGCCATGACCTCTCACCAATAGCATGGTCACCCACCACTGCCATGATCTCTCACCAATAGCGTGATCACCCACTACTGCCATGACCTCTCACCAACAGCTTGGTCGCCTACCACTACCATGACCTCTCACCAATAGCTTGGTCACCCACTACTGCCATGACCTCTCACCAATAGCTTGGTCGCCTACCACTGCCACGACCTCTCACCAATAGCATGGTCACCCACCACTGCCATGATCTCTCACCAATAGCGTGATCACCCACTACTGCCATGACCTCTCACCAATAGCTTGGTCGCCTACCACTGCCACGACCTCTCACCAATAGCTTGGTCACCTACCACTGCCATGACCTCTCACCAATAGCATGGTCACCCACCACTGCCATGACCTCTCACCAATAGTATGGTCACCCACTACTGCCATGACCTCTCACCAATAGCATGGTCACCCACCACTGCCATGACCTCTCACCAATAGTATGGTCACCCACTACTGCCAAGACCTCTCACCAATAGCATGGTCACCCACCACTGCTATGACCTCTTCACCGGTGGTATGGCTTCTCACCCGTGTCATGACCTCTCACTTGCATCATGAGCCTCTCTGATGTCAAGACCTCTCACACACACACTTACACTCGTCTCCAACACTCAACAATAAGACAATATCCCTCACGCTATGCCGCCTCGCCTCTCCTTGCGTGAAGTCATTATAATAACAGAAAACAATTCTTACAGTCGGTGTCTCTCTCCTACTGGGTATTTCATCAAGGTATATTGCAACAACGCACCTCAACACATAATCACCAATTCCTTATACGTACTCTTCTGGAGAAAATCATTTCTATACGATTTTTTCAAAAATATATATATTTTCTCGCTCTTTAAAGAAAATGATGCAAGATTTGGCTTATTCTTTAAAAAAAAAAAAGAATTTAAATATTAATCTGTCATGACTACAGGTTATATAGCGGTTACATAGAAGGCGAACAACACTCGTGTAAGAAGCAAAAAAGGATACAGAAGAGATAAAAAATAATACAGCGTGTAAGGGGAAAATTGTAAACACATACCGACTACAATAGTACCGCATGCATGACCAGCCACCCACACCTACTACAACCCATAACAAAAAAAAAAAAAAAAAAAATACCAATTATTTTGAAATCGAAAATAAAAACTAATACCTGTAATAACAGAAAAAATGATAAAAAACAAAAGAACAACAACAATACTAATAGTAATAATAATTATAATAATAATAATAATAATAATAATAATAACAATAATAATAATAATATTAACAATAATAACAAAACTAATAATAATGATAAAATAATGATAATAATAACAAAACTAATAATAATGATGAAATAATGATAATAATAACAATAATAAGAGGCATGACGGACCCTTGAAAAATTGACTGTAGTTCGGAGCATGTCAGAGACCTCTATCTCTCATACACACAGACAAGGGCGGTGCTCTATGCCTCGTATGCACAGCAATGGCATACCGACAGTAATGGAGACGACAGCACACAGACCAGAGAAGAGAGGAGGGAAAAAAAAAAAAAAAAAAAAAAAAAGTTAAAAATAACGAGAGGAAATGGTAAAAAAAAATATTGAACACAGCAGGGATGGGAGGCAGGATCAACGAGACAATTTGGACGAAAGAGAGAGAAAAAAAAATCGAGTACGTAACAAAAAACGGAGGAAGTATAAGACAGAGAAGGTTTAGATGGGAGCAGCCGCCGAGAGGGAGAGGGAGATGCTAAAGGTGAGAGGTGCAGGAGGCTGGTGGTGGTGGTGGGAAGAGTGACCGGCAGGATCAGAGTACGGCAGGGGAAGGCCACGAGCTGGGGGTGACGGAGGAGGTAAAGGTGGGAGAGGGAGGAGGTGATGGGCCGGCTGGACAAAGGGAGGGTTGGCAAAGGGTCCAGCAGGCAGCAGCGTGCAGCTGGCGGGGGTCACCAGACTAACACGTGTTAATAACCTGCACACAAAACAAAACCACACACACACACACACACCTATACGCTTTAACGCCGCGAGGAAATAAGATAAATGTGTGAAAGAGTATCTAAAAGGACTCTAGAATGTATGAGATGGCCGGATGGCAGGTGTGGTGTGTTTAAGAAAAGGTGGTATGAGAACGAGAGAGTTGCGGCGAAGTGTTAGGAGAAAGGGGAGGAGGTGGGGAAAGCCTGTCGTAAGATGAAGAGTGGCAAAGCAGCTGGAGTGGATAGGACTGCAGCTGAATTCCATTTTCTCAAGAAAAGGGGTAACTGCGTTGTTGATTTTTTTTTCAGGATCATTAATCTCTTTGTAGCCCAAGGTAAGGTGCCTGAGAAGTAACAGAATGCCTGTATAATGTCATTATATGAAAGCAATTGGTATATAAGTGACTGTTCGAATCACAGTGCTAAACGTCTCTGGTGTATAACTTTAAGTTGTGTACCTGAGTGATGAATGAGGTGGTGGTGGCATGAACAAACCACCAGATGGAGGTGGAGTAGTGTGGCTTCAAGAGTGGTAGAGGATGCCTGACCTGGTGTTTCCTTTGAAGAATCCGTGTGAGCAATACTTAAAGATACAGAAGTGAATAGCGTGCTGCATTTACGGATCTAGAGAAAGCGTGCGAAAAGGGTTGGCAGAGATGCCCTATGAGAGGTGCTACGAATATATGATAGGGAAGGAATGCTTTAGAATTTGAACTGGGAGTAAAGCGTGAGTGTAAGTAGGGAGGAGGGTCAGTGGTTCTATGTTAACGTGGGTCTATATCAAGGGTGTGCGATGTCACCACGGCTGTTTCATCTGTTTATGGATGGAGTGGTGAGAGATAAATGGAAGAGTTTTGCAGAGAAGTAGTTCTACAGTATGCTGTTTGCAGATGGCGTGACTCTTGGTGGCACACTACTAAAGCTAGAAACTGCACATACTGGTGTCTGGATTTGAAAGCGTGTTCGTAGAGAGATTTAAGAGACAGCTCATGTGAATCAAATTAAGGGTAATGAGGTTTAATGGGAGGTGGGAGGTAGGGAGAGAAAGGTTTGCTTGAGAGGGAGTGAGATTCTAACAGGGGCAACCTGGAGTAACAGGAGTGTTTTTGATACCCGGGAGATGGGACCATGGGAGCACAAGTAAACCATAGGGTGGGTGAAGAATGTGTGGAAACAGAGGTCACTGTTTCTGGGCAAAGATGGGCATGTTCGACTGCAGTACTCACGACGGTGATGCATGGTTGCCAGTCTTTGGGGGAGAGAGAGAGAGAGAGAGAGAGAGAGAGAGAGAGAGAGAGAGAGAGAGAGAGAGAGAGAGAGAGGAATGTATAAAAGGCGGATGTGACGGAAATTATATACTCGGTGGGATGATCGAGTCAGAAATGACCAAGTAAAAGACAGGTGTGGTCATAACAATATGGTTTCGATTGACGAAATGGTTTGGACATATTGAGAGGATGAGTGTGGAGAGGTTTACTAAGAAGTATCAAAAGAGGATGGAGCAAAGGAGAAGGAGAGACCGAGGATGAGATTGAAGGATGAAGTGAAAGATGGTTCTGAGTGATCGGGCCTACACATGCAGGAGGGGGGTGAGGTGTGTGTGTGTGTGTGTGTGTGTGTGTGTGTGTGTGTGTGTGTGTGTGTGTGTGTGTGTGTGTGTGAATAAGTAAGTTGCAGTGATGTAGTACACAAAGGACAACGTAAACCAAGGCATATGAAGCGGTCTGGCAAAACCACCGAGAGGTCTGTGAGGTCTGGTTGTAAGGTTTGATCTCCTGTGTATCACGCAGGGCAGCGAGAGAGTGGATGAAGGCAAAGATCATCCTTCGTCAGTTCCGATCACTAACTCGCTCATCAGTGAACGCCCATTAAGTGTGATAAAAAGCATTATCATTATCGTTACCTCATCATTATCAACATCCATAAACATTCCAAACATATACACAAGGAGATGGGGCAACACGAGTGTAAATAAAACTCTCTCGACCCGCAAAAGACACATAGCAATCACATGTCCACAAACGCACAAATACAGACAAACGAACTGAAACAAACACATATACGTACACATAAAACGCAAAAATAAAGAATAATTATAAGACAAATCAAAAGGGGAATTTCAGACCCACGGAAGCATCATTTCTAACAGTAAAATGTAATACGGTAAAATTAGTGCGTAATACAATTGTAAGAGGAGGCAAGTACCCCAGGAGGATAATTAGGTTAAGAGCTCCCCTCAGCCGGCAGCGCCAGCCACCCACCCAGATCACTCTTTTACTGCCCGAACATTGGCTCAATCACGGCGCTGCCTCTACCGCTCCCCTCCCCACACTCCCTCCTTAAGCCTCCTGCACGAGACTCCCGGTCTCCTTGCCTGACACTGTTCATGCTTCCTCCCCCGCGTTGTAGCAGTGAGGAAGAAGAACCATCGGGGAGGAGAGGGGAAGGTGGCGGTGGTTGTGGAGAGCTGGAGGAGCCAGTGGCCAGCCGCGACCTGTCGTGTGTGTGGCAGCGACACGTGTCGTCCCTCCACCCCTTCACTACCAGGGTTTACGACCAATAAAAGGCGGTCGACGCTTGATCACGGAGGATTTCCTACTTGAGAGGGGTTGTGGCCGCTGCCAAGTACTGCTAATACACAGCCTCCAACACTCACTACTCACACACTTCATTACTCGCACATCTCCCCCCTATCCCACCATACATCCACGCTCGCTGACACACACACACACACACACACACACACACACACACACACACACACACACACACACCACCGAACACTGCCCTAACTGCAGCTGACTTGCTACACAGGTTAGCCCCATCAAGTGAAAAGATGGCAGGCTGGATTTTACGGTCCTGCAAGACAAGGGAGGTAAAACCAATGATGACGCTCTTCACGATCCTGACACTTTCCCCGAAGAGAATACTGGCGGGGGATAACGTCGCCTTCCAGGCCGAGCGAAACTGCCTCTGAGTTAGGGAGAGAGTGAAGAGATCTTTCACGAGCCGAGCTGACGATGTCAAGGACGTGAATTACTCCGAACGACTGGAAACACTGTGAGGACTGCATGCAGACGTGAGCTACATACAGTACTTCAGGCGTGTCAAAAATCCAAGGACATGGTCCGCAGTCTTGAACTCGAAGACAGTTCCTTACAGGCAAGACAAACATGGAAGACTCTGTTAAGATGTTGACATTGAAGTCACAAAACGCAACAGCTACAATATAAAAAAAAAAAAAACTACAAATATCGTGAGCCTTTAAATAATTCATTACCGGCAACCATTTAAAAATACTACGGATTGCACAGAGATGAAATACTATTACGACCTTGGTAAACTCCCTACCAAATGGGACCGACCAGCCAGGATGCAGTGGTGACATACGTACTACAGTAAACGAACTGATGAAGCTGTACACAGCTCGTCACTCAGATCGTAAGGCTAGGCGGCGCGGACAACGATTCTGACACGGTGCTTAATTTTCGCCGTGGTGCTGGGAGTTCCCCTGCTGGTGTCACGCTGCGGAGGTGATACTATGAGGATGATGGTACGTTCCTGTGGCGTGCAGCGGCTGTATGGGTGATGCGCTGATGTGATGTCATGCGGATGCTGTGGCTCGGTCGACGCGCAGTTGTTGTGATGATGCCGTGTCTTGTTGCGATGTTTGGGTGTGGTCGTGTGACGGTGTGGCAGCTGCGAGGATGTCTTCCTGTGGTTAAGCGATGAACATGGCATAATTCTACTGTAACCTGGTAATGCTGAAGTTGCCTTTCTCCCCCCCCCAGTAATGACTACCAGGTAATTACCGCGGGAGGAGGGAGTTACACACTCGTCTTACTTCAGTGTCGCTGTTGCGAAGATGGTGGGGCTCCGTTATACAGCTCATACTGTCCGACCCGACCCTGGGCCAGTTTCGGAGCCTCGTCTTCCTACCTAATCCCTCCGTCTTGGACCAAGCTGTCTGTACCTTCCCGTCCTCATCAGTCGGGCTACCTGTAGAAGACCCCACCGAAGCTTACGCAAACACGTCTCCATCAGTCGGGCTACCTGTAGAAGACCCCACCGAAGCCTACGCAAACACGTCTCCATCAGTCGGGCTACCTGTAGAAGACCCCACCGAAGCCTACGCAAACACGTCTCCATCAGTCAGGCTACCTGTAGAAGACCCCACCGAAGCCTACGCAAGCACGTCTCCATCAGTCGGGCTACCTGTAGAAGACCCCATCGAAGCCTACGCAAACACGTCTCCATCAGTCAGGCTACCTGTAGAAGACCCCACCGAAGCCTACGCAAGCACGTCTCCATCAGTCGGGCTACCTGTAGAAGACCCCATCGAAGCCTACGCAAACACGTCTCCATCAGTCGGGCTACCTTTAGAAGCCCCCATCGATGCCTACGCAAGCACGTCTCCATCAGTCGGGCTACCTGTAGAAGCTCCCACCGAAGCCTACGCAAACACCGCAACCAGGAATGATTGCGTTCTTTTCATGTTTCTCCCAAGGACTCATTATAGCACTACTGGCTGATGAGGGGACCAAAAACAAAAAAAAAAAGGTGTCGCATTCATCGAGCACTGATGGACCACAGCTTCCTCAGGCATGACAAGAGGAAGAGATTACGATACTGTGGTTGCGCATTGTATTAGGTGTTGTGTTTATCAACACTTTACGCTTTCTCTCACCTTTACTCTTAATTCCCACCTTCCCACAACCATCCGCTCTCATTCCCATCCCCACGGTCCGGAATTTAGCAAACTTCAAATTTGCATTAAACTCATAATGTATAGTGATTTCCCAGAGAGAGAGAGAGAGAGAGAGAGAGAGAGAGAGAGAGAGAGAGAGAGAGAGAGAGAGAGAGAGAGAGAGAGAGAGAGAGTGTGTGTGTGTGTGTGTGTGTGACCGGACTCCACCCGCTCGAGGTTACACCGTGAGTGAAAAGTCGCCTTTCGTGAGGCTGTTTCAGTACGAGTACATTCTCGTCAGGGAGCTTCTCAATCCAAAGAAATCAACATTTCCCTGCTACTGGAAGCAGCGCAGCCTTGGGCTGCGAGAGCCTTTAGGAATGGTCCTGCATAACACCAGGACCCTCTCACAGAAACTGGTCGTACGGTAATTAGTAGTAACATACCTCACCATTCAACTCAACTCGGCTCTGATTCCGTCACCCGAACAGTATCATCCACATACAGGAAAACTGTGGCAGCTGCCACTCTGTTCCATCACGATCCATCCCTCCATCACCCTCACCGCCAGACACTCTCTCATCTCACGTTACTTACCAGCAGTAAATTCTTCTCCACAACCACAACCACGGTCTTGTAACACTCTCGTACCTACTCCCGCCGTCAACAACAACCACACAAACACAACTTTCATTTACAAAAAAAAAAAAAAAGAAGGCCGAACGGCGGATACAAACCTTCCATACCCACTGCAAACAACGCTCAAGTTCCAGTAAATCCTTCCCAAGTACTTTTATAGGTTTTCTTCAATCATTAATGCACCATAAACACCTTCTCTCCTCTGATTATCTGCACAAATCCGGTTCACACACACCCTCCCCTTCCCTTCCAGAATTCAGAGGCCATAAATACAAGTCTGCGCCTTGCACAAAAAACCGTGATCAGCACTCACCACAAGTTACTGCATATCTAATATTTCAACTTCAGAGGTGAATAGAAAATAGAGAAAAAGATGAGTGGCAGGGTGATGGCTGGGGGTCAGAGGGCAAGGGTCACGGCCCCTGCAAGGCTTTCACACACACACACACACACACACACAAGGCCGTGAGTGTTGGTGTGGAGCAGCGTGGGCCGCGGCCCTCCTCCGTCAGACGTACAAGGCCGGCACATAAGGACACCCACGGATGACATACAAGCGGGCCAGTCATGGTCCGCCGCCGCTGACCCAGGGCGGTGACGACGTTCTCACCCTCTTCCTTCCCTCCGCCTCCTCGCCCAGACACGACTGGGAATAACACAACAGTACGTCAACTGTCCACTGGCGAGGGCGGCCGGCCGGACCGCGGGGAAGCAGGCCTCCCACGAGACATTCCGCGGTGCCTTCTTTGGTGGGGTTTACCAGCGGCCTGTGAGGAGGCCCTCATACACCCTCAACCCACTCACCTCACAGGGTCGTGGCTCCTCCATGACTCTGGCCACGGACCACAAACTACGCTTTAAAAGGAGCCGTTGCGACAGCCTGACTGACGCAAGTCCTGCGACCTACGTCCTCGTACCTCCACACACACACACACACACACACACACACACACACACACCAGAATTACCACAGCATAAATTCCAGAGCCACAGGTTGGCCCTTAACGATAGCTCACGGTGGAGACGACAGAGCACAAGGCATGAAGGAGGAGGATCACGTAGGGAGTCGTCCCGAGTCGGTCGGTCGGTGGTAGTAGCAGCAGCACCCAGACTCCCCCATCCCCCGTATCACTGCAAGCCACGTCGCCCGCAGTAAGCGGGTCGCCACGGGACACTTCACCGTTTTATTTCAATGTGTGCGGTTTTATGTGCACATCCAACGCCCCTTTTACGAGCGCCCTCCTCCGTAAGACCTTGTCGGCTGCCAGTGAAGCGGCAGGACGGCAGCCACACCTGCATGCTAACTCACCCCCACCTCACTCCCGCCACTACCCACACTCCTGACTTATTCCAACGCCGCTGAACTTATTGTCAACCCCTTGCCCATTACAGTGCAACCCGTGCAACACGACGGTACGGCCCCGGTGCATAATGGTCTGGTCCCTGGCCTCCCCCTAAGAGACTTTAAGGTAAAAGAAACCAGAGGAAACAATATCATACACTTCTTTTAACGCAATTAACGTGACTGATCCGCCATCGTGGATTTCTGTGCCTCACACTGACCGACGCCAGAGGCGAGATGACGCAGGTCGGCTCCACCCTGATGCTGGGATTCTCCGTACCTCTCGAGGGTAGATGACCCGTGGCATAACTCATCATCCAGTTTTAGCAATGGATCACCAGGCACGCAGCAGTCTAATGAGGCCGTAAGCGACACCAACCTCCCGAGGGGCAGTTCCTCCCCCCTGCTGCCCTTGGTTAGTGGCCTGATTTTTTTCTTAGAGAGAGAGAGAGAGAGAGAGAGAGAGAGAGAGAGAGAGAGAGAGAGAGAGAGAGAGAGAGAGAGTGTCCCGGCGGTGGAGGGAACCTGCTGCACTGGCGACGCCTCCAGCGGCGACACGGGACGCAGCTGCTCTCGTGCTTATGTAGAGGAAGTTATTCACAGCTGTGCAATATGTCTCTATTCTCTGGCCCCGCCCTGCAGAGTGGTAACACACCGAGAGCGCGAGGTCACTCTTCGACGAGGCTGAATCACTACCATCGGACGGAAAGGAGTCAGCAGCCTCGCTGAGGCCCTTCCTGCCACAAACGGGGCCCCCTACCTTACCCACCCTCCTTCCAAACCGGGAGCGAAGCCTCGAAGGTGCAAGAGCCTCATAAAAGGGGTCCCCGGGTTGTATAATTAACTGTTAAAGAGTAACGACCGGCCATTGGACGCATCCTGTGAACTGACCTAACGAAGGGTAGGCTAGGCTAGGCCTGCCAGGCACCACCATAGCTCCAGGGACGCTAACTTACGCTCTGGTTCACCTCTGTTTACATGAGGCGAAGCAATCAGACATGATAGACACTGGCTCACCCACACGTAACAAGAGAATGTAAGCTCTCTGACTATTACCCCATTTTCTATTTGCCAACCCTGCCAAACGGCCAATCCGCACGTCACTTAAACTTCAAAAAAAAAAAAAATCTTCAAATTTCTATCAACGTTTCCAGCCAATAGCCAATAGCCAAAAAGAAAATCTTTCTACGTCTTAGCATTTCAAAATTTTCAAACCCATTTTTTCCACAGATCCTCTTGCTATAAAAGCAAAAATCTTGGACCTTTTTTTTCTCATTATTATTTCCTACACACATTAATGACCGGCGTCTACTCTTTTACAGAGAGTGGTGGTGTAAATGTAAATCACGGTCTCGATGAATCATCTCGGCTGTGTAAACTGTAAAAAAAAAAAAAAAAAAAACGCTTGTGTAAATGTGTGTGGGACATCATATATCCTACATCTAACACTGCGGATATGAACTGAGTGCTGGTCGAAGGGGTATAGGCCTGGCCCATCCAGTGACGAGTAAATGAAGTTAATAATGGTAGCCATACATACAGAAATACACATACATAGTGATAGACAGATAAACAAATGGATAAGACAGACGAAATAATCTAATTACCATCTAATTTCAAAAATTCATATTCAAATACAGTTTTGTAATATTCATATGAATTTCTCAAGGCTGAGTTTTTCATGCGTATTATGAATTAAAGGCAAGCGAAAAGTTGGCTACCATCATTTGCGTTTTCTGTACAGTGCTCAATTGTAGTAGCATCGGTGCGAAGGTCCTCTGTTGTAAAAACTTTTCACCCCTTTTGGCTATGAGTAATTTAATTAACCCCTAATTATCCTTATTCTCATCATTATCATTATTATCATTACCGTCATTACCATTCTTATCCCATAAAACGAACGAAGGAGGTACGCTGGCGATCAATTCTGTGAGAGCAAGCATTTACCATCTACTACCCAAGATGGACCATGAAAACATCTTCGTAAACTGTTCTTAGCCTTATACATTACGACCCCTTAGCTTTAACAATGTGTTGTGGACCTTCAGAATTCCACATGAAGCAACAGTCATGAGGTCCAGGGGATTCGAAGCCCGTCCATGACAAGGGTAGAGTAACTGAGGTATGATGAGACAGAAGGTATAATGCAACACATACGACTGTATGACACACTACAGAAAACGTGGGAGAGAGGACAGGGAGGCAGAACTATAGAAAATGGGACGTATTGTGAGGATATCAAGTGCCAACATGCTATAAAACGAGTACCACTGACACCAATAATGGCTAACAACATGTACTGCCAACACGCTACGAGCAAGCAAGTCTGACAGCATTTCGTGACAACGTTGTGCCGGCAGGCTACAGAGGATGAGCTCTGATGCCAGGGACTGACGACATGTGGTGCCAACACCACAAACAACTCTGACACCAGTAAGTAACTGCCCCGTGCCAACGGGCTACCGAGGATGAGTCCCGATACCGGTACTGACAACATGGCGTTACCAACACGCTACGTACTACCAACTCTGACACCAGCAGTGCCGACGTATTGCCAAACACACAATAAATGTCGAGTAATGACCACAGTTGGTGCCAACGGCGTTTAGAAAGAGACCCGCTCTGACACCAGCGGTAAGACCAGCATAAGATCTGCGGCTCTGCTGTGGCTGCGGCTGCATACATCAACACCCACGCCCTCCCTCCCTCACTCATGGCCGAGACACAAGAGTCTCTTTACAGCATAAAAAAACAATGGTATTCGCCTCATGAATTCGACCGTGTGAGATGTGTCGTCCCAGAGCGTCCACAAAACCGACCCGAACTCCGAAGGGGAAAAGCCATGTCACACATCGATCCCTCTTAATTCATCATCGTAAAAAAAATATATATATGGAATTCGATCGGTAAAAGTTTCTAATGAAGATGAAACTGGAGTTTGGATGAAACACACACACACACACACACACACACACACACACACACAGACACGATGGGTCACACTGACAGCTGTCACAGCTGAAGTCGAGCTTCCGCCAAGCGTCCTAGGAAAAAGGAACATTCGCTTAGCTTCTTAGGGAAAAAAAAAAAAAACAAGGACGTCCGCTTATCGTCCTAGGAAAGAAACAAAAGAGCGTCCGCTTCGCATCCTAGGAACAAAAAACTAACAGCATATTGTTCTAGGGAAAAAAAATATATTTCCACTCCTCGTCCTGGGGGGGGAAAAAGTCCGCTTAGCGTCCAAGGGGGGGAAAAAAATATATCAGCAACAACACAGCAGCTAATTACCCATCTCCATTAGATTCCAAAACAGTAATTCATAGGAAACAAACAACAAACAGTTCATTAACCAGCGGGAAAAGAGAGAGAGAGAGAGAGAGAGAGAGAGAGAGAGAGAGAGAGAGAGAGAGAGAGAGAGAGAGAGAGAGAGAGCAGGGGGGGAGGGACTGACTGATAACCATAACAGTGGAGCAACAATTGGCCGTTTGTGTGCCTATTAAGCACTAAGTTTATGATGCCACACTTATTTTAATAACGTGATTTGATATGACATGTAACACTCACGGCAAATAATTCCCGCCCGGCCACACATCACACCCCAGCTGACGTGTGCTGGCCCTGTATTGTGCTGGTGTGTGTGTGTGTGTGTGTGTGTGTGTGTGTGTGTGTGAATACTACAGTGCGACCCTCCAGCACGGCGGTACGACCCTGAGGTGGGTCGAACGTCGCCGCGCTGAGGGAGAGGCTGGACCGAAGTTACCCTCGACCGACACCCACCCACCCACCCCACAATGCCAAACTCGACCACCCATTCTAAAATGATTCGACCGTCAAACTAGAATTCTTGTATCAACTGAAGTACACTGTCTTTGTACATGTAACCACTTGAGATACAGTACAGGAGGCACATATACAGCAGGTTATTTACTGGAATGAATGGGACACTTTCCCTCGAGATGTGCGAGGAACGGAACCCAACGGAACGGAAGCACAGGCCCTCAAAATGAATGACAGCTTCCAGGAAGGTCAATTGGTCAGCCCAGGAGTCCAAAGGGGGTCCTTTAATCCCCCGCCCCCCTCTGGTGATTCCAGGACAACGTCCTGATCCTGGGGTTCCGGCGAAGCTAAATCCCGCTCACGTTCCAGGATTCTTAACAGTTTTCAGGAAGGAAAAGAATGCCTGATCCTCACTCGTTCTCTCTCGTTCATAACTCACTTGACTGAAACGTCCCATAATCTTCGTTCCCAAGTGACTTAATTAAGCACAGACGCCACCTTCCATCTGTGTGTGTGTGTGTGTGTGTGTATTGGTGCGAGTGGCTCCTACTGGGCCAGCACGTGTGGGCCGGCCACCAGTACTGGGCCTTCAGCGCACCATACGGTGTCAAGTGTCTGGGAACATCCACACTACTGGATCGCCAAGCCACCACCACAACCATCGTCACTGCCTCACTCCCACACTGACCACACAGTCTACTCAAACCCATACCAACACCACCACACAATCTCCTCGCTTCATACCATTTTCCAGGCCAATGTATCATCGTTTTTCCACTACTCTCTAACCTACTGGCATTACACACACACACACACACACACACACACACACACACACACCCTCCTCGCCTCACACCACCAACACCATAATCCCACAATCTTCTCGCCCCACACCACCAACACTACGCAGTCATATCAACACCCACCACGCGGCAACACGCACAACCTCAACGCACAACCTCAACCTTCCCCGTCCACAACATCCACAAGAGATGCTGCGATGCTGCTGACGCAAAATACTTGTGAAACCAGAGGGATTTTTCAATGTTCATTCGTAACACTTGAGTTTTTCCACGTTTCCACATAACCCGACGCACAAAGCCTGCCCACGACCTAAACCGGGAACGGCATCCAATAATATCACACTGCCTCAAGCTCCCCCGCCACAAACATTCTGAAATACAAATATCATCACAGCATGTCCGATATCCCAGCCAAATATGCCGGGGAAATATCCAGTCACATATCTACACATGACTGGGGAAAAAAAAACCGTCGATAAAAGTGGTCCAGCGTGACGGCCAGTCTAGCTGCCCGGCCGGTGATCCAGAACCGAGGCCTCTCCCTCCCTCCCTCCGCCAACCCTTCCCTCCTACATTTATCTGCACCATGATGTACCACACACACCTCCACCACACACAGCCCCATACCACTCACCTTAATCACACACAACTCCTACACGTTCACCACACGCAGCCCCATACACTCATCTCCATCACACAAAACCACATACCACTCATTTCACCACACACAATCCTATTCCACTCACCTCCACCACACACACAGCCCCATACCACCAGCCCCCACCACACACAGCCCCATACCACTCAACTCCACTACAGAGACCTTATACGACTCATCTCCACGACAAAGCTCTATGTTACTCACCTCCACCATACACAGCCCCATACCACTCGCCTCCACCACACACACACAACCTCACACCACCCACACAACTCCAACTACTATGACCTCATAGTCACTCCACATAATCCCTGACCATTCACCTCCTATAGTCACCCCACCAGTCGCCCAAAGCACAAACCCTTACTTATTCACTTACTATAAGAGATCCACAACTGTTCCACTACTGTAATCACCCCATCAGCCACATACCACACAATCCCCTACACAAGTTATGTATCACCATCACCTACCACTCGCCAACACAGTCCCACTTCAATCATCTACCTGACCTTACCAGCCAAATACCACATTCCACAACCATTCGCCTACCATACCCACCCTACCGTACGGTCATCTGCCACACTTTCTTACCGGTTACTGCCACACTCACCTACCACTTACCTGACACCCCTAATCAGTTCCCTGTCACATACGCCCCTACCTGTCCCGTGCCGCACTCTTCTGCCCGTCACCTGTCACACACTCCCCTCCAAAATGATCTCAATTGTCTCCAAGCTACAAGATGTTCCTTCACAGCATTCCCCTGCCGGCTGATGTGTCGGAGAGAGGTGTGGGTGAGGAGGGGCCTTCTGCTGTACTATCATGTTTCCAAGAAGATCAAGTTAGATCGCTATTACTGTCCCACGGTAGGTACACCCTCGTCTTAAGCGCATCGGGTCTTCTATTAGTTGGTTTTCCCATGTACTATCAAACTTCCACTGCTGACTTCTTGTATCAAAGTCCTACCCACTTTAGTCGCAACTGGCATTTCAAATCCACCCACGAAAAAAAACCTTCTGGAAAACTAACGGACCCTGGGGAAAAAAGAAAAAATTTTCCCCAAGACAACACGTAAAAGAAAAACAATAACGCGAACCAGATTTACGAGACTATGAGACATACGTGGGCTCCCCACCCCAACCTCTCCCGCCGAAAGCGCATTCTCAACGATATCAATAACTGATAACGTTTGAGGTACGTCCCGGCCCGTGCAGCATGTCTTGTCCCTGCTAGACAGCTGTCGCAAGGCTTCGGAGAAGGGATGTGAGCACACTCCTCTTCTCCGCAGAGCCAGGCTGTTGCAGCACCATACCGCCCTACTACCCTGCATCACACTGGCTGACAATACAAACGATCTCATACACTCCCGAGGACAAACCTCACCATTGAATATGTAGTACACCACGAAAAATACCCTCATTCAATCTCGCTCGAGACACCATCTCTTTACGTCCACGAGTGCATGTGGGAATGTGAGAAAAAAGAGAGATAGCCAAGTCATTCGGTGTTTTTCGATGATATCATTTCACTGCCCTCCCGAGCCACAATTACATCAGGTATTCACCACACCCACTCACCACCCTCCCTACCGCAGTGGCCAACGCACACACCAGCACCACCACGCCCAGCAGTGCCCAGAGGACGAAGGAGGAAAGGAGAAGGAAGAGGAAGACTGGGAGGAGGAGGAGAAGGAAGATTGGGTAAGGCGGGGCAAGAGGAGGAGGAGGAGGAGGAGGAGGAGGAGGAGGACGAGGGGTGAGGGGGGGGAAAGTGGGTGAGGAGGAGAAAAACACTGTCAGCCAGATGGTGGACGGGGAACAGGTGTCACATCACCTGTGGATGACGGAGGCGATCGTCAGATACGTCGACTGCTGACGGCGTCATCATGAAGAATAATAATGCCCAGGAAGACACACAGAACGAACCACGGTAGAAATTGGGGGGAAAAAAAAGGGAGAAATGAAATAGTTTGCATCGTCACCCCCCATCGCGTCTGGCGGAGTCGGCCAAAGAAGGGTGTGGTATGCCGTCGCGACCAACACTAATAACATGATAATTTAATATTACCGGACATAAATCTTAATTCTGGGGATGTCTGGAGCGGTGTGCTCAAAATCCGAATGAGGCGGGCGGCAGCGGTGTTCAAGCTGGCGTGCTGTGGGCCACAGGTGCGTGTACCCAGACCACGTACCTTGGTCTGTCCACTAACCCAACACTGGTACATGCTTCCCCAGGAATATATTGCCCGCTGCATAATATATCTTATGTCCTCCCTCAACAAGTGGTATATAACCCCTGTACTGCTGCAGCTGGTATGTCCTCCCTCAACAAGTGGTATATAACCCCTGTACTGCTGCAGCTGGTATGTCCTCCCTCAACAAGTGGTACAACCGCTGAACCGTTGGCTGGCTGCTGCAGCAGATATCTTCTCCCTCAGCAAGCGGTGCACCCGCTGTACTCAGATGCCAGACCTGTCCCCTGAGACACTGCTCGAAATGCCATTAATATTCACACGATTTATCATACATATCTTGCCGTCAGACGTCACCGAGAAAATAATATTTTGAGTGGAAGTCAAGTCCCAAGCCAAAACATTTTTCTCAGTGGCACAGAGCACGGCATCATTATTCTTATTCTTATCATTCATATTATTATTATTATCATTATCATTATTGCTATCATTATTAGCAATTTCATCATTGTAGTTATCATTAGAACAAGCGAAAGAAAACTGACTTTATAGGTTGGTTCTTCTTAGCATTATTTAATACGGGGTCTTCACCTTCTGTCCCCCGTGGACACCCCAGACATCTTGCTGAAGAACACTAAATACCAAAGTCCATCAAAGGCAGGAGCCGGCGGCGGCTTGCCTTGAACGACGTGTGTCTCGTGAATGTTGGAGAAAGGAGTCGTCCCCGTGGCTGTGGTGGTGCGGTCCTGCCAACCACAGCACAAACTCCCAGTACTTTTAGGTGGTGAGGCCGATGGACCCAGCCTGCTGCGTTGAGGGGGCATGTTTCTTGCCGAGGCTGAAGGTTCCCATCAGGTCGGAATGTTAAGTGTTCCCTCCCAGCTGAACCCGACCGTAGCGCGGGGGCCAGGGGAGGAGAGCTACGGTACGGGAGGTGTGTGTGTGTGTGTGTTCCACTCTCTCACTAATGGCCCGCGTCAAAGACGGACTTGTTAATCTACGGCGATGTCGCCCTCGGTAAGGTATCGCGGCTTGATGTTCTCATCAACGCCGCCAACACCAGCAGGAAAGATACAAAATGCTCCCGACGGGGGGTCTTCTCTGACAAACCAAGTGTTATGCATCAGACACCCACGATATATCCAGCTCGTGAGTGGTTCTACGTGCGCGTTCCCGAACCTAGCCGGCCGTATGGATACACCTCCCACTTTCCTTCATAATGATGGTGCAGGTGAGACAGAGGCGCCCTCCGCGCGTACCTGCCCTTCGTTGCAGTTACTGGGGCACCACAGTACCGATCACTGGGGTAGTGGAGTCGTGAGTGCTCCTGTACACAGATAAGACTTGCCTAGTATACTCCTATACTCCAAGCTTCAAGCCACTGCCTATTGTACTGATTGCAAGGTGCCCCTCAGCCCTCCTCTGTAACCTGCTTAAGCAATAACCTACTGTCAATTACTACTGACCCATGCTACCCCGAATGTACGTATACAAGTAACAATTTACTCAGCCCTCAGCCCAACTCTATAACTTGTATATTAAAATAGTTATGGGCTAAATATACACAGACAATTTCAGTGAGAGTATGGGTGAAGGGCATGTGTCTAGGGGTAGCTCTTATATTTATATACCTGTGTTCGCTTCTTGGTAAAGCTGGTAAACAGCACAAAAGATGAAAACCTGAACTTTCTGCTCCCCTTCCTTGGGAGGCGCCGCCCCTGTGGACTGGTTGGGCTCCAACGTGGAGGGCACTAACTAGGTGAGGTGAAATTCTAATCATAAAATTTTGATGGCGTGTGATTGCGTCTTCTTATATTGAGTACCATGAATTGGGCCCTGGAGATGAGGCCACAGCCATTAAACAAGAAAATGAAGGTAATAATAACGTCGGCATGATGTAATTCCTCCGTCGGGGGAGCACTTGGACTCCGTAATAATCATTAGAGTTTGGTCATTATTAGCTTAATATGCCAGGATTAGTTTCTGGAGGTCTAAGATACAAGAACAGGCGACGGGGACGGTAAGACATACTGGAAACTCGGGAGGGAGAACCCGCGTTACGATCTCGTGTGTCTGTTGTTTTCATTACCTCGCTCACGCCGCGGCAGCGCCATCGGCAGGAGCATCACGCTCTATGGTCGCTACCGTACTCCTCCCGCAGGCAACAGACTTTGACTTTAATGCTCGGCATCTGACACTATCCAAGTAGAATCGTTCTACCACAGAGGTACAAAGTTTGATGATCTGGCAGTGGATCTGCGTGTACACTGAGGTGATGAAGGGCTACGTCTAGACACATCTGTCTTGGCACCCGGTCGTGATGGATGCTCACGTTCTAACAGCCTCTCTTGGCACCTGGCCTTGATGGAAGGCACGTCCTCACACCTGTCTTGGCATCTGGTCTTGATGCGGGGTCACGTCCCCACACCTGTCTTGGCATATGGCCCTAACGGAGGGTCACGTCCTCACACCTGTCTTGGCACCTGGCCTTGATGGAGGGTCACATCCTCACACCTGCTGCCTCACATACCTGTTACTCCCCGGTTTTCAATCAACAAAACTTCCACGGCGCAAATCACGTCTGTTCCTACTGGCGGGCCAGTCGTGACGGTCGTAGGTCAGCAGCAGCGCCGCTTAACCAAAGCTAAAACAAGTTCTTTACGAACATGAGTAACAAAAGACCAGTTCATAGCGTGAGGGAGCCAACACCCTGTAGATATGTACAACGTGCTTTGACGGTTCGGTGCTGCTGTTCAGCCGCCTTGAGCAAAGGCGCCTGTGATGTACAAGGCGTCTTCCCCTCACTTACCTCACCTCTGGCTTCTACAAACCTCAATCTCCCTCCTCCCTCTCCTTATAGTAGATATCTTCCACGTTACTATGAGGTGTATCAACTAGAGATTTAGTCCTGGGGTTGAATATGGGGGCAAGAGGCTCCTGGCTTGTGATGGCACGGTAGAGGTGAGGGTGTGTGTGTGGTGGCTCCAAGCAAAGATCAGGGCGACGGCGCCCTAGTGCTCCTTTGGTCAAGACGGCCACATTACATCGAGGTGTCCGGCAATGTCCACTGACAGCTGGAGCAGCTGTGACACGTGTGGCTTATCTCCAGGAAAAAAACCAAAACATTGAGTCTGTATCATCAAAATCGACGTATCATTCTTATCATATTCATAAAGGAACGTCCCCCTACCCAGTACCTGATTCCCGTTTCCCTGCAAGCGAGGTAGCGCCTGGAACAGGCGAAAGAAAGGCCACATCCGCCCACATCCATTCTCTAACGTATGGGGAAAAATACCTTACCCCACGAGGGAGGAAACTACTTTACTTTCAGCAGAACATGCGGGCCTTCCTCGTTTTTAAGCTTAGACTTGGACCTCGTTAATGGAGAATAGGGGTATGATATCAGCAGAGGCAGGACCAGGACATCACCTCGGGGGAAGGACCGGGACATCACCTGCGGCAGGATCAGGACATCACCTGGGGGCAGGACTAGGACATCACCTGGGGGGAAGGAGCAGGACATCACCTGGGGGATGGAGCAGGACATCACCTGGGGGAAAGATCAGGACATCACCTGGGGGCAGGACCAGGACATCACCTGGAGGCAGGACCAGGACATCACCTGCGGGCAGGACCAGGACATCACCTGGAGGGGGCAGGACCAGGACATCACCTGGAGGGGGCAGGACCAGGACATCACCTGAGGGCAGCATCAGAACCCTCCTGATGTAGACCTAACCAGGCCTGGACACCGTTCAGGTGGAAGTCCTGCCTGACAAGTGTCTTTCCCTACCCCTGTCTATCAGCAGTATAGCTACAGTGCCCCACTGGTCCAGCCAGGCAACTCCGCCGGCGGTGACGCTGAGAAGCGGCCTTCAGGAGGCAAAGGACCCCGCATGCCAGGCTCACACCAGGTGAACCTCCCAGCAAAATGTACGACGACCGAACCTTCTCCAGTGACTTGGAGCAGCATCACCATCACACGACGACCGAACATAAATACGTTGTAGAAATAAAGTGAGTTCTGAGTGGCACTCGCATCAAGGTCAAGGGAAGAAACCTATACACTATGCCATATGATTAACAACAGTGGTAACACTGTATGTGTTAATATCCATCAATTCACATCTCACATATGTTCTACTACTACTACTACTACTACTACTACTACTACTACTACTACTACTACTACTACACACACACACACACACACACACACACACACTGCCATGCGTCCCTTTGAAAAAATAATGGTCTTGTGAAGGGCGTATCAACACTGTTCACAAGAATCTGCACTTGCCAAGCACGAGAGATTGAGAGAGAGAGAGAGAGAGAGAGAGAGAGAGAGAGAGAGAGAGAGAGAGAGAGAGAGAGAGAGAGAGAGAGAGACTCTATACCCCCATCCGTCTGTGAACTGGAAGACGAGACAGTGCTCGTGGCCGACGCCCGTGATCTCAGGGGACGAGACAATGCTGGCAAAGTGCTGCATCATGTACGTTCGGCTCACTATGTGATGTGAGAGAGAGAGAGAGAGAGAGAGAGAGAGAGAGAGAGAGAGAGAATATGTGTGTGTGTGTGTGTGTGTGTGTGTGTGTGTGTGTGTGTGTGTGTGTGTGTGTGTGTGTGTGTGGCTGCTAGAAGGCCTGGTACTGTAGCCTCGCTCGCTGCGGCCCGCCGCCTACTGCCGGGTGTGACCTTTGGAAAAAGGGCTCTCAAGACTCCCGACTTCCGCCTCTGGTGTCAGCTGGCCGATCAACAGTCCTTGTGATGAACCACGTCAACAAGACGTCGTCGTCCAGACAACTTTCACGACACGTTGTCTTAAAACCATCACAAAAGGATTTCCCTTTCAAACGCTCGAACCCACGTAATGATTTCCTTCTTCAGGAGCCTTCGTGAATCAGATGAGCCAATCGTTTCTGACATTCTTTGAGCGGAGTTACGACCGCGGCCGTCATAATCGCGGCGGACACCTCACCTCTGAGTGACCTCGCGTCTTATCTTGATGGCTCTAAGAGGGAGAGCTCTCCGTCAGGGGACCAAGTTCCACGGTTGCTTCACCGATCGTTCTTAGGGTACTGGAGGCTGCAGCCCGAACATGCATACGTAACCCTAGATAAGCCTGCCAGATCAGTACACTGTATGTATCAAATGCGGAGAGCCGTTGCATTATTTTCCCCCCCACAGGCTGGGTCGATGACGTTTCCCACAAAATGGTCCATCAGCTCTTCCCACACGCTAGTCCATCATGGTCCATCATGTTTTCCCACGAGCTGGTCCATCACGTTTTCCCACAAGCTGGTCCGTCATGGTCCATCACGTTTTCCCACAAGCTGGTCCATCATGGTCCATCACGTTCTCCCACACGCTGGTCCATCATGTTTTCCCACAAGCTCGTCCATCATGGCCCATTACGTTTTCCCACACGTGGTACATAACGTTTTCCCACAAGCTGGTCCATCATGTTTTCTCACAAGCTGGTCCATCATGGTCCATGATGTTTTCCCGCAAACTGGTCCATCATGGTCCATCACGTTTTCCCACACGCTGGTCCATCACGGTCCATGATGTTTTCCCACAAACTGGTCCATCATGGTCCATCACGTTTTCCCACACGCTGGTCCATCATGGTCCATCAAGTTTTCCCACAAGCTGGTCCATCATGGTCCATCACGTTTTCCCACACGCTGGTCCGTCATGGTCCATCACGTTTTCCCACACGCTGGTCCATCAACGTTGCAGATGCGTACGCAGCAGCAGCAGCCCCATCCCATCTCACTAGGGCCGTGACCCAGGCAAGGTGTATCATCACAGACGCTGGCAGCTCGTAAGCCTTCACACTCACAGCGGTCAGGTGTCGTAACCACAGAAGCCGTCGGTCAGGTTCCCAAACGTAAAACAACAACGGATTTGCTTCACCTCGTGTGTGTGTGTGTGTGTGTGTGTGTGTGTGTGTGTGTGTGTGTGTGTGTGTCTTAATGTCCCTCCGAGGCCCTCAGCCTGGAGTAGGTACCACCTACCCCATAGGCTGGTCAAACACACTACCCCGGAGCTGGTCGGGGCGTACCGCTACCTATTCACTGCAGCCTATACGCTGGTCAGCACCTACCACCCCAGGAGCTTGTCTGGTCTGTTGTACTCGGCCCATTTGCAACGGCTGGCCTATAATATCTCTTACACAAGCCGTCCAGAAGTTCAACAACCCCAGGACCAAGATGGCTAATTAGGGGCTTTTCATCTCCCCAACCTGCAAAGGGAAAAGTCGGCACAGAATTATACGACATAGTACTCGGCGGCCAGGTCTCTCGCACCAGTGAGGAATGACTTCCTTTGCGTAAATTGGGAAGCAGAGGCCCTCCAGTATCTACCACGCGGCGTGTATGATACTACTATCCCACTCCCCACCGTCTACACTTCCTGCATCAGCTTGGGTGGAGGGAAAAAAAAGGGAGAGACCTTGGAAGTCTTACACTCGTCGCCTTTCCATCTTTCGTCAGACAGCACGGCAGACCCTCCACCCTGTAGAAGACCCCAACCAAGTCACGTTGGTGAGACCCAAAAACTGACGCGGCGTTACGTGTCGTGGATAACCTGACAAGGTACGTGTTATGAACACTATCATGTACAACACTTCATTAACCTAGGAATCACGGCCATAGTTCCCGTGGGTGGGTGGCGGAGAGAGAGAGAGAGAGAGAGAGAGAGAGAGAGAGAGAGAGAGAGAGAGAGAGAGAGAGAGAGAGAGAGAGAGAGAGAGGGGGGCATTACCTTCCTCAGAGGGAGGGTTAACCAGGCTGTGGTCCAACCCCGGGTCGGTCAGTACCCCTGCCTGATAACTACACGTTACAGTCTATCGAATGCCTGTAATGACCTGCCCAAGCCATAGCACGCTGGTGCTGCCAATAATACGATTCAGCTGTCCAGTGTGTACGTCTCATTGGCTTTAATCTGCACGCAATCGCGTTCTTTTTCACTCTACCACTATCATTTTCCTCTATAGGTTAGAGACCTGACCCTATATATATGTCTCTCTCTCTCTCTCTCTCTCTCTCTCTCTCTCTCTCTCTTTCTCATATATATATATATATATATATATATATATATATATATATATATATATATATATATATATATATATATATATATATATATATTATCCCTGGGGATAGGAGAGAAAGAATACTTCCCACGTATTCCCTGCGTGTCGTAGAAGGCGACTAAAAGGGGAGGGAGCGGGGGGCTGGAAATCCTCCCCTCTCGTTTTTTTTTAATTTTCCAAAAGAAGGAACACAGAAGGGGGCCAGGTGAGGATATTCCCTCAGAGGCCCAGTCCTCTGTTCTTAACGCTACCTTGCTAACGCGGGAAATGGCGAATAGTTTGAAAGAAAAAGAAAAAGATATATATATAAAGTACATATGTAGCGAGGGCACATAAGACGCATGTAAAACCGCAAGGGGACAGAAAATACGACGAGTCAAGCGCTTTCGTAAAATTACATCGTCAGGACTGACTACAGATACAGAGAACCAGAACATATGATATACCAGAGCCGCTGGTGGGCGAGATCGGCGAATGAAATTTCGTACCTTACCAGTAAGGTACGTCATACCTGGGTTAAACAACGTCGAAAAAATATATATATATAGCGTTAGATACGGTCAAGAAGCTGATGCACCATTTGTCCACCTCAAAGACAACTGGTGGTCCGATTGACTGGCTAGTGCAGTGCTATCGTGAACACACACACACACACACACACACACACACACACAACACTTTCTTATATTCCAGAGACTTAAGGAGTTAACCCTACAGTGTAGGCGGGTTTAATACATGTACTGTCTTTTCCTATATGACGATTTCTCAATACAGTCTAAGACCAGAGCAAAGTGAAACGTATCTAAGGCTTAATAACCGTCATGTGTGAAAATCATGCCAAGCCACACTACTGAGCAGACATGCCATTAGCATACAATTGACCGTCACCACCACCACCAACAACACCACCATCCCCCGAGGGTGTGTTGTCGGGGCCTCGCCAACACTCACCAACACTACCCCCCAGCACCTCCGCGAGACACCAGCACCAAAGCTTGAAAATAAAGTCACACGCGTGGGGTGTGGTGGCGCGGGAGGTGAAGTGAGGTGAGGTGAGGCGCGGCTGACTGTAAACACGACAGAAATGTAACCACGGGTTTATGGCGCATAAAACACGCCACAAGGACACCCGGGCAAGAAGTGTGGCTGGCAGGATACTTGCCGACCATTGGTGCCCATATACTGGGGGGGGAAAAGAAAGAACAAGTATGGACGATCAAGTCATAAAAGTGTGGTATGAGGCAGACAATGGCAGGAGCACGGCCTGGCCTACTGGCAGTCAATGGGAACATTCCCGTGTCCTCCTAACCTCCCTCATCACGCCTCACTAACACGCCTCATACAGTACTCTACTATCTCTATGTACTGGTGATAAACCACACAGTAACTGTACTCACATTATGTACTCCATACAGAAGGTCTTAAGCTTCATACCTAACCAGTACATCACTCCACTGTCCATGTACATGAATACTGTACATGAATACTGACCCATCCTATACGGTACTTGTATGTAATGAATACACCGAGTCCCTCTCCCTATATCTGTACTCCCTATATCTGTATCTTAACTTGTAGATTACAGTTCGCTAATGTGGGTACTCACCCATTCAGTGCTGCGCTTGTAAGTGTAATGAATACACGAGTCACCCAGCCCATCCCCCTGTATCCTAACTCATAAATTAACGATCGTGTATGTGGGTACAGACCCATCCTGTAATATTCCTTAATCTGTATAATGGACACATGGCGCCCCTCAGCCCACCTCTGTAATATGTCTGTCAAGCGCCTGTAATGTCCTGCCCGGGCCATAGCGTGTGGCCTGATGTACACAGTAATTAAACTAACTTTCCCAGGGTCTTCCATCTAGTAGTACGGGGTGATGAGCCAGAGAGAATGGCTGACATCTGTCGGCCGGTGAGGTAACCTCCTCATGTCAAAAAAGGTGGTTAAGGGAACGCAACTTCTTCCTCTGCGAAACATTTGGTATGAAAGCTACGAATACACAAACTTGTTAACGCTCACGAAACTAAAACCTGGAACGTATTAACGTACTCTTGTCCATGCTCACGAAACTCAAACTTGGATGTGCAAGCCACAAATACACAAACGGCTGCCAATGTTCACGAAACTGAAACCTGGAGGCATTGTGAGAGCCATAAATGCACCAACTACTGTCCATGCTGAGGAAACTGAAACTTGGGTGTAAAAGTCAAGGACACATATTGTTAATAATTTGAAACCAACGGGTCTTTTTTAAGACGTTTTTGACATGAATATGGAATTGAACTTCCAAATATCAATTCAGGTCTGGCTTCCCTCTTCCACCATACGATACTTGGCTGTGAAACATACAGGAAAGAGTCCTGGCGCCCCATGGGTATAAATGCTAGGCTAAATTCTAAAAGGAAAGCTCAATGCAGGGATCTAATCTGATATGAGAATCTTTATGTCTAATGGGCACAAACAAATCATATCTATAATCGTATGGGTAAAGGGCACAGACTAGTGGGGTCGGGGGAGGCCAGCACGGTAGCTACAATGCTTCGACAAAGGAGAGGTCTCGACAGGTGGGCCCTGGGACCCAGACGGTCCCCGTCCAGCCACAAACAAAAAGGAGGTAGCAGCATTCACGGGACTGATCACCAGTGTGTGTTTAGACCCCAACGTATCATACAGATGGTTGAGGTTGATGGCAATATAAAGGAATGACAAAGTACATCACTTACGAGACATGCGATGTACGGAATGTACCTGCACCAGGCGGGTTTAGGGGCACACCAAAAAGTACAGACCCTACAAAGTACACAAAGTACAGAGGTTTACGTCTCACGAAACCTTGCAGGATCGTTGAGGTGGTCTGCCACCACACACCAGCGCATTATTGGCATAGAGAAAAAAATTGTAAATAAACCTAGTATAATTCAAAGCTCGGAGCACGACGGTACAACCCTTGAGCACGATGGAACAATCCTTACGCACGACGGTACGACCCTAGAGCACGACAGTACAACCCTTGAGCACGACGTTTCGACCTTCAAGTACAACGGAACAACCCTTAGGCCGACGGTACAACCCTTGTAGCACAACCTTTCGCCCCTTGAGCACGACGAGACAACCCTTCAGTATGACAGACTGGCTTTTCACCAGATCTTTAAGATTTGTAAAGATGCGTTTGACTTCACCATTACGGCTCAGGTCAGAGGAATCTTCACTAAACTGAAGGGTCAGGTCAAAGGCCACCTCATCATACCCATGGCTCGTACTGTTGTCCTCGAGAGATTAAATGCAAACGAGGGCGGATAATGTTAGCAAAGCTTACACAACACTTCCAACCTGAGGGTCAGACTCCACAACTACGGCTGGAGGACCCGAACATCACCATAAAAAGCCTCCACCGCTTGAGAAACTGTATACAGGCACACTGGATGTTGGTCTGTGCTCGGGGTCTGTGAGAGGACGAGCGGCAGCGGCAAGGTAGCAGCAGCTGGGTGTGTGTACAGCGTCGGAGGCGGGGCGGGCGGGCAAGCCCTCCTCCCGGAGATTTACTCACCGACCGCCAACTAAGAGGAATGTCCCTCATCGCGCTGCTCCTACAAGTCACGTCCGAGCAGCGATGCCTCCCGCGATACTGGCGGACCCTATTCCAGCCTCCACTCCCCTCCCCCCCCCTGGTGGTGGCGGCGGCGGCGGGCCGAGCTATATAACCCCCACCGCGAACCACACTCCACATGCCCACCCACCCCCTACCACCAGCAGGTCCTTAACGGACCCCTTTCTACAAAATACTCAACGTCCTCACCTTCACAGAGGCACTTCTTTCGCACCGTCACACCAAAATCACACCCTATCAATAACAGACGATCGACCATAAACATCCCATAATCAAAATCAAGTAAATACTGGAGAAAGTGCGAGGTTGTACACCGTCTCTCTCCCGCTGCAACCGAGCAACATGATGCAAATTAAGCAGAGTTGTATATCATGACGGCGTGTCAGGCGGTGTACAACATGCCTTACGAACTGTGTTCGTGTTGTACAATAGAGTCAATATATCATTAGGAAATACATCACTGTCTTGCATACCTCCGGCGTAACCATGCATCATGCTCAGAGCAGGAGAGGCGCAGCAGCGTACCCAGAGGCGCGGCGCGTTCCCAAGCAACTGCTGGTGGCCACTAGAGTATGAACCACAGGTATCGCAAGCCTCCGACGATACACCACAAACGCTACACGTCCGTGAAAGCACACACACACACACACACACACACACACACACACACACATTACAAGCAACGGAAATCATAAGTAGTAAAGGTTACTGAACACGGAAAACTACAAGCCAATGCAGATCATACGAGACTGGAGGACACAGAGCACCCCACAAACACTCGTGCCGATATATATACTGGAGGACACCAGAAAAGCCCGCTGGTAACACTGGAGGCCACCAGAAAAACCCGCTGGTAGCACTGGAGGCCGCCAGAAGAACCCGCTGGCAGCACTGGAGGCCGCCAGAAGAACCCGCTGGTAACACTGGAGGCCGCCAGAAAAACCCGCTGGTAGCACTGGAGGCCGCCAGAAGAACCCGCTGGCAGCACTGGAGGCCGCCAGAAGAACCCGCTGGTAGCACTGGAGGCCGCCAGAACAACCCGCTGGTAGCACCGGAGGCCGCCAGAACAACCCACTGGTAGCACTGGAGGCCGCCAGAACAACCCTCTAGTAGCACTGGAAGCCACCAGAAGAACCTACTGGTAGCACTGGAGGCCGCCAGAAGAACCCGCTAATAGCACTGAAGGCCGCCAGAACGACCCGCTGGTAGCACCGGAGGCCGCCAGAACAACCCGCTGGTAGCACTGGAGGCCGCCAGAACAACCCGCTGGTAGCACTGGAGGCCGCCAGAACAACCCGCTGGTAGCACTGGAGGCCACCAGAACTCGTGCTTACAAACACGTGTCAACATGGGTAAACTTAAAAACCAATAACAACAGAGACCAGACATACGACCACGACAGAACGTGTGTCGACGAGCAGCGGCGGCCACAAGCAGTGACGCCCATACATCTGCAACCCAGGCCCCACACAGCACTGCCCTGCTCGCTGACAAACACCGACACCAACACCCACGACAACAAGCCACAAACATACAACGTTAAAGGCAACTCAGGAGAGAGACGGGCGGAGAGTACTTTACTTGCCAGTATTTACGGCGAGATTCTGCCAAATGGCGGGGGTGAGGCGCGTGCCGCTCCCCCGCAGGGAATTATAGAATTACTCAGAACGAGTGTGTGAGTTATGTGTGACACGGAGAGACTGTATTTTGCGTCTGGAAAGCCAGCAGCCCACGCTTGGGTGAGGCTTGACTTAAACGACAGCTACCTTGGCCAAAAGGAGTGACTGCGCAGCCGCTAGTAACCCTCCCGATGAGAGAGAGAGAGAGAGAGAGAGAGAGAGAGAGAGAGAGAGAGAGAGAGAGAGAGAGAGAGAGAGAGAGAGAGAGAGAGAGAATCGCGGCAAGGGAACACTATATACCCCCATCGCGCCCCGACACACCTCTCGTTCAGGCCCTCCACCCACTGATCAGTCACGGAAGTAGGTGTGAGTGCAAGCGGCCAGCCACCATACTAGCGACGACCACATTCCTTCCAGGTGCAAGGAGGAACATCTCAGGCATGGAGGCAACAAAGACTAAGAGTTGCATCACTGTTGGCTAAAGACAGCGGTGGCCGCAACCCCCCCCCATGACAATCACAGACTCTGCCACACTACGGAACATCAGGAAAGGCCATAATAGCATCTGGGGAGGAACGCACCAACTGCACGAACGGCAGAGTGCAAGGAACAGCAACAGTAAAAATAATGGTAACGTCTGAGGGCAGGAGCACCGTTGCTACCAGGAGAAGCCAAAGAAACAGTAATGACCACAATATTAGTCACAGTATTAACAAGCGAGGGACAGCATCCGGCGCTGCAATACCCCCCGAATCAGCTGCAGTGGTGACCAGCACCACACATTGTTTTGAGCAGCGAGATCACTGCCGTCAAGAGCAGGAGGGTTAGGAGGAGGAGTGGGTCAGAGTAGCAGCAGGTGGAGCGGCGGAGGGACCCCCAGGTTGGAGAGCTATCTGGCTACATCAATACCTCTGCTCTTAACCCATGAATGAAGCCCATTTTCTTCATCGTTGATGTACCCGCCGCAGTAAACCATCGCTGATAAACTGTTATTTCCACATAAAGGGCCACTCTTTCCCCGGCAACAATTCACATGGCAATATATTTGGCAGGGGTGAGTTAGGAGCACACTTAACTTAGCCGAACACTTTATCTAAGTTAGAAGAGTTGATCGGAGGGAGGAGGGGGAGTCGGGAGGCGGCGAGTGACTTGGCCCCCTCCATAAGTTAAGTGTTGGGGGCGGTGGTGGTGTAATGTTAGTGCAGTGGGAACACACACACACACACACACACACACACACACACACACACACTACCCCCATCCCCTCAGCGGCAAGCCAGCCAGCCAGCCAGCTAGGCAGACCCACCAACACCCCCCAAAGCCCTGAGCTACGTCCGCGCACGCTCACCAGAAAAAGATAAATGACAACGAATGGGTTAGGACAGAGGAAAAACTTTCTGATTACAAAGCCCCCGTCCCGGTCTGCCGACAGTAATAGCCGGGGATAAAATTTCAATTTCTATAAATCTCTCCATTTTATTTGTTCCACTGATTTCGCAGGCACGGGGGATAAAATGGCTAGTTTTTTTTTTTCTTCTTTTTTTTTCCCATGTAGCAACCATTCTACCAGTATTTTTCGTCACTACTACAATATATGTAATGTGCTATGTTACTTGAATGTGTTTACTTGGGTCATAAAGTTGTATGGGAGTGCTTCGGTGGCGGCTACTAGCACACGGCCGGCCGTCACACGGGCCAGACCACTGTATGGAGGGGTGGGGTCATCCATCGCCTCCAAGACTCACGGAAACTGAGGCAGTGGTGCCTCTCCCCCCGCGTCATCCTCCTGCCTTGTCCCACACACACACACACACACACCCATGGCAACACCGACCTTCTCTCTCTCTCTCTCTCTCTCTCTCTCTCTCTCTCTCTCTCTCTCTCTCTCTCTCTCTCTCTCTCTCGTACCACCTCCAAAGTGACCATCAGAATTTTTCCCCTCGTTCCCGACCCAACTCCGACCCAACAACCTCCACAACCATTTCCCCAAATATCTCCCTTGCCCAAACTTTGATCCTGTGGCCTCCATGCCGCGGCCTCCCTCAGGCCTCATGCCACGACCTTACCCCTCCCATACACACAGACAGGCATACTCACACGCCCACACAAATACAGTGCGTGTGTCTCACCCTCTTTCTCTCCATCCCGGCAGTAAAGACTGATTGCGTCATTCTACCCTTCATGTAGGGTGTGTTGACTGAGGCGTGCTTTATGAGTCTGTTACCTGGCACGTACGTGTGTGTGTGTGTGTGTGTGTGTGTGTGTGTGTGTGTGTGTGTGTGTGTGTGTGTGTGTGTGTGTGTGCTGGGACCACAGGTGGTGGTGGTGGTGGTGGTGGCGGCGGCGGTGGTAGAGTGCCTCCGCCCAGCCTTGAGGAGGAGGACAAGATGGCTGAACGGTGGCCTCGGGGCCACCAAGAGCAGGGTCGGCAGTGGGGGAGGAGGAGGAGGAGGGGAGGAGGAAGTCGGCTGTCAAGCCAGGGGTCAGCACAGGGCCACTCGTCTCATCAACACAACCATCACAACAGTGCAGTGGCACCCACTACAGTGACCGGCCGGAGCAGTAGCAGCAGAAGGAGGAGGAGGAGGAGGAGGAGGGGCGACGGGCCAGCAGTAGGAGCAGCAGTAAGACAGAGTGGGCGGTTCAGGCCGGGATCAACACAGCCCACCACCGACAAATTGTTCTCAACTTTTCTCATTTAGAGCAGGACGGCCGAACCGTTCATCGCAGGGGGCGGGAGGCCGGCCGGGCACAGAACTCAACAATGGTATATTATAGCGGCCGTGGAACTCCCCACTATTTCACTATCCTCCACTTAATGTAACCGTTCGCCTAATGCTTTCTCAGCCTACTCTAACTTTCCCCACCTCCCCGGCTCTCACACCTAACCACCACCACCACCGCATCATCAGCAAATCTCCTCACCCCAACCTGTCTGTGCCAGCATGTGAGAACGTCACTCGCTTGTTCCCTCATTCATTCTGCCGAGTGTGAGGAGAAATTTCTTGAGGAAAACTTACCCTCACACAGCTACCGACTCAGGGAATAATCTCGCCACACCTATGGTACGCGCGCGCGCGCGCGCGCGTGTGTGTGTGTGTGTGTGTGTGTGTGTGTGTGTGTGTGTGTGTGTGTGTGGTGGTAAAGAATGGGCAGCAGCGATGAAGGAAGGAGCCATATGCGGCAGCAAACAGCTCCCACACGGCTAAAAAGCCCCCCCTCCCAGCCCATGTGCGATGGTGTTACAATAATTCTAAGGAGCCTCTTTCTCTGTCGCTGGCGGATTTATCACTCCTCGCCGGCAATTTCCGAGGCGAGAATTGTTTCTGGTGCGGCTACTGCTACGGCCTGCTTTACTCCCGGCACCAGACTAATTTACTGCACCTACAACACCTCGCGGCCACCGCTGAAATTGCCTCCGCAGTTTACACGGGCAGGAATATGTTGTGGGAGGCGGGGTGCGGGAGGCACGGGTAGCTGGGCCAAGATACCAGAATCCCTCACTAGAGAGTGTAATGTATTCAGAGTCATACGTGGCGAAGATTAAAATCCTCATAGAGCGGGGAATTCATTACGGTGGATAGTGTGAACACTGCTGGGGAGGTGGGAGGACCGTGGAGGGCGCCTGCCGACCCGCCGGCAGGCCGCTGGAAGAGGGAGGGCGGGCTTGTGTCTCATCTCACTCCTCACCTCCCTACCTATTACATCAATCTGGTTAGGGGGGTGTGGTGTGAGGTCCCGAGAGCAACCAGGAGGGAAGGTAGTGCGGTGGTGGGGCGTCGCGACCCACTCCCTCACACTGGCCACCCTCACTCACCCCAATACTCTTATTAGCATATAAATAAGGCACCGATACCAGCTGGATGTGACCAGCCACGCGATACAGCCTATACTCACCTGCAACACCGGCACCAAACATGCACCGGATGATTTACCGCAACACTGCGACAAAGAGCAAGACGGGCGTACCCGAAGGGCGTGGGCTGGCCCCTTGCAGTGAAACGTATCCACACATACACACAACACCACGCCTCTTTGCATATCGCCGGCTCTATCGGGGCTGGCCGAGCGACACTCGCAATACAGGTAATGTGATCGGGGCGCGGTATCGCGTCCCGATCACGGAACATGCACTAAAATATTAAGTGCAGAAGGTGACACGACCCCGGGGTTTTGTACCCGTCATGATCCCAGACACCCGATACTGACGCCACGAGCCTGGCCCATGCCAGGCCCTTTAAACAATTTACAGTTTCAACCCTCCGCCAACACATGCCTTCAAATGTACCAGACCTCGGAAGAGTAAATGCCTTGACGGCCTTTTACCCCCAGCGGACATGACTGAGCAACAGTCGCCTCTCCCAGAGAGACGGTACGTCAATCTGCACCCATAAACACGTCCTTATTGGCCGGGAAAGGAGGTGGATGGATGGATGTCACAATTCAACCAATGAAATCCGTAGGTAGAAGCATATCAAGACCTTCGAAATGATCGTAGGCTACAAGTACGGTAATGCTCTAAGCACAGCTGTGTGAGGCAGACGACCTCCGATACCAAAGCAAGGTATAAATACGTAAGAGGTAAGGTATTAGATTCAACCTTCGGCACCAGTGCAAGGTATGCATAAGGTAAGGTCCTAGACCAAGGTGTCGGGGTAGAGGACTTCTGAAACCATAGCAATGTATACGGAAGGTAAGGGAGGGTCCCAAACCCAGCTGTGGGGGTAGAAGACCTCCAAAGCCATCGTAAGGTATACGTAAGGTATGGCGCGGTCCCAAACCCAGCTGTGAGGGTAGAAGACCTCCAAAACCATCGTAAAGGATATGTAAGGTATGGTGCGGTGCCAGACCCAGCTGTGGTGGTAGAAGACCTCCAAAACCATCATGTCAAGCACGGTAAGGTAAAGCACATTCACAAATGCACGTAGTAAAAAAATAGAAAAAAAAAAGTTGTTTGTAGAGTCATTCCGGTGCATTAACACTTACCCGTGGACGCTCTTCACCGATCCCTAACACGCACTTCACCTGCCCATCATCACTAACCACCACTCACTCCAACTCATACCCTTAATTACCAGGCGCCCACCTACCTAGTACTCTCACCATCCTGCACCCTTCAACACTCACCATCACATATCCTCCACCACTGCCCATCACATATTCTCCACCACTACCCATCACATATTCTCCACCACATATCCTCCTCCATCACTGCCCATCACATATTCTCCACCACTGCCCCTCACAGGTCATTCAAGATCACACGCCTCCCACCACCAGTCCTCATCCCACACCCAACTCTCACCACTACACAGCCTCCACATCACACGGCTTCCGATACTTACCACCACACATCCGCTACCATCCCACACCACACGGCCTCTCGTGCCTACCACCACATGATTTCACCATAAGTCTCAACACCAAGTCTTTCACTACGTACCGTCACTACGCCACATCCCACGTCCTCCGCCACATCCCCATCGCCTTATCATCACACGCCTTCCACCAACACACACCTTCCACCACTCACTACCACTCGCACCGCATAACATGCCCACGACAGCGCTCTCCACCCATCCCAAGCCGCCGTCACCACCTCCCCACCACTCCACATCACCCGCCCTCCTCCACCACGAGCTTCCCCTACGCTCCACACCCGACGCCCTCCACCGCAGGCGTTACCCCCCGCCCACCCAAACACCCCACACCAGACGCCCTCCACCACCACCCAGCGGCGGAACGCACGTAATTCTCAACGCACTGTAGATCAAGGCTTCATTAACCCAATAGTTTCATTAGGCCGAAAGCCTTGTTGATAAAAATGCAGCCTCGGGAAAGGGGGTTATTTCCAATTACGTCGAAGCGCTAGTCGAGAAATATAGTTTTCCCGTTAAGCTTTCAAATGACAAATACATCCGGGAGTTTTTGTAAAGGGAGGTTTGGGGTGGGGGGGGTGCGATTTCCCCGACAAAAGTGTGTTCTCATTTGGCACTTGGGATAATGGCGCTGGGAGCGAGCTGCCGTGAGCCGAGCGCCGCCGGGGCCCGGCCTTCCTCCATTACAAGAATTTTGAAGACGAATTTTTAACGCCCGGTAAAGAGGTATTGTATGGCAGCGGTCCCCCGGCGGTGGGTGGGTGTGGAGCGGGCAAGGTATGGAGTGCGGCACGAGGTGTGTGGACGAGGTCAGGTGTGAGGGTTGAGGCAGGTGTGTAGATAGTTACCGTCTTGAAGAGGTCAGGTGTGCAGACAGTGAACGTGTGTGGAAGAGGTGAGGTGTGAATGTGGATGCAGGTGTGCAGATAGTCAACGTGTGTGGAAGAGGTCAGGTGTGCGTGTGGAGGCAGGTGTGCAGATGGTCAACGTGTGAAGAAGAGGTGAGGTGTGAGTGTGGATGCAGGTGTGCAGAGTCAACGTTTGAAGAAGAGGTGACGTGTGAGTGTGGAGGCAGGTGTGCAGATGGTCAACTCCCATAGAACGTGTCGAGTAGGCCACAGGGGCACGTTGAGCCAGACGTGTAGTGTACTCAACTCACGGGTCCTTACGACGAGGTTTTGCCAAAAAGGCAGGGCTACCGCGTTGTGCTCACCGCAGGAAATATAATCACAAGAAAAGAGGCGCGTGAGTGAGCGATGTCAAATGTTACGTACATCGACTGACTTATATTTCCTTGCATCTCCAATGATGATGTGATCATGACACGAAAGTGCACATGGGAACTTACCGCGTTTCATTTCCCCGTAGATTAGAAAATATGTATATAATGAAATGAAAGCCAGCAGTTCATGTGTGGGGTGAGACCAAAATAAAAGACAGCTACCTGGGCCAAAGCAGTGACATCTGACAGCCACTTGAGAACTACCTCACTGCGCAATCATCACTAACCCTCCCGATCGTCAGGAGGACACAGTACCGGGAATATACCCACCCTGGTCGGTGGCTGCCTACCACCAACTACCTACCGAGAGAGAGAGGTTGTTACGTACTGGTAGAATGGAGTGGGCTACCTCAGTGTGGGGCGCCTGAGTGAGGGAGCTTCGTCTGACTCATTGGCAGGCAAGTGTGCATGAACGCCGCACATAAGGTTGGGATGTGTGTGTGTGTGTGTGTGTGTGTGTGTGTGTGTGTGTGTGTGTGTGTGTGTGTGTGTCAAGCGCGTGCATAAAGCCAGATGTGTGGAGTGGGTCACCCGTAAGCGTGAGTAGCATTACTGTGGAGTAGGTCTCCTGGGTGTGTCGCCAGGTGTGTGTGAAGTGCGGCAAGTGTGACTGAGGCGTGAGGGCTGTCGTGTGGGGTGGGTATGGCTTTCGCGCCAAACGTGTGAAGCGGTGGCATATGTGACCGAGGCGCAAGGTATCAGTGTGGTGTATGGCACATATGTGGCACCAGGTGCGTGAGAGGCGCCAGGTGCTAATGAGATGTCAGGTATATATATGTGGCATCAAGAGTGGGGATAGGTCGGCCGTGAGTGAGGCGCCAGGTATTAGTGTGGCGTCACGTGTGTGGAGTAGGTCTGGTAAGAGTATGGTGCCAGGTGTGTGGAATGTCTCCGGTGTGAACGCGGTACCAGGCGTGTGGTGTCAACCTGAGGTAAGTGTGGCCCTCGGCGGGCACGACTGCAGCAGGTGTGGCATCATCATCCAACCATCTCGCCATCTGTCCTCAAGTGACGCTGGTGTCTACAGAGTCGGCAGAAGGTATCAAATCCGTCCCCCCCGGTGACCCGGGACGAAGGGCAACGACACCAGGTAAGGCACCTCAGAGAACCCACGGTCATCCATTAACGCCACCTCCCCCGGTTGGTGGCTCGCACGTCACGGCACGGTGTTCCCATGTGAACCTCGTTCACTGTACTCGTGTTAGCTGACTGCGAATGAGCAAGGTCAACGGAGAGAGAGAGAGAGAGAGAGAGAGAGAGAGAGAGAGAGAGAGAGAGAGAGAGAGAGAGAGAGAGAGAGAGAGAGAGAGAGAGGGAGAGAGAATAATGAGTCTTGATTAGGATGGTCTGTTGCCCGTGTCATCAGAGCTAACATACATACGAAACAAGTCGGGTTATCTCTTCTTCTTTCCGTACACCAGTCACTGAGCAAAAGTCGTCAAACTGATAGGGAACTTCTTTTTTTTCCCCCCACTACACACTTTCCCATAACAATTCCATGGCAGTATCTTACCCCCTACCCAGCACTGTATTATCTTTTCATCTTTAACCTGCCAGCAGTTGAGCCGGAGGGAGAGATGGGTGGTGAGGCTGCCTTCTGTTTACCTATCCTGTTTCTACAGCCATAATTCCGATAATTTTACACGGATAACCTCGATCTGGACCATCGGGTCTCTCTTGTTATCTGCCCTTCCCGTAACAGCTCCCAAGCCTCCATTAATTCCACCAAATCTTCGCTCGTTTTCTCATAAAGTCCCCACACTTCTCCCCACCAGTCAGTCCCCCCATACGATCACAGTGGTCCTCGCAGGTCCATACAGGTCCCCAAGGTCTCAGTGAGTTACCGTCGGCCGCATGAACTGCGGAAGGTTCCAATAGGTCCCTGTACGTCCCTATGGTCCTCGTTGGTCTAAGCCAGTCTGGTGTAGGTTCCAACAGGTCCCTGTACGTCCTAGTTTGGGCAGACCCCTCCCCCCTATGGTCCTCGTAGGTCTAAGCCAGTCTGGGGTAGGTTCCAACAGGTCCCTGTACGTCCTAGTTTGGGCAGACCCCCTTAGGGTCTTCGTAGGTCTAAGCCAGTCTGACGTAGGTTCCAACAGGTCCCTGTACTCCTTCGTCTAGGTACAGACCCCCCCCTCAACAGACCTCGTAGGTCTAAGCCGGTCTGGCCAGATCCCCATCAGGGGGCCCCCATACAGGCGGCCGCGGGGTTGGCCACCATAGGACGCCGGCCGGGTAAAGCTGAGCGTGGCGTGGTTGCGGGCGCGCTTCGCTTGTTTAATATTCATTGAGCTGATGGCGGCCATATTTTCACGGAGTCAACAACGAACCCAACTGAAAATTCGGGCGTGAGGCTTGTGGAAAAAGGGTTATGGGGGACAACGAGTGAATTAACAATTATTGTTGGTGCCATTTATTGGCGAATATTACGGCTATTACTAAAGTTATCAACTAATGACAATTTCCCGCTTCAAACATACTGTAACAAATACTGGCAACATATTTGTATGAAAATTTAGTATGTTAACATGGGTGGCAGGCGGGCTATTGGTCTTCGGCCTGATAATTATCATAAAACGAGTGTAACTGTATCGCTGGCCACGATTTCCTACAAACCCATGACAAGGGTGAGTGTGGGATGCAACGGACGGTGTGCAAGATGACGGAAATACGACGCAGGGTCAACGCTGCGACACAGGTCAAGGGGACGCTGTGATCACTGGTGCCACAAGCTACACTCAGGGACCTGATGGTAGTACACCACCCGCCTCCCTCCGCTCGTTGGCCACGGCACAGGAAACACCCGAAACATGACAGCACACTACCCTCCACAACACAAGCAACACTCTTGAAGTACCATTACCCTAAACCCTTCCCTCCGCTCGCTAGCCACAACACAAGCAACATCCTTGACGTACCATTACCCTAAACCCTTCCCTCCGCTCGCTAGCCACAACACAAGCAACACTCCGGACCTGACAATACACAATGCCAGCCCCTTGGCTTGCTAGCCGCAACACAAGCAACACTCTTGAAGTACCATTACCCTAAACCCTTCCCTCCGCTCGCTAGCCACAACACAAGCAACACTCCGAACCTGACAGTACCCTACAAGCAACACTCCGGACCTGACAATACACAATGCCAGCCCCTTCGCTCGCTAGCCACAACACAAGCAACATCCTTGACGTACCATTACCCTAAACCCTTCCCTCCGCTCGCTAGCCACAACACAAGCAACACTCCGGACCTGAAAATACACCGTATCAGCCCCTTCGCTCGCTAGCCACAACACAAGCAACATCCTTGACGTACCATTACCCTAAACCCTTCCCTCCGCTCGCTAGCCACAACACAAGCAACACTCTTGAAGTACCATTACCCTAAACCCTTCCCTCCGCTCGCTAGCCACAACACAAGCAACACTCCGAACCTGACAGTACCCTACAAGCAACACTCCGGACCTGACAATACACAATGCCAGCCCCTTCGCTCGCTAGCCACAACACAAGCAACATCCTTGACGTACCATTACCCTAAACCCTTCCCTCCGCTCGCTAGCCACAACACAAGCAACACTCCGAACCTGACAGTACCCTACAAGCAACACTCCGGACCTAACAGTACCACTACCCCAGCCCCTTCGCTCGCTAGCCACAACACAAGCAACACGCCGGACCTGACAATACACAATGCCAGCCCCTTCGCTCGCTAGCCACAACACAAGCAACACTCCGGACCTGACAATACACAATGCCAGCCCCTTCGCTCGCTAGCCACAACACAAGCAACACTCCGGACCTGACAATACACAATGCCAGCCCCTTCGCTCGCTAGCCACAACACAAGCAACATCCTTGACGTACCATTACCCTAAACCCTTCCCTCCGCTCGCTAGCCACAACACAAGCAACACTCCGAACCTGACAGTACCCTACAAGCAACACTCCGAACCTGACAGTACCCTACAAGCAACACTCCGAACCTGACAGTACCCTACAAGCAACACTCCGAACCTGACAGTACCCTACAAGCAACACTCCGAACCTGACAGTACCCTACAAGCAACACTCCGGACCTGACAATACACAATGCCAGCCCCTTCGCTCGCTAGCCACAACACAAGCAACACTCCGGACCTGACAATACACAATGCCAGCCCCTTCGCTCGCTAGCCACAACACAAGCAACACTCCGAACCTGACAGTACCCTACAAGCAACACTCCGAACCTGACAGTACCCTACAAGCAACACTCCGGACCTGACAATACACAATGCCAGCCCCTTCGCTCGCTAGCCACAACACAAGCAACACTCCGAACCTGACAGTACCCTACAAGCAACACTCCGAACCTGACAGTACCCTACAAGCAACACTCCGAACCTGACAGTACCCTACAAGCAACACTCCGGACCTGACAATACACAATGCCAGCCCCTTCGCTCGCTAGCCACAACACAAGCAACATCCTTGACGTACCATTACCCTAAACCCTTCCCTCCGCTCGCTAGCCACAACACAAGCAACACGCCGGACCTGACAATACACAATGCCAGCCCCTTCGCTCGCTAGCCACAACACAAGCAACACTCCGGACCTGACAATACACAATGTCAGCCCCTTCGCTCGCTAGCCACAACACAAGCAACACTCCGAACCTGACAGTACCCTACAAGCAACACTCCGAACCTGACAGTACCCTACAAGCAACACTCCGGACCTGACAATACACAATGCCAGCCCCTTCGCTCGCTAGCCACAACACAAGCAACACTCCGAACCTGACAGTACCCTACAAGCAACACTCCGAACCTGACAGTACCCTACAAGCAACACTCCGGACCTGACAATACACAATGCCAGCCCCTTCGCTCGCCAGCCACAACACAAGCAACACGCCGGACCTGACAATACACCATGCCAGCCCCTTCGCTCGCTAGCCACAACACAAGCAACACTCTTGAAGTACCATTACCCTAAACCCTTCCCTCCGCTCGCTAGCCACAACACAAGCAACATCCTTGACGTACCATTACCCTAAACCCTTCCCTCCGCTCGCTAGCCACAACACAAGCAACACTCCGGACCTGACAATACACAATGCCAGCCCCTTCGCTCGCTAGCCACAACACAAGCAACATCCTTGACGTACCATTACCCTAAACCCTTCCCTCCGCTCGCTAGCCACAACACAAGCAACACTCTTGAAGTACCATTACCCTAAACCCTTCCCTCCGCTCGCTAGCCACAACACAAGCAACATCCTTGACGTACCATTACCCTAAACCCTTCCCTCCGCTCGCTAGCCACAACACAAGCAACATCCTTGACGTACCATTACCCTAAACCCTTCCCTCCGCTCGCTAGCCACAACACAAGCAACACTCTTGAAGTACCATTACCCTAAACCCTTCCCTCCGCTCGCTAGCCACAACACAAGCAACACTCTTGAAGTACCATTACCCTAAACCCTTCCCTCCGCTCGCTAGCCACAACACAAGCAACACGCCGGACCTGACAATACACAATGCCAGCCCCTTCGCTCGCTAGCCACAACACAAGCAACATCCTTGACGTACCATTACCCTAAACCCTTCCCTCCGCTCGCTAGCCACAACACAAGCAACATCCTTGACGTACCATTACCCTAAACCCTTCCCTCCGCTCGCTAGCCACAACACAAGCAACATCCTTGACGTACCATTACCCTAAACCCTTCCCTCCGCTCGCTAGCCACAACACAAGCAACACTCTTGAAGTACCATTACCCTAAACCCTTCCCTCCGCTCGCTAGCCACAACACAAGCAACACTCCGGACCTGACAATACACAATGCCAGCCCCTTCGCTCGCTAGCCACAACACAAGCAACACTCCGGACCTGACAATACACAATGCCAGCCCCTTCGCTCGCTAGCCGCAACACAAGCAACACTCCGGACCTGACAATACACAATGCCAGCCCCTTCGCTCGCTAGCCACAACACAAGCAACACTCCGGACCTGAAAATACACCGTATCAGCCCCTTCGCTCGCTAGCCGCAACACAAGCAACACTCCGAACCTGACAGTACCCTACAAGCAACACTCCGAACCTGACAGTACCCTACAAGCAACACTCCGGACCTGACAATACACAATGCCAGCCCCTTCGCTCGCTAGCCACAACACAAGCAACATCCTTGACGTACCATTACCCTAAACCCTTCCCTCCGCTCGCTAGCCACAACACAAGCAACACTCCGAACCTGACAGTACCCTACAAGCAACACTCCGGACCTGACAATACACAATGCCAGCCCCTTCGCTCGCTAGCCGCAACACAAGCAACACTCCGGACCTGACAATACACAATGCCAGCCCCTTCAGGTAGTTTTTTGTTTTTTTTTTTGGCTTAAGAATACAAAAGGTTGGTAGTGATGCCACAATACTGAAGATGGGTGCCAGGAGATGCTATAACACCGACGCAGAAACAGGAGGGTGCCGTCATACTACAGCACTATGGTAGAGAGACTGCACAGCTTGCTACACGAGAGGCACTGTGGCACGGTGCCACAATACTATACTACACGAGCAGGGTGTTTCCCACGGCAGATGCATTGAGGTAAAGGTACCACCATATCTTTAAGACAGACACAACGGTATCAAAGACCGTCACAACCCCGAGATATGGTGACGAGTGCAAAAGCTTGGGTACAACAGAGGGGTGTTACAGCACTGCAACACTTTGGAGTGCTGTGAGGACTGGGTCACGCCGGAGTTCCAATTCATACAAGCAAAGGCGAGGTGCTGTGATACCGGGATATAGTGATGGAGGTGATATCAGTGCCGCGGGTACCACTACACAGGAAGACAAGAAACATGGGGAGGAGTGCAACAACACTGAGATACGCGGTTGGGAAGCCAAAATACTGGGGGTACAGTGTTGTGATTGCTCAAACACTTGGGTATAGTGAAGAAGTGCAACAAAACTGGTGTAAAATAGCGTTTAACAACACTGGGACACAGTGCTGGGCTTCTACAAGACTGGGACACAGTGTTGGGATGCTACAACCCTGGGACACAGTGCTGGGGTGCCAAACCAAGGTAAACTCCTCTGGGATAATGTGGTCGGGGTTCCTTAACTCTGCAGTTCAGTGTTAGGGTCGCCCTCATATCAAAGCAGTTCATTGCAGTGGCAGAGATGTCACAGCCCACTGATACTGTTGTGAGGAGGACAAACGTCTATGGGACGGCGGTGGGGTGACAATAACCTGAGGTACAGTTGTAGGGTACCACAACTCTTGTGACAGAATGGTGGGAACGGCTCACACCCAAGGGGGAACGGGTGTCACAACACTGATGTGCAGTGAAGCGCCACAACACGGGTGTGCTGTGATGAGGGCACCGCACCACCTGGTGTATACCTGACGTCTTTACTCAGGCGGTCTTCTAGTCCTACAGCTTAGGCCAGACCCAAGCTGCTTAGTTGGGCCTTTGGAAACCACGGCCCGAAGGCCAATCACCACTGTATATCTCACAGTGCCTCTCACTGCTGAAGCCAATGTGTTTAAGGTTGTTTTGGGAGTTTTCTCTTTCCACGGAATGCACATCTGGATTTTTTTGTGGGGCGATATCTTAAACTCTTCCGAACCTGTCGTATCAACAGAGAATAATTGTGATGTGTGGGTCAGGGATCATGTCATCTTGGGTCCTCTTAAGCGTAAATGACGACATGCCTCTCCCGCCTACGTTCCAGAGTGTACACCCTCAGTGATTGCAGTCGTTCCGAAGAGTTCAGCTCCTTTAACGCGTCAATACAGGCCGTAAAGGATCTTTGAACGCTTTCTAACTGCACTTTCACCCTTGTCAGGTGATGTCAGCACAATGCCATATTCTATTCGTAAGAGCATCTGAATCTTGCACAAATCAGACATCATTGCTTTTTCTTCTTTCGTCTTGAAGGTCCGCAGGATCCACCCTACCATCTTTTCGGAGGCGGCGGCTGTTGCCTTATTTTGTTTTATAACTCCAAGGTCTTTCACACAGTTGATAGGACGGTGCCTGTGTGTCTCAGGTACTCAGTAATGTTCCTTATTTCTTTACGAAATACCGGAGGAGTTAAAACTTATCTCCAATGATTTGCACGTTCTATTCTTGTTCGTTTTTTTCGTGTCCTCAGTGGAAGACTGGTTGTATCCGTTTGTAGTTTATCACAGTCTTCCACCGACAATATCTTCATGCTTATTCCTGTATCATCTGCAGGGGATGATACGACAACGATTTGTGTTTGCGTCAGATACGGGAATAAGGAACAGAAAGGGAGCAAGTACAGTTCCTTGGGGGACAGGTTTGTACCGTGGAGACACTAGAAACAGCCTGCTTTACAACGACGAGCTGTGATCTATTCGTCAAAGCGTTTCCTGTTTTCCAGTCCTACCAGTTATTCCCATGTCTCTCATGTTCCGTGATACAATACCATGGTCATATTTCAGGCACAGTGGTGGAGTACAACAAATATGATGTACAACAGTACGGGCGCCACAATGTGAGGCACAACAGGAATGGTGCCACAACAATGGTGGAGAGAAGTAACTGCTGTGCACAGCGGTCACCCCACTGTAAATAAGGACAATTACTTAGGTATAATTATCTCCTACGACTTAAAAGCTAAGCAAGCAGTGCGTCTAAGAGCTAATTAGCACTTTCTAATTCACATGAGCGTCCCTTACCTTGAAATGGTGTATTCAGCTTTGGCCATGCTACTTCAAGAAAGGTAGATTGAAGTGATCACAGGGGCGATCTACAGCCATGATTACCGCACTGAGAAACCAATGCTACGAGAGCCATCTGGGGAGACCTGCACACACATTTCAAGCTTCATAAGACAAAGGAGAAGTTCAAGAGGTGATCTGCTACAGGTACTCAAAAATGAGACTCTCTGATACAGGTTTCCAATACGAAATGAGGCTTCGACAATCTCGATCTACAGGAGCTATTTCAGACTATGTTAGTGTGATTGCACGTATAGCAAATGGGTACAAGCTCTCGGACAAAAGTTTAACTTCGAATGTGGCAAAGACAGTAACAACCTAAACACGTTCGAAAAAGACCAGGTGAACACTTCGTTCTATATCCACGACCGCCTCGCCCTGTTTGTGCCCTTGATGATAACCTGAACCCATGTCTTTCTGAGTCTGTCTCAGATCTCTTCCGGTATGACAAACCCCTCGAAAAGACCCAATGCTTTGTTGATCAATGGGTTCCACTGTAACCCTGGTATAGAATGATGGGTGCCACAACACTTACTATAAAGTCGTGAAGGTGGCAAAACACTGGTGTAAAGTGGTGGGGGGTACCATTACATTGGTGTCCACTGGTAGAGGAGTACTGTACCTCTGGTGTACAGTGGGTAGCAGTACCATAACATTAGTATACACTGTTGTGGGGTACCACATCACTGGTGGAGTGGTGGTGAGGGGGGGTACCTAAACAGTGGGATACAGTGGGGATGTTACACCTCTAGTGAACAGTGGTGGGGGTACCATGACACTGGTATACAGAGGTATACATAACACTGGGGTGCTATGCCTTAGGTGTACAGTGGTGAGGGCACCATAATACTGACGTAAACTGGTGGAGTACCATCACACTGGTATACATACAGTAGGGCAGGTGCCATGACACAACACTGAGTTGCTATAACTCTGGTGCACAGAGGTGCAAGTGCCATAACAATGGGGTGCTATAACTCAGGTGTACACAGGTGCTGGTGCCAAAACACAGGTACACAGTGGTGGTGAAGGGGGGGGGGGGGAGGCACTAAAACATTGGTGTACAACGGGAGAGGGTACTATTACACACGTATAAAGGTGAGGGTGTACCATACCACTGATGTACAATGGTTGCAGCACCATAACGCCACTAAAGTATAGTGCTAGGGGCATCATAACACTGTTGTACAACGGAAGAGCTCACCATAACACAAGTGTACAATGGGAAGGGTGCGGTGTCGTAACACTGGTGTGCAGTGGGAGGAAGTACCATAACACTAGTGTACAGTGCCATAACACTAGTGTACAGTGGTAAGGGGTACAGTGCCATAACACTAGTGTACAGTGGTAAGGGGTACAGTGCCATAACACTAGTGTACAGTGGTAGGGGGTACAGTGCCATAACACTAGTGTACAGTGCCATAACACTAGTGTACAGTAGTAAGGGGTACAGTGCCATAACACTAGTGTACAGTGGTAGGGGGTACAGTGCCATAACACTTGTCTACGGTAATATGGATGCAATAACAATGATGTACAGCTGTAGGGGGAAGGTACTATCACATTGGTGAACAGTGGATTGAATAACACTGATTACAATGGTATGGGTACTAAACACTGATGTACAGTGGTACGGGCACCCTAACACTAGTGTACGGTAGAAGGGCTATCATTGCACTAGCGCATAGTAGCGGGGAGCACCATAACCCTGATGTACAGTGGCGGGAAGCACCATAATACTAGTGTACAGTGGAAAGGAGCACCACAACACTAGTGTACAGTGGCGGGAGCACAATAATACTAGTGTACAGTGGCGGGGAGCACCACAACACTTGTGTTCAGTGGAGGGGAGCACCATAATACTAATGTACAGTGGCGGGGAGCACCACAACACTTGTGTTCAGTGGCGGGAAGCACCATAATACTAGTGTACAGTGGAAAGGAGCACCACAACACTAGTGTACAGTGGCGGGAGCACAATAATACTAGTGTACAGTGGTGAGGAGCACCACAACACTAGTGTACAGTCGCGGGAGCACAATAGTACTCGTGTAAAGTGGCGGGGAGCACCACAGCACTAGTGTTCAGTGGAGGGGAGCACCACAACACTAGTGTACAGTGGCGGGAGCACCATACCACTAGTGTACAGTGGCGGGAGCACCACAACACTAGTGTTCAGTGGAGGGGAGCACCACAACACTAGTGTACAGTGGCGGGAGCACCATAACACTAGTGTACAGTGGCGGGGAGCACCACAACACTAGTGTTCAGTGGAGGGGAGCACCACAACACTAGTGTACAGTGGCGGGAGCACCATAACACTAGTGTACAGTGGCGGGAGCACCATAATACTACTGTACAGTGGCGGGAGCACCATAACACTAGTGTACAGTGGCGGGGAGCACCATAACACTAGTGTACAGTGGCGGGGAGCACCACAACACTGGTGTACAGTGGCGGGGAGCACCATAACACTAGTGTACAGTGGCGGGGAGCACCATAACACTGGTGTACAGTGGCGGGGAGCACCACAACACTAGTGTACAGTGGCGGGAGCACCATAACACTGGTGTACAGTGGCGGGGAGCACCACAACACTGGTGTACAGTGGCGGGGAGCACCATAACACTAGTGTACAGTGGCGGGGAGCACCATAACACTAGTGTACAGTGGCGGGGAGCACCACAACACTAGTGTACAGTGGCGGGAGCACCACAACACTGGTGTACAGTGGTGGGGAGCACCACAACACTAGTGTACAGTGGCGGGGAGCACCACAACACTAGTGTACAGTGGTGGGGAGCACCATAACACTGGTGTACAGTGGTGGGGAGCACCACAACACTAGTGTACAGTGGCGGGGAGCACCACAACACACGAGGAGGCAAGAGTGATTCCAAACACCTGTTTTCCCCAGGCCCGCGGCAAGGCAAAGGCCCGGCTGCCGGGCGTACGGAGCGTCCACCAATTTCTGTATAATGCACCGGCGTATAAACCACTCCTATCGTACTAATGTTTAACCTGTCAGCATAAAGAAAGGCCGTAACGACTCCTGCAACAGTTGAATATGTGGACCCGCGCCAGAGTTTCGGCCTTACGGGTGCCGGCCGGAGGGCTCATCCACTCCTCCACGGTAACTAATGGGGGAATCTAAGCCGAAACTGACGGACCTGCCGATACCGACACTTAGACATTCTTCAAATAAGGCCAATATTCCCTTTTAAGCATCGGGCGAATTAGGGCAGACACACAAGCGACGTGGCCACAGAATCCCGGTTGTAATAACCCATCCCCAGCGCACGGGCGGAATTCGCTGGGGGAGAATCGCGCCCCCAAGGTGCCTTGCACCGCCCGCGCGTGTGTTTGTGTGTAATCTAAGGGCGACATTAAGGTTATCACGGGAGAGTGAGTGAGTGTGAGTGTGTGTGTGTGTGTGTGTGTGTGTGTGTGTGTGTGTGTGTGGTAGGCCAAGCAGGGCGGGCGGGCGGGCCTGGCAACACTGTCCGCCTGCCTATAACAGTAACAATAACAGAAGCGATAATGTCAACACCTACCCTATAACCCCCGGACTTACGATCAATCAGCGGCACGTCCACTGCCCACGTGTACCAGCCATACACACACTCCCACCAACGTCACCGCCATCAGCCACACACACACGCATCCACCCACAACCACCCTCCCTCCCTTCCTCCCTACACACACTCACACAGTACAATCCCCGCCCACCATCGCCCCCTCACCCAAACCGAAGCATCAAGGCAAACAGCTCTCCCTCAAGTTCCCACTGAATCACAATTCCATTGGAAATAAACAGTCTTCAATCACTGCTTTGCAAGCTTTCACAGAGGCCTGTGGTGATCAAGGAGTCAAATGGCTACCACGGCTGCAGCACTACGGCCGTGGCTGCGAGCGGGAGTGTATGGTCGCGCGCTCCTGTGGCCCGTACAGCAACGTAACAAATAAACACATTTTAAAATGCTGTTTACAGTGAAAGCAATACATTTAACATTGTATTCAATATTGTATTTTTTCTGTGAAAGGTAGACCGTTAAGGGCTGACAATAATGACAATGTTATTAATGAAACAGCACATAATACCACCAATATTTTGCAACACAACGCGCTTTTATATGTGTATGCGTGGGCATTTGCCTGTACAGAAATGTGCACATGTAACAGCTACGTATATATGTAGCTTGAACTGTACCCAGATTTATGTACACGTTGGCGTGTGTGTGTGTGTGTGTGTGTGCACAACTGCCGGGGAATTTGTAATGACGGTCATGTCACACTCAAATTTGCCTTTCCATGAACCAACCAAAAAACGAACATTACTCAATTTACGACAACGACTCAGTTTGTTTTATCACCAGAGGCGGGCGACCCGGGGACCAGCTGTGGGGTGGGGCACAGGGGGAAACTACGACCTCCCACTGGGCGACCCGGGGACCAGCTGTGGGGTGGGGCACAGGGGGAAACTACGACCTACCACCATCCACCCCTCTCTCCCCCTCCAACACCTGTGACATAGTTCACACCTAGTGGCACATCAGCCGAGCGCTGTGGGAGCGCATCCATCCGCTGGTCCCCACCGTCCTGGTTCCTCAGACTCGAGAGGATTCCTTCACACTCGGAATGACTTGCCTCCTACAAGCTCCTCACACCGTCTCAGTCGTTCATTCGTCCACTCCACACACATACACACACACACACACACACACACACACACACACACCATCTCCATCTTCCGGTCCCTCATACGTGGCGTGCCTCACCTCGGACGTACCCCGGAGTACAGAGATGGGGCCCAAGAGCTTCCTCATCCTTGTATACGATGCGTGACGGATGCACCTCCTCGACGGAGGGACGTCGGCGACTCTTAGTACTGGTACGCCAACGGCGACGACAACTCTCCCGTCTCGTGCTCTCCCGAACACCCTCTCAGCTGGTCAGCACAGCACCAGCGCTGGCCGACCACGTTCCTCTCCACCAAACCAAGACCGGCGGAGGAGCACGTGTCGGCCTTGCTTTCAACCCTGTTCCGCCCTCTGCAGTCCCAAAAAGCCCCAGGCTCCTCTACATGGGTCAGTCCAGCAAAGCTTCCCGGTATCCCCTTAGAAGACAAACATGGATAGCAGGAGCACGTCAGCATCATCATCAGATCCTCCAGCCATCGTCTTGACGTTACTCGCACTCCCTGCGCCTCAAGAGCGTTTAATTCTTCCCAGAATCATCCAATGCCTATCCTGCCTGGCCTTCTCCCCCATACCCGCCACAAAGGAACTGCTACAAAAAAAAAAAAATATGAAGAAAAAAGCGTCCACGATTATCCAAGGTCCCTTCAATTTGCCGGCGATACCGGCACAAATCAAATCAAATCCCCAACCGCATCGGACACAGTTCGGGGAGGACCTGCAGAAACCGTACTCGCCACCGTCATCTCCAGTCACCTGCAAAGGCCTCGTCCACGACGTGCTGTTCGGTACCACAACCACTCGAGCCCATCCGGGTTCGTTACAGACCCGCTACACGAACAGTCTCATCCCAATCACTGTGAACATAAGTCGGTCAGTACCCTGCCACACCACTCTCTCTCTCTCTCTATAAGGCTATCAAACTCCCCTCTTCAAAGCTCTAATGTTTATATGGTATCAACTGCCACTGTACATTTTCAACCTTTGCCTTCTATTAGCTCAATAACCGATTATCATCATTATCATCATTTATCCATTCATCTACCTCCATTTTCCCCTTTTTTTCAACGTCTTCCCATCACTCTCGCTTTCGCTGGTTAGACCAGAAACCTTCGGAAAAGTCTGACACTATCTTATTAAATCAGACCCATACACTGGCTCGGGGGCCACACTGGAAAGCCCTCCCGTTATGTTACAGTAACGCCGGCCTCCGGCCAATGGTAACAGGAAGAAGCGACTGTGTGCATCCCATACTCACAAACCTGTCATACAACTCTATGGGAACTGACACCATCACTTCACAGCGTGGCACATGGAGGGCCTACTAAGTAGACTGTGGCATTTCTATTACTGTCTCTCCAGTCCAGCCACAAGATATATTGGTCCCTCCAGCACTTCCCTCAGCCTTCGTGATGGCCACTAAGCAGCAGGTACACACAACTTGCTTGCGTAAATCACATTTACGTACTGGAGATGCGGGCGCTTGAGTATACTACAAAGCAAACTGGCGCAGCGAAGGAGCCCGGTAGCGAAATCCTCCAAACACAAACAAAATAAGGAATGACCGATATGCGACACTCAACCAGCCACAACGGCAACTCTTACACGTTCCTGGGTCTCCACAACTTGAGGGTGGCCAGGTAAAGTACTACGGGTCAAGGCACCAGCCACCATCTGCCGGTGAGGACGCGTCTTGCCAACTAGCCATGTCACCAGCCGCCACCTCCTGGTGAGGACGTGTGCTACCAGGAAGCCATATCACCAGCCGACGCCTGCTGGTGGCACAGCTAGCTTCTCCCACCACCTGTACCTCTACAGCAGATACCTCTCGCGTCCCTCCTACCACACACTGCGCTCTCCAAGACGCCCCCTCCTCTCTCATGGCCCCGGGACCAGGCGAGCCGAACGCGTGCCTGTGTGAAGCAGTATCCAAACTGTCTCCTATAAAGCAAGTGTCACCATGTTGGCTGTTGTCATTATCTTCATTACATCCGGCTAACTTTTATATCCTCCCGCCACCACCCCACCTAACCCCCATGACTCGTCCATCCATCGGGGGTCAAAATGGCCTCGCCATATTTCTTCTGGACAATTATTTGCCTAGTAACCATTCGTTTTTGTCTCGCCTCCTCGTCAACGCTGACCTATTGCAAATTTAGGCAATGACGTACACGAGTGAATGACACGGATGACTGACACCCCAAATTACCGTAATTCAGGGCCCTAGTTGTGTGTAAAATGTGGTAGCAATAAAGCACTTGCTCCATAAACTGGGTGGGGAAGGGGTTGGGTGTTGGTGTCGGGGGCGGGCGGGCGGCGGCTTGCCTCCCCTTCCCCCTCATTAAACACCACACTACCTAACATCCGATAGTTAACCAGGTTAATTTCCCCCCCCCCCCACCTACCATCGCGAGTGGGAGGTGTTTCAGCCTCGCCCGAACCGTCAATAAAACTGTTATCTGTCTCACAACGGAGGAAAGCGGTAACCTCTGTCATTTTCTTATCTGACGAGATAAAGGGGGCTCTGATAAGCGGGAGGGGGTTAGAAGTGGGCTCTGCCGCTGGGAGGACGATATAGGGGTTGGGTGTATGAGGTGGGCCAGGGTGGTCAGAGCGTGGTGGTGGGCTGACGTGGAGAGGGTCATGGTGACAGTAACACTGCGTCACCAGCAGCAGACCCCACACCCCCTCACACCCTGTACCAAAGCCACGTCTACCACAACCACTGGACGGTTGTGTGGTATGGAGGAGAGACGAGACACCTGCCGCCCTTCCCAGTACCTGTCCACAGTTACCGAGGTGGGTACGAGGGTGAGTATGGAGGAGACGCCCGGACGACGGGCAACAGTGTCTGTTATTACTGTTCTTGGAGGCTCCAGTCAACGACCAAAGTCCACATCAAGGCCGGGCCCCAGGTGAAATACAGAGAGGATGATGAAACAGAAAAAGAAAAGACGAGGGTATAGAGAGGGTATAGAGTTCCAAAGCTTCGAGATATAAGTAAAGAAACGGTTATCAAAACGGCCCACTTGAGGTATAAAAAAAAATGTAACAGCAAATTTCACTCACCGATTTACTCTTCATAATAACTATTACTGCTTACAGTTTATATATATATATATATATATATATATATATATATATATATATATATATATATATATATATATATATATATATATTTTTTTTTTTTTTTCTTTTTCTTTCTTTCTTTCTTTGAAACTATTCGCCATTTCCCGCATCAGCAAGGTAGCGCTAAGAACAGGGGACTGGGCCTCTGAGGGAATATCCTCACCCGGCCCCCTTCTCTGTCCCTTCTTTTGGAAAATTAAAAAAAAAAAAAAAAAAAAAAAAAAAAAAGAGGGGAGGATTTCCAGCCCCCCGCTCCCTCCCCTTTTAGTCGCCTTCTACAACACGCAGGGAATACGTGGGAAGTATTCTTTCTCCCCTATCCCCAGGGATACAAGTAACTTTCATGCTTACTCCTCGTAAAATTTTAGCTTCTCACTCTCCCATCAAATTCTTATACTACACAATTACATATTTTTCTTCCTTCACGATCTATCCTACACAATCATTTCTTCTAATATCTCACTTCATTCTCGCAAACACCTGATCCACACATCCTCTACCACTTCTGAAACCGCACTGCTCTTCCCCAATCTGATGCTCTGTACATGCCTTCACCCTCTCGATCAATACCCTCCCATATAATTTACCAGGAATACTCAACAAACTTATACCTCTGTAATTTGAGCACTCACTCTTATCCCCTTTGCCTTTGTACAATGGCACTATGCACGCATTCCGCCAATCCTCAGGCACCTCACCATGAGTCATACATACATTAAATAACCTTACCAACCAGTCAACAATACAGTCACCCCCTTTTTTAATAAATTCCACTGCAATACCATCCAAACCTGCTGCCTTGCCGGCTTTCATCTTCCGCAAAGCTTTTACTACCTCTTCTCTGTTTACCAAATCATTTTCCCTAACCCTCTCACTTTGCACACCACCTCGACCAAAACACCCTATATCTGCCACTCTGTCATCAGACACATTCAACAAACCTTCAAAATACTCATTCCATCTCCTTCTCACATCACCGCTACTTGTTATCACCTCCCCATTTGCGCCCTTCACTGAAGTTCCCATTTGCTCCCTTGTCTTACGCACCCTATTTACCTCCTTCCAGAACATCTTTTTATTCTCCCTAAAATTTACTGATAGTCTCTCACCCCAACTCTCATTTGCCCTTTTTTTCACCTCTTGCACCTTTCTCTTGACCTCCTGTCTCTTTCTTTTATACTTCTCCCACTCAATTGCATTTTTTCCCTGCAAAAATCGTCCAAATGCCTCTCTCTTCTCTTTCACTAATACTCTTACTTCTTCATCCCACCACTCACTACCCTTTCTAAACAGCCCACCTCCCACTCTTCTCATGTAACAGCAAATTTCACTCACCGATTTACTCTTCATAATAACTATTACTGCTTACAATATATATATATATATATATATATATATATATATATATATATATATATATATATATATATATATATATATATATATATATATATATATTACCAGGCTTCGCTTGCTCGAGGTAACACAGAGAGAAAATACACCATTGGCGGGGCTGCATCCATGGGAATACAGTTCCGTCAAAGAAACCTCTCACTCCAAAAGTTTACAATTCCCTGCTACTGAAAGAAGCGCATCCCTGGGTTGCAGGAACCTCTGGAAAGAGATCCCGGGTAACACCAGGACTCTCATAGAAATTGGTCCAGAGGTAATCATAAATAATAATAATAACAATAATAATAATAATAAATAATAAAATAACATTATATATTTTAATTTTCCAAAAGAGGGAACAGAGAAGGGGGCCAGGTGAGGATATTCCCTCAAAGGCCCAGTCCTCTGTTCTTAATGCTACCTCGCTAATGCGGGAAATGGCAAATAGTATGAAAGAAAAAGAAAGAAATATATATAAATATATATATATATATATATATATATATATATATATATATATATATATATATATATATATATATATATACATACATACATATAGTGTATCATAAAAGTCTGTGCCTATTGGAATATACGTGGCAATATGGCACCACTTAGGCAAATCCTCTCATACAACAGCAAAAAGAGCACTAGTCTTCTCCATGTAAGATATAGCGAAAACCAACATGAATAAAGAGTTAAGCAACACATCTCGACCTGAAAGTTTCCATAGCTCAATGGGAGGGGGGGAAAAATGGATAAAAATCACCCGTTTGGGTCAATTTGTCATACCAAGTACCGACTCTCGAGACTTAATGCAGCCACATATCTTACATCACTTATGGGAACGGGCTTTTTGTTCCAGTGTGTGTAATTACCCACCCCGTGCTGTACCGGGAGGGAGTTCTACACTCGCGGGGCCCCATCTCTTGAACATTCACCACTTTTTTACACTATTCTTACACTAAAGTAAGCTGTGTACAGTGATTACGTCCTCGGTAATTTAGTTTCACTCATCCATCAACTCTTATACTACACAATTACATTTTTTTTTCCTTTACGTCTTTCCTAACAAGTTTCTTGCTTAACTTCATGTCATGTCCTCGGATTTGATTTGTGCCGGTGGTGTGGTGCCCCTCCCCGGCAAGTCTATTGTGCACCCCATTGCTCATCATGTGAGCGGTGGTGCAAAAGGATTACTACAGGAGTGTCCTCTGGTCGCTCTAACACCTATATCTTTGGCAGACTTGATGGCGGCCGGCGTCATCTACGTTTTAAAAACTTAAAACAGGCTGTGATCAGGTCACCCCTCACTCTTCTTTCTCTCAAGGGGGGAAAAATCTAAAGCCTTTGTGTATGTAGGGGCAGGGTGGAACAGTAGTTGGCTGGGGCGCGATGGGTGCGTCGGTGCGGTGAAGGTGGTGGATCCAGTTAGTGGCTGGGTGAGAAAGGCGGAGGTGGTAGCTAGCTAGGGTGAGGACTGCCAGGGGAAGGTGGCTGGGGTAGTGAGGGGCGGAGGGAAATTGACGAGGTGATGCAGCGTCTCGTCATACATTCACACACGTCCGTACACTCCCCACTCCTGCTGGGTACTTACTTTCACATAATTCCCACACCAAGGGACGAAGCGCCGAGCAAGAAGGAGCAGTAATACACCCCACGTACGAATGGTCCGCCAGTATCTGCCCCTGAAAAACTGCATGACTTGCTGCATATGCCGGTGTGTGAGTGGGGAGGTGGGTGAGGATGAGACAACATCCGGGGAGTGAAGGAGAGAGCCGGGGTTGTATATCGCATGGATGATCAGGAGACTAAGGCGATTGTCACGACGCCAGCCGTCAGCAGCGCGGCCAAGCGCCACACACCTGACCCCTCCCCCCACGTCCTCAACCTCCTCAAGCGTGGGACACGCTCCTGCAGAAGACTTCATATCTATCACGTTAAATGACCCCCAACCCTACCCACCGAACACACACACACACACACACATCTTTGTCACCGACCTGCCAGAAGGTATAAACTACCTGAACATGTTTGCAGATGATGCTGAGGTCATCATGGCAGCGAAGAGTGTAATGTGGACTGCATCACCTTACAAGGGGACCTTGACAAAACTTGGGTCAGACAGATGATGAGGACGAAATTCACCCCCCGAGTAAATGTAACGTTACCAGGGTGGGAGAGCGAAAGAGGGCTTCAGTATGAGTCCGATCCAGCAGGAAATACACATCAGGAGTCTGTATGTGAAAGGAATACGGAAATTGACATCGTCCATACCCAGTCGCCAGAATCACACAAAAATATCACTGGAGACAAACTTCCTGCTGGCAAATATCAGAACAGCTTTCAAGCTCAAGGATGAGGAACTAGACAGCAAGTCCTTCGTACCCTACATAAAACTGGGAGAAAGACATTCTTCTCAAGTTTGGTCAACCTTACCTAGAGAAGCACAAAGAGCTAATAGAGAAGGTGCAACGGAAGGCAACACTGGATGGTACCCATAAGCACGAGAGATGACTTACACGGGAAGGCTGGAAGATCTAATTCTGCCTACAACAACGGATCCGTGAGCATGACAAAGCTGATGCTTCAACCAAACTTGCACTAGGTAAAGGTGACACTGAAAAGATACTGAAAACAACGTTGGGTTGTCAGTTAGAATCCTCAACACTGCAATTAGAACCGAACTAATTGACCTCTCTGATGCACGGAACACAAGAGATGTGGAGTGACCTTTAACTCTCCAAAACTGACAGCACACAGAGGGTTAACAGGGATACAGCAACCAGAGGACATGACAGAATTAAGAGTGAAACTTGTCAGAAAACGATGAAAAGAAGTACTTTCACAACAAGGGAGAGGTGGATGAACGGAATATATCAACAAGGATATGGTAACTGCGGACTGCATACTGAAGTATGATAAGGTTGTAAAACAGTAGAGAATGTTCACTGGATGGTTGGCCCCACGAGGGTAAAATTCCCTATCCGTACTTTACAAACAGACAATTTCATATACGTAACTACAAAGACAAACACACATACACACACTCAATGAGGAGATATAATCATGGAAAGTCAACAGAACTCAACAATGTCTATGGGGAACACAAACTGGAGTATGAAGTTCAACGGCCAGGAACCAGAGCAATGTTGTGGAAGGTTCTGTGAAACTGACGAAGGAGTATCAAAATGCGTACCTCTAGCCTCATCTGAAGAGTTTACGTTGCTATAGAAATAAAGGCGAACTTCGACAAAGTGTATGAGAAAGGGAAGGACGAGTTTCAACACGTGCTGTGTGACGTATACACGGGCGGCAGCCCACTCAACCAGTACTTGAAGTGGACAAGAGGACAAGAAACGACGACAGATGGACAAGAGGAACAAAGAAGCTGTGAAGGAAATATCGTGGAGGAAACAGGAGACAATATAAAACTCCTACATATTCACCAGGAGTAAATCATTAATCAAAGAGCAACTAATGAAGCGAAGGAATTCGCGGGGGGGAAGAGCTGTCGAGGATGAAGTAAAAATAAGCTAAGAACAGACGTGAAAAGTCCAGATGAAAAGGTCAGAGGTGTCCTGACAATGCGAGACACTACACCACCCCAGCAACCGGTGGGGAGGTGGTCTTGGAAAGCGATGACACATTTAAAAAAGACAACCACAGTACTGAAGGGTCATGACCCATACTATAAGGCTCTATAAGGCTCGAGGTCACGATGCAATATTCACAACGATGCTGAAGATGTGAGCAGATACATCTAAAGATTAAGGATCCTTCTGGAATGTTGCTCACGCCGTCGCCAGGGACGTAATGATGTCAACTTGCATGATCTCCGAGAGGTGCATGTGCAGTAGAGCCGGAGCCCGTAATGGGAGATCAGGAGAGGAACTCTTCAGAAAACATACAAGAGAAGTATTCTGCAGCAGGAGCACGGGAGGAATAGTTTAATGGTGACAGCATACAAAAGTTTTAGAACTTGTTTGACAGTAGAAAAAGTTTGAGAGATGTGGCTGTAAGAGTGTAGCATTCCCTCCCTCGACTTTATAAAAATGGTGAAAAAAAGACAATTATAATAATTACAAACCCACACACACACACAAAGCATGTACAGATAACTGTGTGTCTGACAACATTCTGTGAATAACCTTGACGCAAGACTGACACGTTTCTTGCCGGTGTCATGCCCGAGGTGATGACGTCCACCCAAGTCTTCCTCCTGACGTGGATGACGTGAGGAACCTCCTGTGGCAGTCTCAAACATCGGTTTCTAGGACCTGACGTCATTATGTTGGGTTCCTACCTCACCAAACACTGCTAACCCTCACTCCCTCTGCCTCGCCACTCAACATCATACATGCTTCCTACCTCATCAAACACTACTAACCCTCACTCCCTCCTGCCTCACCAATTCACAACATCATACCAGGTTCCTACCTCACCAAACACTGCTAACCCTCACTCCCTCCTGCCTCACCAAACACTGCTAACCCTCACTCCCTCCTGCCTCACCATTCACATCATACATGGTTCCTACCTCACCAAACACTGCTAACCCTCACTCCCTCCTGCCTCATCAAACACTGCTAACCCTCACTCCCTCCTGCCTCACCATTCACATCATACATGGTTCCTACCTCACCAAACACTGTTAACCCTCACTCCCTCCTGCCTCACCAATTCACAACATCATACCTGGTTCCTACCTTGCCAAAACGCGCCATCGTCTCCAACGGCCTTAACACGTACCTGTGGACAAAAAAAAAAAAAGGAAAAATTAGTCTGACTCCAGTTGTAACGGTGTCGGGATCACAGTGATTCCCAGCAAGAGTAAAAATAACAAGGCAATGAGTAAGACCTCACCAAGCTGGGACAACGGGCCTCCCGCCCGTAAGCACCCAGAAGTGTTAGCTGTATAGCCACTCGGCACACCAACCTCACTCACATCACCGACGATATCATGGCTAACCAGTATAATTATGAGACATTCACTTTATAAATGAGCGCGTCAGGCAACTTTATGAGGGGGAGCCACGTGTGAGGGAGCTCGCTCATCTTCCCCAAACTCCCGCAAGTGTTCCGAGGAAACGCTGTGTTCCGCCTTAATCTTCACAATACTATACCACTGAGGTGCACGAACAGGAGCAGCGGTTGCTTTAGTAAGTCCCGTTAAACCCATTTCTGATTTTCCGACCAAAGGTCTCAACGGAGCCAGCCTGCTTCCATCACACTAATAACTGGTGTAGAGAAACCAGGTTCCATCCACACCAATGACAAGACTTTTACCTCATGCAATATTGAGTTCTTTTCTGTGGAGCACACGAACCATAGCGTAGAATAGTAAAAGATGAAGGTGCTGCTTTATAACACGTCTCAGACCGGCTGTCCTGATGGCTGCTGGGGTCCTGTGGGGTGAGGCTGGACGGTGAGGTGAGGCTGGGGTCCTGTGTAGTGAGGCTGGACGGTTGGATGAGGTTGGGGTCCTGTGTAGTGAGGCTGGACGGTAGGGTGAGTCTGGGGTCCTGGCTGGACGGTAGGGTGAGGCTGGGGTCCCGGCTGGACGGTAGGGTGAGGCTGGGGTCCCGGCTGGACGATGGGATAAGGCTGGGGTTCTGTGTGGCGAGGCTGGACGGTGGGGTGAGGTTGGGGCCCTGTGGTGAGGCTGGACGGTAGGGTGAGTTTGGGGTCCTGTGGTGAGGCTGGACGGTGAGGTGAGGCTGGGGTCCTGTGTAGTGAGGCTGGACGGTGGGGTGAGGCTGGGGTCCCGGCTGGACGGTAGGGTAAGGCTGGACGGTGGTATAAGGCTGGGGTTCTGTGTGGTGAGGCTGGACGGTGTGCTACAGAAGGGCCAGCGGTGACCTCCGTCGAATGTCATGATTCCTGACGTTGTCAAGGATGCTGACAATCCAACAACAACTAGGTCACAAAAACAATGTATTCGAACAGGTGTGCTGATGTTGGAATAAGCTCAAGACACCACTTCTGATCCGGAAAAGGGAGTGGAGATTATAGCTGGACATGAGGCAGGGGCTAGTGAGAACATCACTAAGACAACTGGGGTCTCAGAGAGATGCAAGATAATCTGGAGAGGTACTAAACATTGGGTGATCAACAAAGAGAGGTTACTCGAGAGACCACGAATGTTGGTGTTGTAAATAAAAGCAAAGGCACGTCTATCAGGGAGGGAAAGGTCGTGGGAGGGGCTAGTACTACTGCTGTCTGAGCCCTCCTTCTCACTGGCAGTGGAGTCAGGCGTGAATCCGGGGATTCTAAGCACCCCATGATGCCGGGGGACTAGGGTCCATACGTCTGTTGCACTCGTATCATGATTACATATGCGAGAGGACTCTTTCCTCACAGCCACATATTTCAATCTGGGACTTACAGAAGCTTTCTTTCGACCTTGTCAAAGAGGCCTTACTCGGCTTTCCACACTGGCTGGTGGGTGGGTGGGTGGCGGGAGCCACCGTCCATGAAGAATCGTATTCTCCACCTGTCCCGGGCTGTCACATCAAGGAATACGCCAGGTAAAGGTAACGTTGAGGTGGGCAGTACTTGTTCCTACCAAAGTATATCCATATACTTACTTAAACTGTGGCCTGCCACTTCGAGGCAGTAATCTCCCATCGATCCAGGCGATCATTCACATTTACATGTCCGTCATTAGAGGAGCTAACATTAAAACTTGCCGGAGACACGGGCAAATATTCCGGCCACAAAAGGTTAACCTAATGTCAGGCAGCATAGTTTAGTTCCGTGTATTCTCGATTCATCTGACACGTCTCCGGCGGTTTTACGGACGACCGACGAGCTCATCCGGAGCGCTGAGTCCTTGCCAGGGAGAGGGACTAAGTGGAGGACGAGGATCTCTTTACTATCTCCAACTGTGGCACGGGATAACGGGCGAAAGAGGCAGGCACTGGACAGCAAGGGACTGTGATCAGCTTGGCTCTTCCTTACGTCACGCTAAAGCGTGGAATTACTACTTCCCTGGGGTTTTTGACAAGTACAACGTACTGAACGATACGTTTATGTTTGGAATGGACAACAACGACTGGGCGCAAATCATCCTCAACCTCACAGACGAAGCAACTCGGGCTGTCATATCCTCTCAGCTGTGGTGGTATGTGCTTCCGTGGACTTCAAAAGAAACACACTGACGTTAACGCAAGCTGCGGCTGCTCTCGTCCACCAACATGACACGGAGAACCATCGGTCGCGTTCTGCAAGGCGCCACGCAAAGACAACAGAGAGGTGACGACCCTCAGGTACGGCCAAAGCCCCAGCAAATATTACTCGCCGACTCTGACTCCGGCTGGAAATGACACTGCTACTCTCCTACCTCCACCTCCTCCGAGGTCTTGCTACTCTCGATACACACACCACTGTTCCGAGTGAGGTAACATGGCGTCTTCTGCACCTGATGCCATATGATCTCTTGACACCTGCAGGAACACCTTGCTATATAGGAGCGGAAATGTCCGTTCCCTGGCACGGGCCTTGCCACGCCACGTCCTGAAGACCTATAGATTCTCCACGACTCGATGGTCACTCAACATGAAGAGTCAACACGTCAACTATTTCAGGGCAACGGTAGGGCACTTGAGTAAGACTTTACAATCGTTGGATCTGTGGCCTCTAACCTGACCCCAAGGCAAGGACATTAGACCCCAAGGGCAGTACCGCTGTGCTCCAGGGCCTTTTACGTACTGTCGTGCATGAGTGGCGTGAAACAAAAACCACAGAAAACGGGAATGAGCTTGACGCCTCGTGTATGCTGACCTATCCAAGCCTCGCTGTGTTACCCACCCTGCAACACGGTACGTATCTCATCTTTACGGAAACCATGTACGTTGTGTCTCAACTGCGTCACACCTTTCTCGTCTCCTTTAGTCTTCTAAATATTAGGTGTCAAAAAAAAGGAGTGTAACAAGAGCTTCCAACCTCGGGAAACAAAAGGGAGTTACCAATGACACGATTCTTCGATTATGTTCTGTCTTTGTGTCTTGTTGTTGCACAGCAGCAGCGGCAGCCAACACAGGTGTAGCTGGCTGGCTCGGTGCCCAAGCCTCTTATCTTTACATCCATCAAGTCTGTATCTTTACATCCACATCTACCTATCAATCTACCCAGCTTGTATATCTATATACTTTGTCGCTGTTTCCCGCGTCAGCGAGGTAGCGCAAGGAACCAGACGAAAGAATGGCCCAACCCACCCACATACACATGTATATACATAAACGCCTACGTATTCTCAATAATTAAAAGCCAATACAATGGCTAACCGATGAAGTCTTCGGGGTCTTCTACCTCCAAAGCCCGGCCTGCGGTCCGCTGACAATGTTCACAATCGAGCCCTCCGGTCCAAGTCTTGCTGGCTATCTTGAGCATCTTAGAACGAATTCTCAGGCATGACCAGACCCAAACGCCAACATACAAGGGATAAACGTGCAAGAAACGTGTGGAACACGCACCAATAATCGGTCAAAAGGGAGGAAGAAAAGCTGCATTCATTGTCAAAAAAAAATATATCAGTCCATCACCTCGAGAGACTGAGCTCGTACGTGAACACACTGTGTGTGTCCTCCCATGGCAGAAGCCTACATAAAACATCACCATAAACAGAGAGGTGACAGCTGGGCAAATACAGCCACGGAGGCGGCAGGAGAGCCGGCGAAAACCTCAATACACGGGATGACACACAGTTCCATTACTACAATGAAGGCAGGAAAGAGAAAGCAAGCAGTACAACAGAGCAGATAAAAGCAACAGCGCAGGTGAACCGGTGAACCTAACCACATAACGTCTGACTATCATCAGGGAGGAGTAGGTGACACAGCAACGCCCTGTGAGACGACCAGTGGCCGGCAGGTGAAAGCAACACAGCGGGTGAAAGCAACCACAGCGGCAGCAGGTGGTAGCACCACCATTCAGTAGAAGGCAATGTAACACAGAAGAGTAGGTTGTAGTAACAGTACAAGCGACCAAGGCAAAAACACAGTAAAGTAGGTTGTAGATAGTATAAGAGACCTAGACAACATAACAGTAGAGCAGGTTGTAGATACAGTACAAGCGACCAAGACAGCATAACAGCACAGTAGGTTGTAGAAACAGTACAAGCGACCACGGCTACAAAACTAATACAGGTGACAGCAACAGCAAAGCCAGGGTGCCGGTCGCAACGAGACATTACTACAAGGAAGAGCAACAGGAAAGCGAAGGTAGGGGGAGAGGCGGGGTTACAAAGAGCATCAGCAGAGCAGGGAAGACCGTAAGCATAACAGAATGACGACAGAAGCAAATCTGTGCACCGAGTATTACTGATTACCAACCCACCTCTATCCACGCAGAATGACAGGAGGGGCAAGTGAAGCCAGCAGGCAGCAGCAGGTTCACGTCAGGTGGGTGGGATGGTATGGCCAGGCAATGTAGCGACTGGCCTGGTCCGTGTCGGCAGTGACGGTGAGTCCCGCCGGACGTCAACACACACACCAGGGACAGCCACCATTCCTCCTCCTCCTCCTCCTTCCCTCAAATAAAAACTAACATCTCCAAACGCAGACGAGATAATAACTGAGGTGTGGAAGAAGTGGCAATACCTTATGGTTGTATATAACAACAGTAAGGGTGGAGGGTTGGATGCGGCGGCGGTGGCGGTGGTAAGGGGGGGATCGGCTGCTCCTCCCAGCCACAAAACCCTCCTCATGCGGCCCCCAAACTAGCGGCGGCGGTAATAAAAGCGTACATTGATAATGCAGAGAGGAGATCAGAGGGCGCATCTGATGGCGCCCGGGAGACCTATGGAGTTTATGCGGCGTGCTATTGTAGAGTGCGGTGGTGAGCGACGCCCTTCCCCGCGGGCCTCGTTACTCGGCTCTCTCCGCACCTAATAATGCCTCATCAACCTCCTCCCACCGCCCCCGTGTCGCCTCACCCGCACCGCAACATTAACTCAACATTATCATCATGACTCAACCATTACCGCCATGTGCAACCCATCAGGTGTAACCAATATTCAAATGTATTCTATCACATAAACCATCTCGCCTCCCGGAGGCCGGGCCCCACCGCACCGAGCGCCCCCCAGCGAACTTCAACTCAAGTCTCACTACTCCTGAACTCGGTCGGGTCTTGGCACCGGCGTTCTTGACGAGATGACACGGCTTTCATGTCATGGGCAAGTGGACCGGTGGTGTGCATCGGTGGCAAGTGGACTGGTGGTGTGGATCATGGGCAGTGCATCGGTGGTGTGGATCATGGGCAAGGGGACCGGTGGTGTGGATCACGTACAGTGGACCGTGGTGTGGATCACGGGCAGTGCATCGGTGGTGTGGATCATGGGCAAGTGGACCGGTGGTGTGGATCACGTGCAGTGGACCAGTGGTGTGGATCACGGGCAGTGGACCAGTGGTGTGGATCACGTACAACGGACCAATGGTGTGGATCACGTACAGTGGACCAGTGGTGTGGATCACGTACAACGGACCAATGGTGTGGATCACGTACAGTGGACCAGTGGTGTGGATCACGGGCAGTGGACCGGTGATGTGGATCATAGGCAGTGGACCGGTGGTGCGGATCACGTACAGCGGACCGGTGGTATGGATCACGTACAGTGGACCGGCGGTGTGGATCACGTACAGTAGACCGGTGGTATGGATCACGGGCAGTGGACCGGTAGTGTGGATCACGTACAGTGGACCGGCGGTGCGGATCACGTACAGTGGACCGGTGGTGTGGATCACGGGCAGTGGGGCCAGCGGCGGTGGGCCTGAGAGGGCCCAGGGGAGCCGTGTATCAGTGACCCAGCGAGCGGCGGGAGATCACCTTTCTGATGACGTTTTGGGGCATATCCATGACCCGCTCCGGTGCACAATGGCACCAACACCAACCCTGGGTCAACCACACGAGACACAGGTGTCAACAACTGCTGCTTGCGCTGTTCCCTTGCGCGGTCAGGCGTCCGACCAACAAGCCAGCTTGGACATTCACCATGCAAACGGGGGCCATCGGGGGCCATCCAGCTAGAACATGGACACAGGCCGAACATCAACCATCACCATCATCGTCAGATAATGTTCCCCATGATCATCTACGCAATACCATGTACTGTGTGACCCTGAAGTAATGATCACGGAGGAGAGGGCCCAGCTATGCCAACCCCCGTCTTTCTGTGACGGTCTGTTATCCGTCCCTCACATGTAAGATAATACGGATGACCTACGATTGAAAAAAAAAGAGAGACAGTTATTAAATGGATTCTTTGACTGGCCGTCACAGATGCGCTGTTTCTCGTCACGTATTTAGTCCTGGCGTCACTCGTCACGCGTTTACCCCATGCGTCACCAGTCAAGCATTTACCTGTGGCGTCACTCGTTACGCATCTACTCCCAGCGTCACAATTCAGTGTAATCACGTGGAGTTTTTCTTTTAAAATATCTATACTTACCAGAATCTAATACAGACTTAGTATTTCAGTGATACCATGGATCAAGGGTACATATACAGGGGTAGGTAGAGGAAAGTACAGGGCGTAGAGTGGGTACAAACACACCGACGTATGAGGGTGGCTGGTGGGCCCGAGTGGGGCCCAGAGACCCGATGGGTCTTCCCTCCCATCAGGGAAGGAGGGAGGGAGGGTACAGGATACATCAGATAACATGATATATCATTACACGATAGTATGCGATGCACACTGGTAACAACATATGTGCAATACAACGCTAGTACCAAATATGTCACACACGGACAGAACATCTTGTTAACATTACAATTCCATTACATATACACAAACAAAGTACACATACATTCAGGCGTATGTCTGAAACAAACATACAGTAGTGAACATCACTAGCAATATGAAAGGTCAAAGGTATATCAACAACGAGGGACATACAGTCACGGAATATACTGACACTTGGCATACTGTTAACACAGACAGTAAAACACATAAGGACGAGGTACAAAATACAGTGGACAACATCGTAGTTACAGAACGTGTGAGGAAGCAACTTGTGCCCGTCAAAGCCACTGACCCTAGAGGGATACCTGCACATACAAGCTGTCGAGGAACTAGCTTAGTTACCCATACAGGAGTCGAATCGTCATCCAGGGTATAAGTTAAAGGAGAAAATGGTGTGCGGGAGGCAAGGAAAATGGGTGAAGGGGGGGTGGGGGGTGCCCAGAGTTTCAAGACGAGGCGCACTCGAAAATCCTTCTGTCAGGCAGACAATGGACGGAATCCAGGAGAGGGAATGGCAAGAGATGATGGAAGGAAAGAAAGAGAATGAAGGAAAGATTATGACGAAGGGAACACACGAGAATAACACAGAAAGGATTCTGTTAAAAAAAAAATCGGGACTACAAATAAAACTAAAAAGAACACAAAAAATTACAAAAAAAAAACAGGAAAGAAAACAAGTTGAACAATGAATTCTGTATCGGTCGTAAAACACCTGACTTACGGAATATTAATGACCGGTGCAAGATGTAGCTGGCCGAAACGGGGGACATCACGAAGGAGAGGACGAAGAAGATACGAGGAGGACGAGCGAGAGGAGAGGACGAAGAAGATACGAGGAGGACGAAGAAGAGGAGAGGAGCGGAGAGGAGATGAAGGCAGGAGGATAATGCTCAAGGGCGCCAGGATAAGGATGAGAGACAAGGAGGGTGAGAGAGAGAGAGAGAGAGAGAGAGAGAGAGAGAGAGAGAGAGAGAGAGAGAGAGAGAGAGAGAGAGAGAGAGAGAGAGAGAGAGAGAGAGGCGAGCGCAGGAGGCCCAGGAGTGAAGAGGCGTAGAGAGGGATGTCAGGAGGAGAGGCCGGGAAAACTGAGGATGAGAAGGGAAAGCAGTAGGGTGATGGAGACCTAAGGACGAGGAGGCCGGGGCCAGGAATGGCTCTCCCGGGTCCAACTAGTGGTGACCACGGCCACACTTGGGGGGTGTCTGTTCCCCCAAGGCCAAGTTGGAGCCTCAACCCCGCCAACCTCAGGCTAACCTGGGGGTTTCCCCCTCCCCCATGACCCCCTCCACACTCGCTTACACACCCATGGCTGATACACCAAAAAAACAACACACACACACAAAAGTAATTATGGGCATGCATTACACCTCCAAATGTAGGCCTGAGGGATGCAGCTTCCAACAGCTTGGTCGACCAACGACCCTATCCAACAGCCTGGGTCCAGCCCGATCTGCGGGAGGTGATGGCCCCCGAAGACTTCGAGTAAAATTCACAATGCACTTCCAAGACGTTGACCAACAATAAGTACACATATCTTGAATGTGTGGCAATTGGCAGGTCAAGGGTGGGCCGTTTTGATAACTATTTCTTTCTTTACACCTCGAAGCTTTGGAACTCTCTACCCTCACATGTCTTTCCCAATAAGTCATGACACATCGCTCAATAGATCTGCCTAACCTAACCAAACCTAAAATCTAAGCTCCTTGGTAGCCTGCGACAACCTCTTCGTACCTTCACGGGCAAGAAAATCGGTGAGGGTATCAACATTGCTCAGAACTTGTTCGCTATATGTACGATCTGTACTAGGTTATCACGCCATCCATCTGTCTACTGGTGATTAGAAGCTTCTTCGTCCCCTTGAGGTGGCACAAAATAAAGCAATGAGACCCATCTTAGGTTGTTCCGCATACGAGAACTGAGCTTGCCTTTCCCAATAAATCACTGACTTCATTCAAGGCCTGAATGCAGTTCTTAGCACCAAGTGTCTCAGAGACCCCCCGAGTCCGCCCCAAATTTTGCAGAACATCAACTGCCAGTGATTAACGACCGCAATTCCCTCCATGAAATAACCCACTATCATCCATCAGGGCACGGCAGGTGGCTCGGCCTTAGCCCATTCCAGCTATGGGCCACTATGTGAACTAATACCAATAGATCTTGAACGCCAGTATCCCTAAAACCTTGGCACATCAGACATCTCCAAGTTGATTACTCAAACTGCCATCAGCGACCAGCTCAGTCCATCTATCCTGTAAGGACAATCATCTGAACAACTACATAATGTGCTTACCAACATGCCTGACAATGCACTGCTTATATACACTTGAAGGACCCTTGCCGGAAGACGGTAAGGCCGGCGCTGCCTATGCTGTGTACTACAAGAACAACCTTATTCACTCTCAGCAAGCAAAACTCAGCCCTTGGTCCAGCTCTACCCGCTGCGAACTCTTTAGTATTCTCGTGGCAATGAGATATCTCGTCCAATTCCAGGTACACGCTGGAATCCTCTCTGACTCCACACCAGCTCTCGCAACACACTCCAGCAAGGAGTGCTCGGCAGGAAACTGGTCCATCAGTCATTGACTCTCTGCTTACAGAAGCCGATAACTGGGGCCTACGTACCCAATCCCTATAGATACCTTCACATGTCGGACATGAGCGTCATGAACACGTACATACTCTCGCTAATCATACCTGTTTACTCTCGGGCCCCAACACCAGACTTGGTCTGACTATGAGGCATGGTCCGCGCTGACCAAACCACATTTACCCGCGAGAAAGAAAACCTCTCGATAGACTCTGAAAGAGCAAGTAGCTGTAGTACTGTCTCCTATGATCATTTCAGGCTAGAGAAACATCAACATGGAAGGTACCGGACCCATACCAGACAATGTGACATTGTAACTGCCAGAATTCCCCTTGGAGACATGGACATACGCCAAGTCGCGAGAAACCATGATCCTGTACATTTCAAATACCGACTCTGCTCTGCAACTGGTGACCATAAAACAAGACACACAATATTAGCGGACGCCCCAAAATCAGTGATTTCAGACCTCGAGGCTTACTGTGAAGAAAGCTTTGTGATTACTTTATTAACAGCAATATCCTTGAAGACATTCTGACATTACATCCAACATTCGCCATGCCCTGAGCTGTATAAACACCTGTGTAATCATGCCCAGTACAAGCACGTCCTGTAACTGCAATATCCAGCGTGTAATGCATCCAGACACTCTCTGTGTTCCTGTGAATGTTAACACCGTGCCCAGTGGCAGTACACTCCCCTTGCTACATGCCCAACTAGTAATGTACCTTTGACCTCTCATACTCCCATCAATGTTAACTAGTTAACGAATGTGCGCTACACTCACTCAGGTTCTAAATACACACCTCGGGGAGTGTACTTAGGGTATACGCTATGATTTCAATGTTAACAAGATATTCTGCCTAACATAGATTCTAAACCTGCTTTGCATTACACACATAATGTTACCAACGTTGCTGTCAGCATCATTTACTATATCCTGTAATTATACACGACGTATTTAAAATATCCTAGACCTCCCTCCCCCTCTGACGGAGGGGGAGCACTTTTTCGAACCCTGGGCCCCACTTGGGCCCACCTGTCACCCTCCTATCCACTGTACGCCCTGTACCTGCCACCACCTACCGTTACATATGTCCCCTTCACTCATACCCTCACTGATATGCTTTGTCTATGTATATCTAGACAATGCATATCTAAGATCTAGAAAAAAAATACAACTATGAAATGGCACAATTTAAAAGACAGGTCTTTCTAGGTGCTGCAAAATTCGTAAATACTTTCCCTTGACTTTTATATTCCCCTCTCATTAAGAGAGAGAGAGAGAGAGAGAGAGAGAGAGAGAGAGAGAGAGAGAGAGAGAGAGAGAGAGAGAGAGAGAGAGAGAGAGAGAGAGAGAATGGTAAGGCCTTCGTCTATATGGCTGTTTGATAACAAAGGTTCCTCATGTAGGTTCCCCTTATGCTATTTGGCCAGTATGGTTCATCTTGGTTCACAAGCGCTGCGAAGACCCCAGGGCCTTCCCGTGGTACTCCTCAAATCTGCTGGTGCAACTGACGAAGAGCACCCGGACAGTTATGCTGTCTTGCCTCACGTTTCCTGAAGTATCTCTTCTCCTTAATGGATGATCTAATGGGCACATTCCAACCAGTCTGTCCGTCATTCCTCCAAGTGACTAATCTACGCGCCAAGACAGGCACTCTACCCTTCACTACCTCCGGTGTACATTACGATTTAACTCTGGCGTCTAACGTTGTAATGAGCACAGTCTTCAACAGCTTTCAGCTCGCGGCTGACAACCCAGAAAAAAAAGGTTTTACTGAATAAGAGCGAGTAGTAAAATACCTCACGTCATTCAGTAATTTCCCCGGGTCCTGCTGCGTTAAAGCACACGGCAGTAAACTCTAGAAGGGTCGGGTAACAACTGCTCCGAATACAGTCACTATTGGCGTGAGACTTGGTACATCCTAGCATCGTCTTCATTCCTGGAGGAAGCGCTGCCATTGTGATCCACCCCCAATGGTAACAGACTGCGAGGAAAATGTCTAAGAATAAACGACTGGGGATCTACCTTAGAAACTGACCTGTACGCCATACTCATCGCTCTAGATCGTGTCGAAATCCTTGCTACACACGGTCTAATTCCCTCTTGATTCTTTGTCCAGGAGATGATATTTTGATTTGATTTGTGCCGGCGGTGTCCCCGGCAAGTTGATTGGGCACCCCGGTGCTCATCCTGTGAGCGGTAGCGCAGAAGGATTACTACACGGGTCACAAAGGGTCTTACTCAAGACCCCGAGTGGGTTTGATATTACAACACGAAGGACGCCCAATGAACCCAGCTTAAGATCCTCAAAGATTCCACAGATTCTCCGATGTTTTCCAACACAGGTGGGAACAACCCTGGACCAGTGGCATATCCCTTTATCAGGAGTGACTGCTTTGTGCCACTATGTCACCAGCGAGTTGACTGGGCACCCTAGGCTCATCGCGAGAGCAGAAGCGCAAAAGGACTCTACACAGGTCACAAATGGTCTCTGTCAGAACTCCAGTGAGACTGATATTCGCTGGTGCTATACATAGGGTTCCTTACACAAGCTCTTACACTCTTTCAGAAGGCAAGTCTGACCGACGAGACGCAAAGAAACAGTGGATACAGTCTTGGAATCCAAATGGGTCTCGAGTCTCGTTGCCATTACGGTATGGGATATGATTTCTTCGTCCCATGGGCAGCGGCTGAGGCGAGAATTACCCATAAGGAACTTCACACGTACGTTACTTCCAGCGTCCGATGTACGACATGCCCTCATTACCCGCGAGGATGACGAAACACCGGCGCGCGGCACCCTGGAGATGTCACCTACGAAGGGAAGCAGGTCTGTGTCACCAGGGAAATGACGCGGGGCCATAACACCTGGGGTGAGGGAGAGGTATGTGTCACCTGGGAAGTAAGGGAGGCCAGTGTCACCAGGGATGAAGGAGAGGTCGGTGTCACCTGTGAAGCAAGAGCGGCCGGTGTCACCCAGTAAGTAGGAGAGGTCGGTGTCTCCTAGGATGAAGGAGAGGTCAGTGTCACCTGGGTAGTAGAAGAGGTCGGTGTCACCTGGAAAACAGGAGAGGCCGGTGTCGCCTAAGGAGAGCAACCGTACGCTTGTCAGCTGAACCAGATTGCAGAAATCCAGTGTCACACAGGTACAGTGACACTGGAGAGAGAGAGAGAGAGCGAGAGAGAGAGAGAGAGAGAGAGAGAGAGAGAGAGAGAGAGAGAGAGAGAGAGAGAGAGAGAGAGAGAGAGAGAGAGCAGCGACCACTGGAGCCCAAGCTTGGCCATAACGATCGGTCAGCACGCCAGCCGGGAGCGAGCTGGGGGGGGCTGGGCTGGGCTGGGTGAAGCGTGTCACCTGGATCTAGGATGACACCGCCGGCGTCAGGAGCTATACAGGACGATGGAGGGGGGGGTATAAGGCGCGCGCGCGCGCACACACACACACACACACACACACATACACGCGCGCGCGCGCGAGTCTGGGGTGATCATTACAAAAAGCCAGCCAGCCAGCCAGCCAGCTAGCCAGGGATCCAGGCTAATGCAGTACATCACGCCGGCAATGGGCTTTCCATGTATGTGACCTTTTTCAATTTGGTGGAGGGTCGACCAGAACGCCTAATGGAGACCACCCCGGCAAATGGCCACCCCCTCTCCTCCCCCTCCCAAGCCCTCCTGGCCAAACCCCGGACACACACACACACCGCCACACACCTCCTCCTCCTCCTCCTCCACCACGCTCCTGCTGAACCTGCTCCTGAATACAGTGTGTCAGCTGATGCTGGTGGCACCGGTGCCAACAACTTGGCACTGGTGTCAGTAGTGACGCCCATGGTGGCAGTGGTGTCGGTGGTGGTGGTAGTGATGCTGGTGGCACTGTCATCAGTGGTGGAGGTGAGGCACTGGTGATACCAGGTACTGCAGCCACTGGTGACACGCAGGAGATATCGAGGGTGGTAACGTTGGTCTAATTCCACCGCAAACAAACCTCAAACAAGTAACCAATCAGCAGTACGCGAACAAACAACCACACGACACGACGGGATCAAACAACCACACGACACGATCAAACAACCACACGACGCGACGGGATCAAACAACCACACGACACGACGCGATCAAACAACCACACGACACGACGCGATCAAACAACCACACGACACGACGGGATCAAACAACGACACGACACGACGGGATCAAACAACCACACGACACGACGCGATCAAACAACCACACGACACGACGCGATCAAACAACCACACGACACGACGGGATCAAACAACCACACGACACGACGGGATCAAACAACCACACGACACGACGCGATCAAACAACCACACCACGCGACGGGATCAAACAACCACGCGACACGACGGGATCAAACAACCACACGACACGACGGGATCAAACAACCACACAACACGACGGCAGCAAACAACCACACGACACGACGGGGATGATAACCACGACACACAAGATGACCGAGTGAGGGGCGACGGCCATGCCGGCCGGAGCCCAAGGAATGGAAATGCGAAGAAACAAGACCATGGTACTTCAACGTGACGGTGTGAGACAACGGTCGATCAAACACAAGTTCAAGTCAACTTTAAGAGGATGTCGTGCTGTGTCGCCTGCAGTACCCGGGAATCACTAGGGGTAATACAGAAATGGGTGCAAAACACTAAGGGGAAAATATCAGAACATCTGTATCAATTCCATGGCCACAGGTGTGATTTCCTTTCAAGGTACGAGCCAGGTTCTATACTAGGTCATACGGGGCATAACTCAAGCATAACTCAAGCTATTATGAACCAGTTTCCATACTAGGTCATAATGGGCATAACTCAAGCATAACTCAAGCTATTATGCAGTTACCATACTAGGTCATAAGGGGCATAACTCAAGCATAACTCAAGCTATTATGAACCAGTTACCATACTAGGTCATAAGGGGCATAACTCAAGCATAATTCAAGCTAGGGTTATAGGCCTTGTGTTGCTGAATTCTCAACATACTGGAACACCACAGTATAAACTGTCCTAATTACCTGATCTACACTGTTCAGGCCATGACCAAGAAATAATCTGCGAGTTCCAAGTCTACAAACAGATGACGTAGGGACAAAGTGATCCCCCAAGTGTCTATGCCAAGCTACGCTGGTCATACAATAAGCACTTTAAATACATCTGGGCCACACAATACACAGCACTTTAATACATCTGGGCCATACAATCAGCACTTTAATACATCTGGGCCACACAAAACATAGCACTTTCATACATCTGGGCCATACAATAAGCACTTTAATACATCTGGGCCACACAACACACAGCACTTGAATACATCTGGGCCACACAATGCACAGCACTTCATTACATTTGGGCCACACAGCACTTGAATACACCTGGGCCACACAATACACAGCACCCCAATACATTTGGGCCACACAATACACAGCACTTGAATACACCTGGGCCACACAATACACAGCATTTGAATACATCTGGGCCACAAAATACACAGCATCTGAATACATCTGGGCCACACAATACACAGCACTTTAATACATCTGGGCCACACAATACACAGAACTTGAATACATCTGGGCCACACAATACACAGCACTTCAATACATTTGGGCCATGCAGTACACAGCACTTTAATACACCTTGGCCACACAATACACAGCATTTGAATACATTTGAGCCACACAATACACAGCATTTGAATACATTTGAGCCACACAATACACAGCACTTCAATACATCTGGGCCACACAATACACAACACATGAATACACCTGGGCCACACAATACACAGCACCCCAATACATTTGGGCCACACAATACACAGCACTTGAATACACCTGGGCCACACAATACACACCACTTGAATACACCTGGGCCACACAATACACAGCACATGAATACATCCACTATTTCATCGCCTTGTGTTAATCCGCTTCAAGCAGCTCCAGCACCGGCAGACAGCCTCTCACGAACAATATGTGAACCTGCGGTGAGAGTGTCGAGGTAAACACATACCACAGCGCCTTTGAATTATTCACACGACCGCCGAGTACATTCATCAAGCTACGTCTCCACTCACACCAGCACTGCACACCATGAGCATTCACCACCTCCCCCCAAACCATCCCCCCGACATGCGCGTATGTTTTCTGCAATACCTTCAGCTCTCCAGCTGCTCCCTCACCACACGGGTCCGTCCCTCTTCACAGGCCTCAATCAATGTACAGTCACCTCACATCTTCAGCACATGTCCCACAAGGCCTATATCGACGTATGCGCCTATGTAACCTTTCCCTTACACCTCCACTCTTCATCCTATGCAGGACTTATTTTACTTCCCACTTATTAAGTACGATAGACTTCACTTAATTAAATACTGGGAAGAAGCAGTAGAAATCACATCAGTTCAGCAGCACACACACACACACACACACATTATAAATATATATACCTCGCAAACGGCGAGACGGCGACAAAGTATAAAAAAAATATATATATATATATATATATATATATATATATATATATATATATATATATATATATATATATATATATATATATATACTACCGTGATGTGTTTATCTTCCATTATTCCTGAGCACAGAAACGTTGGGGTAAACGTACGAGCCAGAGAGGGAGGTGAAGACGTATAGGTTCTTGTGAGCAGCAGACACCGGCTCGGCAAGGCGGAAGGTCTGGCCCGGGGACACCACTACAGGGTAGGTACACAACTGCTGACGTGCCGTCCTTCCACTTTATCCTATGTGGATAATAAACTCCACTGGTAAAAAGACGACCAATGTACTCCCAAGTGGTAATACGAACCAGTGGGGTGCGACGGTCTACGGTCTGCTGCTGTGGTGAAGACGACGCGACTTTATAGGGGCTGTGGTGTTTACTGCCCCACAACCTGCACCACCTCCAGCCAATTACAGTCCTCCAGCCAACGATGCCTCACCAACAGGATAAGTTATTCTTTACTGTGTCCTACCGTATCACCTCATTATGATGACAATTCTTTTCAAATTCACACACACACACCTCATAAAACGACTGAATAAATGCGAAGCGTCTGTACGAAGCTGTACTGTGTATATATATATATATATATATATATATATATATATATATATATATATATATATATATATATATATATTGTCCCTGGGGATAGGGGAGAAAGAATACTTCCCACGTATTTCCTGCGTATCGTAGAAGGCGACTAAAAGGGAAGGGAGCGGGGAGCTGGAAATCCTCCCCTCTCATTTTTTTTTCCCAAAAGAAAGAACAGAGAAGGGGGCCAGGTGAGGATATTCCCTCAAAGGCCCAGTCCTCTGTTCTTAACGCTACCTCGCTAATGCGGGAAATGGCTAGTATGAAAAAAATATATATATTATTTTCATTTTATATATATATATATATATATATATATATATATATATATAACTCCCACAGCATTTGCCTCATATTAACAGTTAACTAACTCGTATTACCAATTATCTCAAGCTGTCGTTTTCCCTATGAAGTCCATGGAACTGACAACCCTTATTTCACTGGCTTTATCACGCCAAATATGTCCGATATAATCCAGAATTCGACCTCTGCAACAGAAGACTCATTATCTTTAAGCAGTTAAAAGTATGGGTTAATTACTGTTCTCTCGCGCTAAAATTTCGCCTTGACCTATCAGGCAATTGCATACGAATTTGCATGTATCAATAACCCAACGACATACCACATATTCCTGGTTGAGAGAGAGAGAGAGAGAGAGAGAGAGAGAGAGAGAGAGAGAGAGAGAGAGAGAGAGAGAGAGAGAGAGAGAGGAGTACAAGACTTGGCCAAGAGGTAGGGGCCACAGCGTAGTGCTCACCTCCGGAAAATACAGTTACGTGCTGTCAAGTGTTTGTGTATGGGACGGGGAGACGGTATGTACGTATGTGTTGTATGACACTGTATGTGGGCTGAGAGAGAGAGAGAGAGAGAGAGAGAGAGAGAGAGAGAGAGAGAGAGAGAGAGAGAGAGAGAGAGAGAGAGAGAGAGAGAGAGAGTTCACGTTGACTCACATCCCCTCGGCTCAAAGACTCGCATTACTCTCAACACATCCAAAAACCGCTGGGGAAGGAGGAGACGTTGAAAATGACAAGAGCAACCTCCCAAACTCAACTGCTGGCATCACTTCACACCTCATCCCGCCTGCACGGTCGCAGTCACGGTGATAGGAAGCAAGCCCAGGTGATGATGACGAATGACTGCCTTCACAAATACATGCAGCGTGAACGAGATGGTCTTAATAAGGCCCCCAAGAAAGCTACCAACACCCCGCGGCCACCTGTGTAAGCCGTTCTCGATCCACCAAACTAAACCACACACACTCCGACGTGTCTTGCTCTCAGGGCAATCATTCATCACCTGTGGAAGCTGAGTGAATAACCCGAATTCTGGTGGAACAGCGTCGAATACGACGCGTTACATGTCTGTCTGAAAGCTGTACCCGCCCGCTCTATCTCTTAGTCTGTGGAGACGGGACGGGTCGCAACAGCTTCGTACAGACGCGTCGCACTTATCCAGTCGTCCCTCCCATACTATCCCTGTCTCATGATTTTATATTTCTCGTTCGCATCTGTTGTCCCGGGCTCCATCATGCGCGCCTGTCAGCTGACACCGGCGTAAAATACGGGGAAAATATAGGAAAACTATAAACGCAAGACTATATATCGTGTGTGGAACTTACATGGTGTTAAAAATGATGGCGTAGAGGGAGGGAGTCCCTGTGTTCGGCACTGGTGTCGGTGACAACCACCACCACCACATCACCACACCTGTCCTACACTCACAGCCCAACAACCACACATATCAACACGAACACCTCCCCACCACACACATATGCCCAACTTGTCCTTCTTCAGTGATCTTGCAGGGATGATACTGGTACAACAGTCATACACCAGAGTGACAACGGGAGTTTACATGACACGAAGCTCCATTCGACTGTATGGCAGTCACCGACAAGACACGGCCAGAGAGGCGGACAATTCTCCTAGTCTTACCACAAGAGAAATAATGTACTAATGTCAGTGTGGGAGGATAAAAGATAAGAACTAAGAGCGAAGGAGATGATCAAGCAATATTCTCAACAGGTAAGAATGAGGGATCAATCAACATAACAGGTAAGGTGAGAGGTTCAAGGTGGTGTATACAAGTACGTTTGATTGTTGGTCCAAGACGCTGCCTTCTAAACCCCGGCAGGTGCTCAGTCTACCGCCGAACTTCCTTCCTTGAGAGCCGGGTCCACTTGGCTAACGTTGCTACAGCTCGCCATCTGTCATATGCTTTACACCGTGACCGAACACAACTTAAATGTCTTAGGTCTACCTTTAGTGGTCTTCTGGGGTCTCATTACCCAGAGAGCGTGGAGCCGGGTCCACTCTCCTGGGTCGGGTCGTTGGTCAACCAAGCTGTTGGACGCCACAGCCCTACAGGCCTACACGCCTCACACAGCCTGGCTAGTATGGTGCACATGTAAATACTCGTCCAAGGGCAGTCTTTATGCTTCTCCACTGTGCATCCCATGGTAGGTGCTTCTGGTGATCGTAGGCAAGGTGTTGAAGAGCCTTTGGGGCTCCCGGACTCCCGGCATTATGCTATTCTATCCAATGTTTACGACAGAATCTCTACTTCCCACCGAATATGATCTGCAGTGACTAACCAACCCTGGCCATTCCACTGTCAAGAACTCTAACTTCGTGCGTGGGTTAAAATAAATCCAGATATCTCCATATTTTCCAAAGGTTCGTCATAATGATGCATCTCTCTCTCTCTCTCTCTCTCTCTCTCTCTCTCTCTCTCTCTCTCTCTCTCTCTCTCTCTCTCTCTCGTCCTACGGGAAGAGCGCTATTTTCAAGGCTTTCTCCCATGCCTGCCAGTAATTCTGGCGTTTCACCGAATCGTTATGGGGGCTTAACGGGACATATTCGCACATTTTCTAACTCGATAATTTGCTTCCGACTCCGCCTGGTGGCGTAACTCCACGGCCAGTTCCCCAGTCGGGCGAAGACGACTACCTTGAACAGCCCGTAGATGTGACAGGGGTGAGGCAAGGTGAGACGTGGGTGAGGCAAGGTGGGACGAGTGTGTGTGCGCAATTGAGGCAAGGATGAAGCAGGGTGGGCAGAGTACACAAACACCGGTGGGTGGGCGAGGCAATGTGAGGTAGGGAAATGGGGTCAACGCAGGACTTGGGCCACAGCGGCAGGCTGCTAGGGCGAAGGGAAGCGCCCACACCCAGGAAAAGACCAGAGGCATGGCACATACACGGGAGTACTAGGGGAACAGATTGTGCAGGGAGAACACACACGCGAGGGAAAGGGAGGGTTAACAGGGAAGGGGGAGGGAGGAGGTAGGGGGGAACTGTAGGAAACAGACATGAGGGTGAAGGCCCGGTGTACTGGCGGCAAGATTTTGCACAGAGAGCTAGCGCGTAAGGCTCACCGCAGAAAAACGAGGTTACTGAGAGAGAGAGAGAGAGAGAGAGAGAGAGAGAGAGAGAGAGAGAGAGAGAGAGAGAGAGAGAGGACAGGAAGATGGGCCAGGAGGGAAGGGGGGTGTCAGAGAGCAGGGGTTTATAATGGCGCGAGCGAGGGAGGGAGGGAGGGCGAGTGGGAGGGATGGGAGAGTGATGGCTGAAGGGAGTGTTGTGAGGGCCACACAGATAGATTTATCACCAGAAGGAGATGAATGGCTCGAGGGAAATGGGACGGAGAGGATAGGTGGAGGACATGCAGCCCCATGCAGGGGCGGCGGGGCCGGGGAGTGAGGCACATACACACACACACGGGTCGGGGAGGACGCGGCATGTAGATAACGAGGGAGCACAGAGCACGATCGAAGTCACCGGGACGGCGATGTAAAAGCGAGGCAGCAACAGTACATGAACATGGGAGGGAGGAGGAGTCGTAAGATGAGGACGGTCCTGCTTCCGTACCTCCTGCTCTGGTTGGGGTCGTCATCATCGTGTCGCACCCGTCTGGCCACTTATGCCCCCACCCTCCCTCTCTGATCCCGTCGGCAAATCGAGGTATGACCCGTCTCTCGTCTGCTTCTTTCCTCCCACCGCTAGAACTCAGGAATTCTCTTACCTTTTTAAATATTTCTTCTCCCCAAAACTCGTGTAATCTGTCTTTCTCTACGAGGCAGGTCTAGCATCACCTGAAGGACAGTGGAACTTTTCTCTTTTTTTTCCTTTTTCTATTTTTTTTATCTATCAAGCCCAACTGTGATGCCGGGTACCAGTACCCGTGATCAGTACCTCTTCATAAAAAGGGAGAACAAGGCAATGAATGTGATAGGATCGCTAGGGAAGCAGCGCCAGGGTAGGGGACGGGGGTTCACGCGAGGTGATGGGGGAGAGGCGAGGAGGAAGAGGGACTGGAGTGTATGGAAGAGGTGAGGAGGGGAGTGTGAGGGGTATGGGAGAGGCGAGGAGGGGAGTGTGAGGGTATGGGAGAGGCGAGGAGGGGAGTGTGAGGGTATGGGAGAGGCGAGGAGGGGAGCGTGAGGGTATGGGAGAGGCGAGGAGGGGAGTGTGAGGGTATGGGAGAGGCGAGGAGGGGAGTGTGAGGGGTATGGGAGAGGCGAGGAGGGGAGTGTGAGGGGTATGGGAGAGGCGAGGAGGGGAGTGTGAGGGGTATGGGAGAGGCGAGGAGGGGATGGGTGAGCATATAGGAGAGGCGAGGAGGGGGTGTGAGGTTGTGGAAGATATAAGATAGGGGGTGAGAAGGTTTGAGGGAGGCGAGGATGGGGTGTGAGGCTGTGGAAGGTATAAGATAGGGGGCGTGAGAGTATGGGTGAGGTGTCGAATGGGGGTGGAGGGTATGGGACAGGTGAGACGGGAGCGTTAGGTTAAGGAAGAGGTGGGGAGGGAACGTCCTAGAATATGGGAGAGGTGAGGGAGGGGTGTGAAGATATGGGAGAGGTGAGGGAGGGGTGTGAAGATATGGGAGAGGTGGGGAGGTGGTCCGTCTGCTTCCACAATAAGAAAAGGGATAAGTAAGGTAAGAAGGAGAGCATATGAGAGAGAGAGAGAGAGAGAGAGAGAGAGAGAGATTGTTCTACACTACAGACAAACTGCCAGCCTTTTAACACAACTAACAGAGTTCTGCCAGCCTTCCACCTGTACCAGAAGCATTCTGCCAGCCTTCCAGCAGTACGAACAGTGTTCTGCCAGCCTTCCAACAGTACCACCGGTGTTCTGCCAGCCTTCCAACAGTACCACCGGTGTTCTGACAGCCTTCCAACAGTACCAACAGTGTTCTGCCAGCCTTCCAACAGTACCACCGGTGTTCTGCCAGCCTTCCAACAGTACCACCGGTGTTCTGCCACTCTCCCACACCTTACACCTGTGTACCAACTCACTCTCTTGGGGATTTAGTAGGGCCACCGATCTCGAAATTTATGAGATTCTAACTTATGGTGGTGGAGACATTTTCACTGGTGCCTCCCCCCCTCTGGCGAGGCAGCGCTGGCTTGTGTCAACAACAGTAAAACACTCCCGCCAGCAGGGCACAATAAAGCAACGCTCACACAGAATGTCAAGAATGACGCCATACTGGTCATATTGCCTGTGTGTGGCGGCAGAGGTGGCGGTGTCCCGGGGTGGTGTGTCCCGGGGTTGGAGGGGAGAGGGGGAGCCTGGCCACGACGGGACCTGGTCCGAGTGGTGGAACCTGGACGAGTAGGGGTGTCCTGCCGCGTAGCGAGGCCTGACCGTACGCGGTCGAAGCTGTGTGAAGCCTGGCGGTGAGACATAGGCCGGAGAGAGAGAGAGAGAGAGAGAGAGAGAGAGAGAGAGAGAGAGAGAGAGAGAGAGAGAGAGAGAGAGAGAGAGAGAGAGAGAGAGAGAGGCAGTGGAGGACGACCTTTGGATGGTAGTGTGATCGTTGAGGAGGCAAGTGTGAGCAGGATTTTGTGGTGCGAGGGTCTTCTCCAATTACGATCCAGCCAGTGGGAAAGTGGCCGGAAGAAGGAGGAAAAGCATGGAGAGGAGAGGAGGGGCCCAGTGTGGTTGAGGTGCTGGATTCTAGAGGCCTTGAGAGACTCCTCTCCAAGCCCATACATTCCAGCTTCTCTGCCACACCTCATGTCACGCAAGGCCTTCCCTACCTCCTCTCTTTTCACCCATCATCTTTTACAGCATCTTGGTAAAATACCACAATAAGACCATCACCATCTTCCAAAGCAACGTAGAGCTCTGTTTTTCATTGTTTCCCTAAAGCTTACAAGTCCTCCTTTTTTTTTTCATTAGGTATTCCATGGAAAAACTTCAACATCACTGAAAGGGAGAGCCGAACATCCTCGAATGGCGAGGAAAGTCTCGTAACACACACCAGCATGATCCTGATGCCTTAAGTCAGAAGGGGAGAGTTTCTAGCCCCCCGCTCCCGTCCCCTTTAGTCGCCTTCTACGGCACGCGGGGAATGTATGGGAAGTATTCTTTCTCCCCTATCGCCTATGTATATGTCTGTGTATGTATACGTTGAAATGTATAGGTATGTATACGTGTGTGTGTGTGGGCGTTTATGCATGTATGTGTATGTGGGTGGGCTGGGCCATTCTTTCGTCTGTTTCCTTGCGCTACCTCGCTAACGCGGGAGACAGCGACAAAGTACAATACATTTACAGCGTTAATGGGATGGCCTTGATTAGCAGCCTCAGCTGCCCGTGCCGTCTCAGCTAACATTCAAAAAAAGTACAAAAAGCTACAGGAATCACAAGTAGACGAAGTGGAAAGTAGAAAGCTGTTCAACATTACACTGACGAAAAGCAAAAAAATATGGCAAATCGCCTCCTTTAATTGATTAACCTCTCTTTGAGCTGGACCCTTGAGCAGGATGGCGCGACCTCCTCTGTTACGAGAGCCCGGCCACTGTTGACACTAAGCATCAGGCCAAAGGTCAGGCCATCATGACCTTGGGTTGCACCAACGTGCTCAGAGAACGTATCCAGAAGCTGAAGGGATTACGCGTTATATGTGGGAGGGGTTAGAAAAAGGAAGATCATATCTACCATCCCAAGTCTTCAATAACCCATGGTATAAACATCAACCCATGTTACAACTAATAACCTATGGTAGAAAAAACCACCCCATGTTATAACTATTAACCCATGGTATAAACACCACCCCATGTTATAACTACTAACGTATGGTAGAAAAAACTTGTTATAACTATCATCCCGTGGTTTAAAAACCACCCCATGTTATAACTACGTTATGACCGGTACCCCACAGTACAAAAAAAATCGCCCAATACTAAAACTAGGAACCTATATTATAACTACCATCAAAGCTACAATATAGTTACTTTTCTTTTTATTATGGATCTCGAACTTTCAACCATTTTCTTTATCATCCTTGTATCTTATCGGACCAACTTTTACGGCCTTGAAAACATGTCACTCTGTTGACATTACTATTTCTGGTCTGATGGTGCGTTTAACTCTTGCTTCCCATTGTCTTACACGGCAACCGCTTGACAGAGGGGGTGACCCTAATCTGTTTACTTCAATTTTCCTGAGTATAACAAGCGGGTGAGTGGTGGTGGGTTATCGATGGTTGGGGGAGGGAGTGTGCAGCTGACCGAGTTGAGCTGGGGTGCGGGAGGGAGCGCTACCGAAGGTCTGGGGGATCACGGTGCTCGGGGAGGGCCACGGTGGTTGAGGCCGGGGGGGCCTGCGAGAGGTACCTCGTAAAATCGGGGACACCGGTGTCGGGGAAGGCGGCGGAGACGTCTGAGGCAATCCGACTTGCCAACTCGCCGACGACTGAACCCCATAACTTGTCACTCACCTTATCCCGGGGCGATGGCTCTCTTTCCCCCCCTCTCCCACAGACAAATACTACAGCGTCCGCTTCCGAAAACTGGCTATTTGTGTTCCTCCGCCATCAGCTTTGACTACGAAGTCCTCGGCAGGCCACTGCCTCACATCATTACCGTGCAGCCGCCGGGAACTCTAAGGGTAGGCCACTGTGATATCTTTTTCTTCCTCTACAACCGCTACACTATGGAACGCTTTACAATCCTATATCTTTCTTTACTCACAGCTAACACTTGTTCCTTTCGAAAGGGCAGGTTCTTCAACATCCCTCAGACTCTGTGATCATTTTTCCTCATCTCTCCTCAGTTCTCTGGCTCTTCCGCCTTTCTTCATTACTGGCTACGATGAGACCATTTGTCCGTGTCTACGGGCCTCTGAGGGGAAAAAAAATAAATCAACAGATACGAATTTCGCCAATCGTGCGAGATATGAAGCACCCCCACCTCCTCTTGGTATGATGCTGAAGCGGTCGGCAATACGCACTGAGATACATGACCATGCATCAATGCTATTGGCTAAGAACTGAACTTGCGAGGTAAAATTCAACCGAGGTCTGTAGACGAGAACCAACACGGACGTGGAGGCCAGCGTTACCGGACTCCTCCACCTGCTTGAGGTTAAACCAAATAGTGGATGAAAAATCACCTTCAGCGAGGCTGCCCCATTGGAAGAAGAGTCTCCCCAAAGGTATCTACGATTTCCTGATACTGGAAGTAGAGCAGCCTAGGGCTGCATGAACCTTATACAGGTCATGGGTAGCAAGAGGAACAGTGCATAGAAACTGGTCCTGGAGTACTTCTATATCCATCAACTGACGTGGAGGCCTTGGGTGGCAGAACAGTTCTTCCTCTACCCCAAACAGGCGAACTAAGAAAGAGTGGTAGATCAGGGAGAAGACCGGCAAGAAGAGACGAGGCTCCTGGCACAGGGAGGGAGAGGGAGTGGTGTCTGGGGAACACACGGGGACCTCATGAGGGAAAACGAGAGGGACAGGATCATGAGAGGAGAGGGCGAGGGGAAAACCCGCTGGGTGAAGCAGGGCGCGAGCCTGGCACTGGTGATGGCCTAATTACCACCAGCTCTTGCTACGGACACAACGCACAGGTGCGCCCATCGTCTTTACGCTCCCAACAAAACCCGAACACTGACCAAGTTTCCTGTGTAACATTCTACCTCTTGTGTCCCTTACATCAAGCACGGTGGTATGTCGACAACACACACACACAGACACACAAATGAATGCCTGGTGAGACCCCATAGCTACGCGTTAAGCACTAGCCCCTCTCATTTGGTTCACTATCCACAAACACACAAAAATGATAGGGGGAAAAAAATATAAAGAAAAAGATCCAAGCTGTTCCTTGCAAACCAAAGCCGGCCGCCTTTATCCTCACGGCAAAATTGGGTGCCATAAAAGCGACTACCATTAAAGCCGCCTCCAACACTCGTTAATTAAAGCAAGCGGACCACAATGTGCGTTTGTGTGCACGGCTGTGTGTGTGTTTGTTTACTGCTCCATGGGGGGAGGGAGCCGCTGGGGAGCACAGCCGCCGGCCAGCCAGCCAGACCCGTACCGCCGCCACGCCACGAGAGAAGGAAGCCCCAAAAAAAAAAAAAAAAAATTATCCAAGATGGTGACCACTACTGCAGTGGAAGGCCCCCCTCCCTCGGCCCCGCCAGGAGATCTTCAACTAGATTATTACAGCCGGGAAGGTCAGGCCAGGGCGGGCTAACGCTGCCGCGTACTGGGCCGGGGGTTAAGCCAGGAACGTCTTTAAGCCGCATGGAGACGTGGAGGAAATCCCAGAGAGGGCAGGCTGGGAACGATGTCATACACATTGGCATGCTAGGCGGGCCGTGATGGCTAGCGTCAGAGAGAGAGGGCAGACCGGCACAAGTTACTGGTATGGCGGCCAGGAAAATCTCCTAATATTGCCGTGGTGAGGTAAGGAAGGCGAAGGAGGAGGGGAAAAAAATATGTGGTGGGACTATGTCACTTTCCTGGAGAAGAGAAGAAGGGCCAGCGGTTAAGACTGTGAGACCCATCGTACTCATGAAACCAGCGGCCGACCACAGCCTCCCACGTCTTGAGACCTTCCAACCTTTTTTTCTTTTAAGGTCGTAAATCCTGCGAGAAATGAAATGCAAAATGCCAAGCAGATATGATCATTACTACTTTAAATACCGCCTCACTAATACTGGCGAGAGATAACATGCGACCCAGGGAGGCAAACACGCATGCATGTCAGGAACGCAAGATAATCGACCAGAAGCAGGACATTTGGTCGACTGATGGAAAAGAATCGAGGATGCAAAAACAAGAGTGGTTTTCCAGAGACGCGAATGACTACACCAAGAGCGACAGTGACTTATCCTGGTCTCCAGGGTCCTGTCATACACCCCACACGCACGAGATGGGAGGGACGCTACAAGTGTAAAACTCCGGTACAGCACTAACAGGTCATTACAAAACCTCGTAGCTACAGTGAAAAACCAGAGAACGTCAGCTCTTACCGCCGACAAAATCATAGGGTTGACAATCTACCCCCGCGAGACAATGCTTTGAAGGCCCCCCCACCGCTGGGGACCTCTCCAGAACCAGCGACCAAATACAGTCCCACCCTGTTGTTGTTAAGGTCCATAACCCGACCACCTGCAACACGGATCGCCGACCTTAAAAACCCTCCGGAAGGGTTCAGTTCCCGTAATGTCAAGTCCCTCGAGCCGAAATTACCGTGCAATACAGTGCTAACCGTCAAGCACTACTCTGGTCGAATTTAGCATCGATTTCCCTAATCCGAGTGAGTCATATGCAACTAAACTTCAATAGGTCGCACACACAACCTCTAATCCGGATTAGTTGCTGACGCTTGTCTTTTTTTTCATGCAGGAAACTGTAATTAGAGTACCTTGCCCAGGCGCCAGTGAATGCCACAGTTCCATCCTGGGGTGTGGCCGCGTGAGGGGGAAGCAGCGAAGCCGCACCGTCCACCGCTCAGTCACCATCATCACTACGGTACCAACCTCTTGCCTGCGTCACCGTTCGGTCACCATCATCACTACAGTACCAACCTCTTGCCTGCGTCACCGTTGTCACCATCATCACTACAGTACCAACCGTCACCGTTGTCACTATCATCACTACAGTACCAATCTCTTGCCTACGTCATCGTTATCACCATCATCACTACATTACCAACCTCTTGCCTGCGTCACCGGTCACCATCATCACTACAGTACAAAACCTCTTGCCTGCGCCTCCGCTTACCGTGGCACCAATCCTCCTTCCTTCCCCCCTCCCGGAGGACATGTTTTCCAGCCTGCATGATGCAACACCTCTCAATATTACATGTGCAATGCGGCTGGTCTGGTGCACCCCACTGAGCCGCCCCCCAACTCTTGTTAACTCTCCCTCCTACTCACCCACGTCTGTTCGAGTCTATTACGCTCAAGTGTGTCGGGTGTCCGTAATGTCCTGCCCTGACGCACCTTAGGGAAGACCATTCCTTCGTCTGTCTTTCAAGTTCAGGGAGGTCTTCCCATGGTTTCTTGTACCTTACAGAAGGGACTCGGGATGAAGTCTAACTGATCCTCTAGAGACTCGTCCCTTTAAGTCTTGCCAAGGACAACATTCTCTCCCGTCAGCTTCCACCTCACAGACGTGGCAGGCTCAAGTCTTACGATACTAATAAAAATGAATATCAATCGTGATGGGTCTCTCCAATCTCTCAATGTAAGTTTCAACAATCCTGAAGTGTCCCCAGATATTCATAAGCCCCAGCGTCTGGCGATTTACACATGCAGATACTGAACTAAATTTTTCGATGTAAAATGACAATCGTTTCCACAGCATCGTTATAATATCTAAACAGTCTGTTGCAAATAACTTGTTTACCATTTCTTTTATACGCCATCTGTTCCTCCTGGTCCATCACATAAGATAAAAGGAAAGGATTTACATGTTGGGCTCTGTAGTATTTCACTGTCACGTTCAGTAATCCTGCACTTACCTGTGCTGGTCGGGGAGGTTATTTCCTGTCTTCATCGAGACCTTGAACAGGCGTATTGGGGAAGGTATCTGTCATGTTGACCTGCAGAAGCGAGAGGGGCTTGGCCAGTACAGTAACTGGCCCTCTGGCTCCAGGTGAGTACTATCACGGTCGTCCTAGTGAGTCGTATGTTTGCAGCAGCACACAATTCACACGGCTGATTCCTTCTATCCTTCTTGCGGTGGATCATCATCACCTCATGATCAGGGCAATATTGTCTAAACTCTCGGTTGTTCTTTAGTATTTCTCGCTGGCCGCTAAAGCTTGGCTGTTGATCACTGGTATGGCTCGTCGCCTCTTGACATACTGGGACATCCTGTGGCATCATCCCTCTGGCTTACGAGTTGTCAAGTTATCACATCCACGGACGGCAATACCTGCCCGTTTCCTCGAGCTTGCCGGACCCTCCTCTCTCTCTCTCTCTCTCTCTCTCTCTCTCTCTCTCTCTCTCTCTCTCTCTCTCTCTCTCTCTCTCCCTCGACACGACGCTGCACACACCACAGTCACAGACGTACCCCAACCTGCGCTACCAGCAAGATCGTAATGCAGTGTCGGTATTTTTTCCCCTCATAAAATTCCAAGCTTCACTTCCCTCATTCTGCGTGAAAATACCTTCTGGCTGAGGGGAGGAAGTCTCCCCGTGCCTCCCCCATCTCCCCAAATCTTTCTCCCATCCAGACAGTTGACAGCCTTACTACTTACGAGGAGCTTGACTGGACGAAAGAATTCCCGAAGAATTTTCATTATTCCTTCCTTATAAAGCTTTCCTTACCGCTCGCCTCCCCTCTCACTCGTAGAGGAGACCCACTAATTCCTCTGATCATGTCCCGTATGGTCGGGCGGAGACATCTTGACAATGGGTTCGACGCGACGTCACAAAGACAGTGAGGAAGGAGTGAGTCATGCCAACGAACGTCACCCAACGCACGACGTCACATATCCTAATGTAACACAACAGATCTTATGAAGGTTACAAGCCAAAAACCACAGGAACTCGACTCCATAATTTCATATCTCAAACGGTGATGTGTGGCTGTATTAATACTTGTCGTGTGCTACCTTCCCTTTCAAGGTGTGTTGCATGGTGGTGCATCATGTCTAGTTTACTGTGCCGCTCATGCTCGTCCTGTGAGCGGTGGCGCAAAAGAATTACAGAGGTCACAAAGGGTCTTAGTCTGCAGGCCCCCAGAGGCCTGCTATTCATTACATAAACTGTTACAGAATTACATACATTTACATAGCCTTTCATACAGTGAGTTTTACATACTAGATGCAAAACAAAAAAAAATAAATACAATTTAAGAATTTCAGAAAATTTGTTCATAAAACAATAAGGTATTGTGACATTTCTTGCTAAAAGGCCCTACTTTTTTTTTAAAGCCTTGCGTTACTCTAGTATGTGTCCAAATCTCTGGCCACGTAATACGACGTGCCCGACCTGGCCACGGGTCCATCTCGCTCCAGCACCAGATGAAATTACACCCTCCTCACTCAACGCCCTCCTATCTGTTACCTGCCCCCATCCAACAATGACCTCACTCATGATGTTACTGCCTCTCGCTGGCACCGCAACCGTGACAGGTGCCTCTGGCTGGCATCGCAACTGTGACAAATTCCTCTCGCTGACATCGCAACTGTGACAGGTGCCTCATGCTGGCACTATGACCATGACAGGTGCTTCATATTGGCACTTCACCCATGACAAGTGCCTCATACTGTGGCACTTCACCCATGACAAGTGCCTCATACTGTGGCACTACACCCGTGACAGGTGCCTCTCGTTGGCGCTACATCCGTGACAGCGCCTCATGCTGGCACTGTCAACCGTGACAGGTGCCCTTTCGTTTTGACAGCATCCGTTACAGGTGCCTATTGTTGTCACGGATGTAGCATCTTGTTGACACGACACTCGTGACAAAAATGCCTCTTGCTGATAAGGCATCCATGACGGATGCCTCTTGTTGACATGGCTCCCGTGACAAGGGCCTCTTGTTGGCATTCGAGAGCCAGGCATGGGGAGAGGACATGGGCGACAGGAGAGGGCCGCCCAGGACAGAGAAAAGCGACAGCCAGGCAGCAGGAGAAGGACGGAGGTGACAGGAGAGGGCCCTCCTAGAGCAGACAGAAGCGACAGCCAGGCAGAAGGAGAGGAAGCGGATGACAGGAGAAGGGCCCTGCCAGGACAGAGAAAAGCGACATCCAGGCAGCAGGAGAAGGACGGAGGTGACAGGAGAGGGCCCTCCTAAAGCAGACAGAAGCGACAGCCAGGCAGCAGGAGAAGGACGGAGGTGACAGGAGAGGGCCCTCCTAGAGCAGACAGAAGCGACAGCCAGGCAGAAGGAGAGGAAGCGGGTGACAGGAGAGGGGCCCGCCCAGAACAAAGAAAGGCCACAAGTAACAAAAGAGGTCCCGCACACGACAAACAGGAGCGACAGCCAGGCAGTAAGAGAGGCCAAGGGGTGACAAGCACGGACCCCTCGGACCCCCCACAATAACACCGTGCACCTTCCCAGTGGGACAACCTCCTCCAGCTCCATACTCTACCAAAGTCTCCCAACCAAAATTTCCTTCCAACTAATTAAGAAATAACTAAAAAAAAAAAGGGGGGGGGGTAATACTTTTCCTCTCGTAAACTGGGTAGTACAAAGTGCTATAACCTATAAATAATATGGTCATCCCAGAACTATTAAAATTTTATGGCAACATAAAGTATGGCAGCAATTAATTACCTTGTAAATATCAGGATGCTGGAGCTGCATAATCTGCATGATGGCGCGGGGCCCCACCACCACACCACCTCCTGTGTCGCCCGCCACCTGCCCCCCGCGGCGGGGGAATCTCCAACCCCACACCCTGGCTCCATCCCTGCGCATGGGAGCATCCACTCCCCAGGTCAACTCTTCCCCCTAGTTCCAACTCCACCTCTGGACACCCAGCCGATCCCTGGGGCTACCCCCACGTCTCGGGTCCACAGCCCTACCCTTAGGGCATCACCACCCCAGTTCCATCACCGACCCTAGGGGCACTCACCCAACCCCGGTTCCGGCCCTACTCTAAGGGCAAACCCATCCCAGGTCAGATCCTCTCCAAAGTCCTACCCTTACCCTTGAGGCGCACACACACACACACACACACACACACACACACACACACACACACACACCACCCTAGCTCCAGGCATCTCTCTAGGGGCATCCTCACCATCTGAAGTCCAACCCTCGCCTCTGGTCCAGCTCTGCCCCAGGGAGATCACCAGCCCAAATCCAGCCCTCTGAGCCCCAGATCCGGCCTTCCCTCCAGGCCCACCCTTGCCCCGGGCATGGCCGGTTCCCAGGTACTGCCTATCTGGTCAACTCAGATGCTTGCGCCGTCAGGCGCTGCTACCACACACTTTATGCAGGTCTAGTCACCCGAGCCCAGGTAGATTGTGGATATGGGAACAGGTTGTGGCCGCACCTGCCTCGTTAGCGCTATCTAGTCTGCAGCGCAGGCGATAGCCAGCATCGCTGGCTCCGCCGCCACGGGCAGGCAAGCTGAACATGACGTGCTCTAAGGACTGTACAAGGAAAGAAAAAAAATCAAGTCTGTAAGTGTGACAAGTAAACAAGAAAAGTAGCACAAACAGGGGGGAGGGGATGACGACAGAGTGAGAGCAACGTCTTGACGAGAAAAAGGGATTAAAAATTATGAAAATGAGTCTCATGGCTGACGCTGAAATGATAATATCATGGCCTTGGGAGAGGGTCTGGGTAGCAGCTGGAAGCCAGGGGGGTAAGGAAGACTGACCAGTGGAGAGAGAGAGAGAGAGAGAGAGAGAGAGAGAGAGAGAGAGAGAGAGAGAGAGAGAGAGAGAGAGAGAGAGAGAGAGAGAGAGAGAGAGAGAGAGAGAGAGAGAGAGAGAGAGAGAGGCATTTAGGTAATCTTCAAAATGTATTTCTTTCTCTTTTTCTCCAAAAAGCTTAACAACTACGACCTTTAAGAAGGCAAGTCTTCCTCCTCCTCAAAAAATCCTAAGCTTTTTTTATATATATATATTTTCCCATATACTGTTATTCCTCGTCCTCTATATTTCACTGAAGACCTGACCCGGAACAGGACAGCTAACTGTGCGTGACTCCGATTACTGGGGAAAAAAAATGTAAGTGTGAGAGAAGCGAACGCACGCCCTGTGCTTGTGAGAAGCAAAGGAGAGGGAACAAGGCTCGGTGACAAACGGACGGAGGGGCATTACCGGGGTTGTTTGTGAGGCGGGATCACAGAGCTGTTGTGGCCGCGACCAACAACACCCTCGTTCGGGAGGGAGGGAGGGAGAGAGACTCCGCCGCGCTCCACCGCATCCTTTCACCAGCCAGGCTCAGGCCCCGCGCGACTTACACCCTCCCGCCCTATACTGTCCTGCCTACCTACCACCACCACCCTTCCCACAATTACCACTCCCGCATGATCTCTCCACACTTATGCTGCTCCCCCTCCTCCTATCATCTTCCCACACTTATGCTGCCTCCGGCCGCTTTCTCCCAAGACTTATACTGCCCACCACCCCTCCCTCCTAAGACCTATGCTGCCCCTATAGATTGACTGATTTGTGCCGGTGTCTCTGCCAGACTGTCCTAGACCAACACTGCCAGCACGGCCTCCTAAGACCTATGGTACACCCATGCTTCCCTGCACGATCCCTCTTTTAAATTATGCTGCTCCCCACACAAACTGTCTATCAGCTTATGCTTCCCCTAACATACTGCCTCGTTCAACTTATGCTGCATCTCTCCCCGACCACCCCCCCACAAACTGTCTCCCTCAAATTTTGCAACCCCATATACTGACTTCCTAAACTTATGCTGCTCCCACGTAATTTCTCCATACTTATGCTGTCCCCACAGGCTGTCTCTCCAAACTTATGCTGCTTTCTATAATGTCTCGCCAAACTAATGCTGCCGCTCGTCCGCTCACCCTCTGACCTCTCGAGTGTCCGCAAAAAACAATGTCTGCTCCCCATATACTTTCAAAGGCAATACACATCTTAGGTTTATTGTGGGTACACGCACAGGAAGCTCTCAGGGTGAAATCAAGAGTACATCTGGTCGCCGAGATGAGTGTTTCTAACGGTAAGAGAACAAACAACCCGCCTCAGTGTGTCTCAGGCTATCTTGAGGGGAAGATGTTCTTTCCTTAATCTTCCCGGCTGCTACTTCATTTTTGGAAATTTCTGGGCATGAATTTTCTTCCACCCGTCCTTCAAGATGGGTGGCTCTTATCAATCTAAGGAAGGAGAAAGCCCGAATGTTCCAACTAGAAGCAATAAAGTGTGGGTCCACGAGAGATTTCTAAGCGTACTGGGCCCTCAGAGCGCACGATCAGGCGCGGCGGCCTCCTCTCCCGTCTGCTCTCCAGAGAATGCAGCCTCAGTGATTCCAGTCATTCCCAGGGGTCTACATCCTTTACGTCAATGCAGGTCGTGGAATACCTGGCACACTTACCTATTCTGCAACTTCTAGCCCGCAGTGAGAGATGATGCTAGTACACTGCAGAACTCTTACATTCGTGACAGTATTAGCGCCTACAAGACCGCCATCACTGGCTTCTCTCTTGTCCTGACGGTGCGCAAGATCTGCCCGACCATCTTCTTCGGAGGCAATTGCTGCCGCTTTCCTCGCTAACACAATTATGATTCTCAGGTCAATTCAAATCGCACAGTCGCACTACGACTGTGTGTCTCTCTCACTCCCCATACCCGGAGGAGATGGAACTTATGCCCGTCGAAAAACATGTTGTTTTTGCTGTGTTCTACTAAACAAGTTTTCATGCTTATTCTGGCATCATCTGGGAAGGATGACATGAAACTGACTCCTGTTTGCGTCGATGTCAGATATGGTCATCGGGAACAAGAATGCGATGACAGTTCCTTGGGGGAAACGAGCCTTTTGGTAACGCTCATGTTATACGGTGAGCGCGACGGCATGTCTGTGGCAACGTTCATGGCACACTGAGAGCGTGGCGGCATGTCTGTGGCAACGCTCATGGCACACGGAGAGCGCGACGGCCTGATTGTGGCAACGCTCATGGCACACGGAGAGCGAGGCAACATGACTGTGGCAATGAGAACGAGCAGCCGGTCAGCGACGAGTCTACACAGGGTGCATCAACGGAGCCAAGGCTGCATGGAGGGATCATCAAGGCGGCATTAGTTTATGCTGACGTAAAGCTGACACACAACAGGGCAGCAGCATTGACGGCGTCATGCTAACAGAGCAACAGTATCAACGGTATCATGCTAACAGGGCAAGAATGTTAACGGTGCCACGCTTGCATGGCAGCAATGTCAACGATGCCATGGTAGCGGCGATGCAGTATTAACAGGGCAACAGTATTAACGGTGTCACGCGAATACTAACGGGTACCATGCTAACAGGGTAGCAGCATTAACGGTATCATGCTAAGAAGGCAGCAGCAGTAACAGTATCATGCTAACAGTGCGGCATTGTTAACGGTATCATGCTAACAGTGCGGCACTGTTAACGGTATCATGCTAACAGGGCAGGAGCACTAACGGCAGGATGCTCAACAGTGTGGCAGTATCAAAGGCGTCAATGCTCAGAGGGCAACAGTATAAACGGTATTACGGTGTCTGCGCAGCTAGATTAATGGCGTTAACCTTAACAGAACGGGGCCGTGGCCTCCAGTGTCGCGCCGTTTAACAGACCGACGCGTTGGCTGGTCGGCAGCGCTAATAGGCCGGCCACATAACACTGGGCATCTCTACTGGATAGGTGCCATTAACACGGGCGGTGGCCTAACACAGCCATGGCATTAACATGGTGGCGTTAATGGAACGATGTCGTTGCGTTAACACGTCGGTGGCATTTTTAACATAGCCATGTTATTATCAACGGCGTTAACTGGATGGCGGCGTTAACGTGGTGGCGGGAGGGAAGAAGGTAGGGCTAGCAAGTGTTAAATGTGCACAGAATCACGACCATCATCACTGTACTGATGCTGGGGCTGTGGGCGGCGGGGCGGATATGGGAGGAGGCCGAGAGACGATGCGACACAGGGAAGGGAGCAGCGTCTCCTCCTAATACCCTCCCTCTCCCCCAAAAACATTCACAGACAGCAAGAGCTTAATTCAAAATCGATTTCCCCTCCCCAACCCGTTATTAATCAAACTCGCCCTGGGATATCCCCACGGAGGTGGCAAGGGAGGCGGGACAGTGGCCTGTGCTGTCCAGCCACGCATGACATACAACATTATGACACCCACGAATTATTCCATAAGCAATGTCCATCATCTAGGGCGAGCCATTAATACTTAACACCTCCCTCCCTCGGAGCTGACGCTCCCACACACCTGCACGCAGCGGTGCCAGGCCAAAACTGGAGACTTAATGGGAATAGGTGGTGGAGGGATGCTAGGACAGCCATGGGAACTAAAGTGGTTGCGGGAGAAGACAAAAAGGAAACAGAGGGAATGAAGGAGAGGACGAGGATAGGAACAGCAGGGATACAAGGCGTAGGTTGGGGGGGAGAGGACCACACTAATGTTACGAAGAAATGAAACGTGGGGAAGCATCAAGAGGCGGGAAACAGCAAGGGAGGATATGGACCTTAGGTTTGCGACGGATCATGAATTAGCAGTTGAAGGATGGAAGATAGAGCAGTAGACGGGGAGGAACACAGTTCTGAAGTCTACGACTCGCTACATGACGCAAATGGTTTATGTATACACACAGACACTCATCTATCCCTTCAGAACGACGGTGCGCCCCTTGCCTATCATCAAGACCTGGCCTTTGACCTAACCCTGAGAAGGGTCGGGCCAAATACCAGGCAATCGCGCCCAAGGGTCGTACCGCCGTGCACAAGGGTCGTTGTGGCTGTTCTCACAACCGGTGATTTGAGGTGTGTCGATAACCCCGGCACAACATCCTCCGGCCTAGCATGCCCACCCCCGCCACACCAGACGACCACAGTGAGCAACACCCCCTCCTGCCACACCTGCAGCCACGAGCGGCAGCCAGCTTATCACAATACAAGGTGACGCGCGCCCCAAACTGGCGGATGGAACTTCATCGTCAGGATGCTCAACCCCGATACACAAAATCAGTCTTCATCGGTATTCCAAAGCATTAACCGAGGAGGATTGCAATCAATATCAATTAACACGAACTAATTTAACCGATGTCGTCTGTACACAAAGAATGCGGCAGGAACACGAAAGAAAAAAAAAAAAAGTGGAGGAACCAGACGCGTCACCTGTGGGAGAACGCCACCAGCTTCCGTGTGTCGGATGCACTTAAAAGTTTAATTTCTAGCTTAGTTTATGACCACAGCGACCATGATGGGACTTTCATTGTTCCCCCAGGATGTACTTCTTGACCCGGTCACAACTTTTTTTTCCCCTCCCTCCCCCCTGCCAGCACACTAGTGGCTAATGCGAGGCTATGCGACTCGATACTGACCGGGTTTCTCCCGTGTTCGCCCGGATCAATATCATCTTTACCACCCACAAAAACACCGCTAAATTAAAAGCGTCAGGGTCGCCATACCTCTGACTACCGATCGCGTAAATCAGGCGATTTAATCAACCCTGACCTGGCTTTAATTAACCAATTGAATAATTACAGGGCAAAACTTCTGCTGGACTGAAAGAGGAGGATTGGTACCAAGGTATCCATTGCTCTTTCCATGCGCAGGGGGGGAAAGAAAGCTGTGTGTGTATTCATACACATCTTAGCAAGATGAAAACTAATTAAGTCGCCATCGCTAACGACAAACGACGACTCTGGAAACACAACACGTCCATCTTCGAGACACAAGGTTGTAATTAAGGCATCGAGGTCAAACTACGTCACGTAAAAGACACAGGGGTAATCATGTCATTATGACCAACAAGGTCATCCACGAGACACAAGGGGAGTTATGGCCATGCTAGGCCATCTAGGAGACACAAGGGTAATTATGGCCATATTAGGCCATCTAGGAGACACAAGGGGAGTCATGGCCATCCTAGGCCATCTAGGAGACACAAGGGTAATTATAGCCATACTAGGCCACCTAAAAGACACAACCGTAGTTATGGCCATACTGGGCCATCTACGACACAAGGACAATCATGGCCATACTAGGCCATCCACGAGACACAAGGGCAGTTATGGCCTAGTTTACGAGACACAAGGGTAGTCACGGCTATACTAGGCCATCTGCGAGACACAAAGTAATCATGGCCATACTAAACCATCTCCGAGACACAGGGGCAGTCATGGCCATACTAAGCCACTTGGAGGACGCAAGAGTAGTTAACTCATTACGACCTGATTAAGTGATCCAAATGACGAGGGTAGTGGAGTCTCATTGGACTAGATCATCTGAAAAACGTGAGAGCAGGGGAAAATCATTATGTCCAGACGAGGCCATCTGGAACACACAAGGGTAGTTAAGTCATTACCATAAGGGTAGTTAAGCCATTATCATCAGACTACCTCATCTAAGAGACAATAGGACACTTAAAAGTTATAACGACCTTAAAAAAAAATAATTGGCATGACCGGAAACGAGGATAAAAAAAAAAGAAAACAGCCTTGGACATAACCAGTTCATGACGCGAATGTATTTCACAGAAACGAACGTGATGTAAAGGAATACAAAACTTTTTAATAATACACAGTCGAACTGGGTTTGTATCGGCGGCGGACGGTGGTATATTAAAACCATTCCGTGCACTGGATATTTACGATGTTTTCTCCTGTCGTGCTTACTAACTAACTAACTAACTGTGGCCTTTCGATCTCTCTGGTAATATTTCACGGTCTGAGTTCATGCCTGTCGTGCCAGTAAGGGGAAACAGTTCTGAGGGGGTTCATATCGACAGAGCAGTGACCAAAACACATTTTCCCCCTGGGGTATGAACACATTGTCAGAGCCTGACGTAAGAAGAGACATCAGCCTCATTCGCTTATAATAATAACTGCCAATACTACTAATTAATTGCCTGGGATCATCTTAAATTACTTCTATCAGCACAGATCTACAATGTCGTCGAGATCAGCGCGTGCTGACCTCAAGCACTGAGGGCAAGTCTGCCTCCCCCACGCCCGTGTGGGCTGAACTCAGAGCTGGGAAGCAAGTGATGATCTTCCTTGACAATGTCCTTCTATCACCTTACGTAAGGCAGCTCATTTGACGGCGCTGGTTGGCTGAAGCTCTCGTGCCACCGTGAGTTAACTCTTGATGGCGCTGTACAAGGTGGAGGGAGGGAAGGAGGGACAGAGACACCACCACCTGCAGCCACATTACGATACGGCCCAGGTCCACCACAATGCCAGGCTGTCTGATTGTGGAGATTATTACCGGGTGAGGAAGGTCGGCTATTATGGCTAAGCCATCTGTGGAGGGCGGGCCCCGCAAAAAAAAAAACACCGTGGCAGGTCGTGTGTGTGTGTGTGTGTGTGTGGGAGTAACGACCGGGTGGGCGGCGCTGGTGAGGTGTATGGGTGCTATTTTCCCCGGCTCAAAAAAAACCCTTGAGCTGTCTGCTTAAATGTGAGGCTATCGTCCCGTCTCCGTGACACGCCTGCCCCCCACACCTTACACCATGATTCCCCCCTTTCCATCCACCCCCCCCAATCTCCACCATCGCTAAGTCGTACCCGCGCATGCCGCCCGATCTCTCCTTCTACGAGTTCCACACACACACACACACACACACACACACACACACACACACACACACACACACCGATTTCGTTCATAGCCTCAGAAAACAGGGCAGTCAGTCATCCGGCACACGGAAATCCGTCATGAGCCGGTGTGGGTGATGAGTGCGGCTTCACACCTTGAACGGGCTACTGTAAATCATCATCCAGTCTCTCTCTCTCTCTCTCTCTCTCTCTCTCTCTCTCTCTCTCTCTCTCTCTCTCTCTCTCTCTCTCGGGCACTATCAGTTCTGCCCTCACTCTGTGGGTCCCCCCTAGCATACCAGTCCACCACAGTCGCTTGTATTCTAGTAAGACGAAGCTTACCAGTCCTCGATGGCAGGGCGTCAACCTGGTTTCTAAGCGTTACCTTCCTACCGCGCCACTGGTAATACTACCTCCCTCCCCGACCAAATTTCTCCAAGTAGATGTACGATCTACGCTACCCTTACTACTCTGCGCTCCCCTCAGTAGCAGCTTCTCTACACCACCAAATATTAAAAAAAAAAAAAAAAGAAAAATCCAGTTCTGGTGCTGACGAGGTTTTCTGGCTACATTCCTCCCTGAGAGGTGCTTGAGTAAGGACCGGGTCGAGCGCATCACCATCAACCAAAAGCTCAGTCCTCGACCAGGAACACACAACCACAACAATCACGGCCGTCTAAGCTGGCGATACGTACATAAAAAAAAAAAAAGAAAGCCATTAGCATTGTGTGACAATGCGACATGGACCATCGTAACCGTCTCTTTCTGTGCCATAAGTATTTTCAACTTTGATACCTGTGCTTTCATTAATATCCGAATGTTTCGTGGCACACGATGGGGGGAACGGCCAAAAACACGCCAACTGCGGGGCCATTTCTGGGTCATTATGTCCTTCATTGCGAGAATGTTAATAAATAAGTGAAGGGTTGCAGCGTATGTGTTCCCCGTAACCGTGGCAGTTGTGGCCACACTGCCGCTCTAATATTACTGGTAATGGTGGCGTCCCGTCCATCAGCCTCACACCCAACCTCCACACACACCCACACACACACACACACCATCAAGCAGCGCTTCCCTCCGCCCAAGGAACGACCCACCGCGGCAGTGGGGGAGACAAAAGCAACATACGGCCGGTGAAAACCATCGAAATTTAAAAACCACAAGACGGCCATCCGTCTTGTGAAGCAGAGAGGGATATTAGGATCCTTGCCCACTTGTACTGTGCCGTCCGCCAACAACAAACCTTACCTTACTGTGTCGCTACCTAACCTACTACTCTCTCTCTCTCTCTCTCTCTCTCTCTCTGTGGATAAAGGAGCTGTGGTTTCGGTGCATTTCACACAACAGCCAGCGCATGAATGCGAACGGATGTGGCCGTTCTTATTGCGTTTCCTGGCGGCACCTCATTAAAGAGGGAAATGGCGATTCAAGTATATAAGGAAAAAATCACAATTCAGCGCGTAATCAAGTATATTCCCAAGTCCACGGGGAAATGAAACACGTTCAAGTTACCAAGTGCACTTTCGTGTAACAATCACATCATCAGGGGAGACTAAAGAGAGAAACATAAGTCAGTTGATATACAACGAAGAAACGTAGCTAGGACGCCATTTGGTAAACAAATGGAGGTCGGCCGAGTTCAAGTCTGGCAACATGCTCATCACAAATCATTTACCTGGACGAAAAAAAGTACATATAATTACCCCGGGACCAATTTCTTTGAGAGAGTCCTGGCTCCCGCAGCCCAAGAAAGCGCTACTTTCAGTAGCAGGGAAATGTGTATTCTCCGTTGGACTGAAAGTTCTTTCACAAGACAGAACTCCCAATAATACAGCCTCGCCAAAGGCGATCTCATTGGTGGTGTTACCTCTCGCAGGCGGAGCCAGGCAGCGAGAGAGAGAGAGAGAGAGAGAGAGAGAGAGAGAGAGAGAGAGAGAGAGAGAGAGAGAGAGAGAGAGAGAGAGAGAGAGAGAGAGAGAGAGAGAGAGCAGTCCGAGCTAGCCATGTCCAGTATCAGGACCTCGTCGCAGCAGGTACTCGTAGGTAGGCAAGAGCTCCTTCATAAACCCACACATATCTGTGGGGGTGCCTCAGGGCGCGGGGATGGGACCCCCTCTCTCTCTCTTTCTTTCTTTACCATTATAATTGACGTCCTTCAAGACATGCAGTTATTCCGACGATCCGGCCGTAGGCGTCGCTATCAAGACACTATACCTCCCCCACCCCTCAACTACAGATGCCTCCGGCAGACACCCGCCACTCCTGGACCACTGCCAACCGTGTTACCATTATCTAACATGCTGAAGCTCTGGAACAGTATATCAACTTCGCCCCCGCTAAAGTCTCGTTCCATCTAACGCACTCTCAACAGCCACCGCCCCCTCGCCCCACAACCCCCTGCTGCAAAGTCCTGTCGACCAGACTTAGCACTAAGACGGACAACAGGCTTTGGTGGACGGCGCCTCTAAGCGCAGTGCTTAAATCGGCAACCGACTCGCACACACGCACACACGCACACACAGACACACACACACACACACACACACACACACACACACACACACACTTCACCTTCTGTAGCGACATCAAATCACGACAACCTCCCGCTTCAGAACTGAGATATAAACTAGCATTTACATGCCCACACCCCCGTCCTTCCTACCCACCTCTTAACAATGGAAAATAAGCTGGTGATAATAGAGACGCGAGCGTGTAAGATCATTCTCAGCCCTTCCTTAAAGAAGCTAACGAACAGTACTCCCCTCCATGAACCACCAGACCCTTCTCTCACTCACCTCATCTTACGTGTGCACTTCACGCTGACTGTAAAGGCTCGCTCACTCCTCAAGAGATGAGGTCAGACACCCTGCTGTCGTGCTATTCCCATGCCTGGCCTGGTTGCTGCCCTCCAGGATCACATCCAAATCCTGGCCGGTCGGAGACAATCTGTATCTACCTGTCCACACCTAATTACTTCCACCAAAACAGCTTGTAGTACTAACGGCAGAAGTTAATGTGTGAAGCAGCTATGGGATCCGAACGCTTTTTTCTATTTTCTCTTCTATTTCACATAATTCACATTATTGTTGTAATACCTTACAGTCGCGTACACCTGTCACGCCAACAAGGAGCTATTTTCGAGATCTGACTGGATGGAAAGTCTTGAGGAAAACGTTTTTTATTCCAGGCCTCCACCAACTAAGACATGAACACCTCTTACCCCAGTCTTGTACCAACCAGCACAGCAAAGCCCTACACCACCCAGTGCAGGTACAGGCCTATCCCAGCCCACCATCAACCACAGCAAGAACACCTCCGTCCCGCGAAAGCACCAACCATGACAAGAACCCCCCCTCTAACCCGGTCATTTTCACAGTCATCAATTACAATTAACACTGTCAATACCATCCGTTATACACTACGCTAATACTTACATGCTATTAACTACCACGACATACTGTTCCTTTCCACAGCATATCTTCCTTACCGTATACTTTTTTTTTTCCACACATCATTCACGAAAACAAACACACACCATCGCTTCAACTCTGAGGAGTGAGTGTGTGTGGAAGGAGAGGTCCCTGTCTGTGAGGGCAAAGATGGGTATGTTTGACGGCACAGTAGTCCCGACAGTACTGGTCGGACAAGTCTATGGCCCTGTGTACAAAAGCACGGAAAAGGGTGGATATGTTGGAAATTATATGGGGTGAGGGGGGTTGATTGTGTAAGGAATGCCACTGCGAGAGAGAGGTGTGGTAGTAAACTAAGTATGCCTAAGGGAGCTATATACTGCGTGCTAAAAAGGTATTACATAATGAAGAGGAAGAGCAATGAGAGAATGAATAAGAGAATCGACGTGTCAGAAGTGGATGGAGCGAGGAAGAGCGGGCAGGAAGGTGCGGGGCGTGAATGGGACAGAAAAATATTGGGGCGATGTGGTGTACGAGGGGGTGTCACAGGGCTGAATCATGGCAAAAGACTGGGTCATGAGGAACCATGGAAGGGTCAGTGGGGATTGGCTGTGCATACATGGTTCTGGTTTCGATGCATTAGACGTGACAACAAGGGAAAGATGTGGGCAAATGAAGGCGTTCTTTTTCTCTTCCTTGCGATACCTCGCTACCGTGAAAAATGGCAAAGACGCTTTTATATATATATATATATATATATATATATATATATATATATATATATATATATATATATATATATATATATATATGGGGATAGGGGAGAAAGAATGCTTCCCACGTGTTCCCTGCGTGTCGTAGAAGGCGACTAAAAGGGGAGGGAGCGGGGGGCTGGAAATCCTCCCCTCTCACTTTTTTTTTTTTTTTAATTTTTCCAAAAGAGGGAACAGAGAAGGGGCCCAGGTGAGGATATTCCCTCAAGGGCCCAGTCCTCTGTTCTCAACGCTACCTCGCTAATGCGGGAAATGGCGAATAGTATGAAAGAAAAAAAAAAAATATATATATATATATATATATATATATATATATATATATATATATATATATATATATATATATACGTCAGAGACTCCAGCCACGGACAAAAGTCCACACCGAGGGCGGATATTAACTGATATACAAAGTGGTTAACAAAAAAAGGGGGGGGAAATAGAACGGCAAACAACTCTGGACGTTGTTCGGGATCATCAGACATAGTTCTGAAAAGGGGGACCCGCCAAGGACCATCTCATGCCAAGTGTGGCTCAAAGCGACCCAGTGGTTTAAGAGGTGAAGGTGAATATCTCACCGAGGGACGACAGAGGGCACATAATGGCAACAGCTTACATGGAGAATGGCCAGGTAAGTTAAGAATGAAAGTGCTGAATAAGAGCCATCCATCATCGATCAATTGTGAAAACACCATGAGGGACGTAAGCATGATGACATACGAGAGAGGCAAGAATATCAACCAACATACTGCTATGGCATTACAATGTGCTATAACTAATAGTAAACCGCTATAGCATTACAGTGTGCTTAACCATCACCATACTGCTACAGCATTACGAATGTGCTGTAACCACCTACACACCGCTAATAGGAACGCATGTAAAGGTGACGGACAGGCCGACACATCAAAGGATAGGCGAGAGGATGTGTGGCGGACGACGGGCGGGAGCACATCACGAGACAATTACGGGTAATAAACCTTGCAGGGAGAGAAATGCGGCAGACATGAGGCGGGCGTGAGAGCAACATGTGGCGGCGGCCAAGTGTCAGGGAGCACAATACTACGAGCGAGCGGCTTGGGCTGTAGGCTCGCTCCCCTCCCGGCGGTAAGACACTGTCGTGCCGTCCGGCAATTCACCAAGTGGACATTACAGGACCATCAAATGATAAATAAAACGATACATGGTAATTGCAACTCCAATAAAGATTTATATCTCACACGCCGACCCTCCTGGTTCCACCAGCTCCTCCCTAAACCCCCGAACACCCGCGGGCGGCGGCAGCGGCGGTGGCGCGCTGCTGCTCCTCCTGCTGGTTGGGCCGCGCTACCAATTCATATATGCATTATGATATATGACTGACGACTCCGCAAACTGCCCCGGGACATGGCACTCAAGCACCGGGTGCAGGGACGGGGACAGGAGGCGGGGTGTGCAAGGGGAGCGGAACACGGGCGACGAAGGATAACTCACCACACCGCCCCCACATACCACTAGCCTGCCGACAGTGCTTACTTGCTGGCCACATGTGCCAAGGTAAATGACGACGCAGACACTCTTCAAACTCTGACGACGTCCATGACTGCGGCCCACACGACAGTGCAGGAGACCCCACCGTCACCACAGGTAAGCCAAGCTATGTGTGGCCAGCCAGCAACGACCACACCAGGAATGATGGAGAGAGTCAACAAGCGAAGATTCTCATACCATCCACCAAACGGTGACCTTACTGAACCTATCACCTCCACAATAACACGTCTCTAAACATCACCACAGCAACACAACATAAACCACAGTTCAGCAACACAACACCAACCACCTGCTCAGTAACACAACATCAGTCTTCACCATAACACAACACCAGCTACCACAGCAGTCACACAACACCAGCCATCACCACAGTAACATAAAAACAACAGCCACCACCATAGTAACGTAACACAACAACGGCACAGTCACCAACACAGTAACAGCAGAACGCCATCCAACACCAAGGTGACACAACGCAAAATCTGCCACCACAGAACACCCTGCCACCACCACATTATGAACACGACACCAGCCACGACCACACTAACACATCCCACTAACCAGAACGACACAAGACCATCCACCACCACATTATGAATAAGACGGCACCTAACAACCACACCACCAACGCATCATCATCTACCTACCACCGGAGAAATCAACACCACACCAGCCAACACGTCATAGGACAACACACACACCCACACCGTCAGTCCTCCTCACCACTTAACACGATCCATGACCACATCACTGCTGTGTGTTCCACCATAGCAGTGCAAGATAGAGACGGCCACGCTCACACCTGCATTACCCTTTGAGATAATATCGCGAGAGGAACTTTCATGTACAATCTATAAAATTTACAGCTGATGCCGCTGACAGCACGTACAGCTCGCCCGAACTTTAAAAGCTTCGTAAATTGTAATTGCTGTGCTTTTATTACAATATAAACGTGTCGAACCGCAGCTTGAAGCGTCAGCCATGGTAATATGCTGCCAGAATACTGGGCCGAGGGGAATAACCCACGCCCAGCACTCAACTGGGACAAATTAGGATGCTCTCATTGCCAGGCATATAGACGGCATTTGTGTACTGTACAGTGTTAAGGGGGCAGCGCTCCTCCTCCTGTCGCAGTAATGCCTTCATCTTGAGGCCGTGAGGGCAGGGGAGAGCACGCGCCCTGGCCATGGTGAAGAAGGGAGACCGATACACCTGCTCTGTACTACATAATCCACGCCTTTACCTCCACACCATATACCCGTGTCTGCCGCCCTTTCATACACTTGTTATCTAGATGCCACCGGTGTCCTTGCCCGAGACTGCTAGGTCTGCGCAGGCGTGAATATGGTCCTACATAGGCCACAATTATGAAGAAATCAACATGTGCCAATGAGCAACCCGCTTGGTTCACGTACATAAGGGCCTACGCGCTGTAGCGCTCAGCGATGCTGACCATGAGCGAGCACAGGCCCGCCCGGGGTCGGGTCCGCATAGAGGGGCTCGAAATTTTGGGGCGGTTGTGGACCTACACATAACCCAGGTGTTTATCGTCCATTCGGGGCTGATCAATAAATGTGTGTGTGTGTGTGTGTGTGTGTGTGTGTGTGTGTGTGTGTGTGTGTGTGTGTGTGTCACACTGGAGTAAAGACATGATACATGTATACAAGGTTAAGAGACGGGGCAACAAGAGTGTAAAACTCTCTTCCCATTACACATATAGTGATCACACACACACACACACACACACACACACACACACACACACACACACACACACACACACACACACCGTAAACCGGCGATCAGAGCAGTGACCTACAAATCTTCCGGGACCGGGTTCGAGTCTCGAACCTGGTAACCGGGCCACAGGCAACCCAAGTTATATTCAACCTCGCCTTGGGGCAGGTCGATAACTGGGTACCAGAAGTACCTATAAGTCAGGCTACAGTGAGAGAGAGAGAGAGAGAGAGAGAGAGAGAGAGAGAGAGAGAGAGAGAGAGAGAGAGAGAGAGAGAGAGAGAGAGAGAGAGAGAGAGAGAGAGAGGCAAAACTCTCTTTTTCTCTCTTCCCACATAATACACACACAGAAGTTAGACGAGCGCACACAAAACTGTACGTAAAACATTCTCTCTCTCTCTCTCTCTCTCTCTCTCTCTCTCTCTCTCTCTCTCTCTCTCTCTCTCTCTCTCTCTCTCTCTCTCCCCCACCCCGGGATCGATAATCGGGCGAAGGTAGGAATTATATTCTGTTCTGGCTGAGGCAGCAATTAGGCAGTAATGAGGGCTCATAAGGGCTGTAACTCGCACTGGGGCCCCCAGTGATCATATCTGGCCCTCACAGCACACCAAGCCACACGCCACACACACACACACACTTATTATTAGCACAACCATTACTGTAATGTCGATGACCGCTATCTACCTGGATGGCCAAATTGCTTAGGGCTTGTGGGCATGTCTGGCTGCAATAAATCCCGCCTCTGGGATGATGCAATGATCGCTATAACGAAGGATTAAACGAAAAAAAAATATATATATATATAAAATTATGGAAAAAAGAAAAAAAAAATTTCCATTGGTCAGGAGTGCTGGCAACGTTGCCTGTGTTAACCTAGGCCCCTGGGCCTGGCAACACCACCCTATGATGTTGGCAACACTACGCATTATCCAGCCTTGCTGATTTTGTTTTGTGTTTTTCCTTTTTTTTTTACTTAAACATAATCACACCAGGATCGATTTCTCAGAAGCACTCCTTGTGTTACCTTCGGACTCTTTCTCAAGCCTCCCGCAGCTCTGGGCTGCGCTACGTCCAGCAGCAGGGAAGTGTGGATTCCTTCGGTGTCAGTCACACCTTCGTTTAGCGAGGCCGTACTCCCAGTGATACAGCCTCGCCAAAAGTGACTCTTTACTCGCAGTGTAACCTCGTGCGGGCGGAGTCCGGTAACACTCCGAGCCTTGTTCACCAACACATACATTTGAGTTACCCGCAACTTAACGACCACACAAACTCAAAGTTATCCCCAACAAAATCGCCACAGACAGTAAAGTTATGCCAACTTAACCTCCCTATATACACTCAAGTTATCCCAACTTAACCTCCCTATATACACTCAAGTTATCCCAACTTAACCTCCCTATATACACTCAAGTTATCCCAACTTAACCTCCCTATATACACTCAAGTTATCCCAACTTAACCTCCCTATATACACTCAAGTTATCCCAACTTAACCTCCCTATATACACTCAAGTTATCCCAACTTAACCTCCCTATATACACTCAAGTTATCCCCAACTTAACCTCCCTATATACACTCAAGTTATCCCAACTTAACCTCCCTATATACACTCAAGTTATCCCAACTTAACCTCCCTATATACACTCAAGTTATTCCTGCTTTACCTGTCTTTAAAACTGATTTTGCCTTAACTGGTCATCGTCTCTTCAACCCGAGCTCTCTCTCTCTCTCTCTCTCTCTCTCTCTCTCTCTCTCTCTCTCTCTCTCTCTCTCTCTGTTTCCACAATGTGACACAAACAGACGGAAGCACCACTTAATCCGTGGCTATATTTCTCGAAAAGAACAGCGAATCGTTATTACTGCCATCTTCAGTAACGGGTGTGACAAGCGGCACTCCATTCACAAGGCTGTTACGCACCGTAACGGCCCAGGAGGACAAGTTAATAACAAGGGAGGTGACAGGTGACGCGAGAGGCGAAGACCGTGAGAGGCAGGAGCCACTCTCGCTGCCTGACTGACTCCGTGGCCGCCGGACGCCTGCCGCAAGGCTGACCACGGCCACACGTGCACCTCCCACACCCAGTACACCATGGCCACACGTGCACCTCCCACACCCAGTACACCATGGCCACACGTGCACCTCCCACACCCAGTACACCATGGCCACACGTGCACCTACCACACCCAGTACACCATGGCCACACGTGCACCTCCCACACCCAGTACACCATGGTCACACGTGCACCTCCCACACCCAGTACACCATGGCCACACGTGCACCTCCCACACCCAGTACACCATGGCCACACGTGCACCTCCCAGACCCACTACACTACTGGCCACACGTGCACTTCCCACACCCAGTAAACTATGATCAAACATACACATCTCCAACACACTAACGTTCTCTCACAACACAAACACACAATACTAAAATGCTATTTGATGAGAAAAGTTCACTAGAGATGGGGAGCCATGAGCGCGGCACTCCCTTAGTCAATTACACACACACACACACACACACACACACACACACACACACACACACACTAAATACGCCAAGTTCACACTCACCATCATGGCTAGTGACACACACACACACACACTAAATACGCCAAGTTCACACTCACCATCATGGCTAGTGACACACACACACACACACTAAATACGCCAAGTTCACACTCACCATCATGGCTAGTGACACACACACAACAACCTTACATCATGTTCACCCTTTCCAACCTGGCCAGCACACACCTTAAACAGACATGTCATAATGTCCACACACTCCATCGCTCCTCACCACACATACACACACACACATACACACACACACACACACACACACACACACACACACACACACACACATGCACACACACACATACACACACACACACACACACACACACACACACACACACCACCGCCCTATACACTGTGACTACACTCATCATTAGACACGGTAAGCATTACACCCAGTGGGGAACTTCATAGCTCTCAGTGGATAATTGACCCAACCACTGTCTTCTGGAGAACTGACCCAACCGATGTCTCTACTCACAAGCACTGGATGAATGAGGCCCTCAGCCCTATCCCTATGGTTTCCTACACTTCACGTGAATGGGTACTGACCCAACTTCCAATATCAACGAATCTTATCAATGAATTCAAAATTCATGAACAACCCCAGCCCACCTAAGCTGCTTGCCTAAAATGCATCAATAACCGAGTAACTCTACAGAGACAAGCGCGTCGAGTGCCATCATGTTAACACCCACCCGCCACCACCACCACCCATTACATCATACTCACAACCTAGCACGTACCTTCAACACCCATCTACACAGCATTCTAACCTACCAAAACCTCTCCCCATCACTTCACACTACCACCAAGCATATATTTATATATATATAGGGGATAGGGGAGAAAGAATACTTCCCACGTATTCCCTGCGTGTCGTAGAAGGCGACTAAAAGAGGAGGGAGCGGGGGGCTGGAAATCCTCCCCTCTTGTTTTTTTTTTAATTTTCCAAAAGAAGGAACAGAGGGGCCAGGTGAGGATGTTCCAAAAAAGGCCCAGTCCTCTGTTCTAAACGCTACCTCGCTAACGCGGGAAATGGCGAATAGTTTAAAATATATATGTACTTTCAAATTCTATTTACGAGACCAACAGGACAAAAATCACTGGCACATAAACCTAATGAAACGTGTAAAGTTCATCAATGACTGTTTTCCATCCGAGTCTGTTTGATCACGGTGCTTGCAATACGGTGAAAATCATCCCCGAGCAACGAGCTTCCATCCCAAGTTACACTACGTACGACGGCACCTCACCTCCCGTTTCACTGGCTTTACGTGCCAGTGATGATGGGATTATCCTGCGGTCTCTTGACTGTGAGAGGCACTGTAAATAAGCGCGGCTTCCAGGCGGTGTGACGAGCGGTCAAACTCCAGCTGAACCCGGACGTCGAGGGGCCGTCACCAGGAGCTTTGGTTATCTCGTCAAGGAGGAGGAGGAGGAGGAGGAGGGACGGCCACGGACGGTGGTGACTTTCGTAACACAAGGTCAACCACCCGGGCTAAGCCAGGCCAGGCCAGGCCAGGCCGGGCCGGGCCGGGCCGGGGCCCCAGTGTTGCGCCATCAGGGGGGAGACCCCGGCTGCCGGGCCGTCTGCCTCCGCGTGGTGATGGCTGAAGAATCCCTCAATACCCCATCAGTCCAACTGGTTTCATTAGGGCCATCCAACAAATTACAAACAAAACATTTAATTATAAGCCACGGGGATTTAAGTCGGCCCGACCCGCTCATCAAAATTCTTCTCAATTATTCGTAAAACAATTGTGCGTCCAGTTTGAACTTTTTTCCGGCGCCATAATGTAAATTTATCCAAACCATTACATCGTAGTGACTCTCGCGTGGGGCACCATCATCTCCACCTCCTCGGAGAATAAATCTTAATATCGGTTAAAAAGTGATCCGACCGGTGGACTTATTTTGGTCTAAGAGGCCGGCGTAACTCAGGCCAAACGGTTCATTTGGGTCAAATTGGCAGGGCATAATGACCCGCCGCCGTAAGGCACACGGCCCCACTCACCCGCTACTTACTCCCTACTTTCATCTACCTCCGACGCCACTTTTTGCCGCACCATCTTGGAAAATAAACCGCCCTAAGTGGCGCCGGTTTTTGCTTTCGAGCTGTTATTATTTGCCTGTTTGTCGGCAGTCCTTAAGGGCATAAATTGCGGGTGCACCGTCCACCCTCGTCCCGCCATCAGGCGGTGGACTTTATGCTGCGCCTTATGAGGAAGAAAGTAACTTCATGGCACGGTCATCTGCCTGATTAGATTCCCCCGTTAAATTAGGGGGGGCTATTAGGACGCGAGGGAACGAGGCGTGGTGACAGTGTGGGTCGGGGCTGGCATGACAGACAAGTGGAGCGTCAACCACGTCTTCATAGCCGCGTTCCCGACTCCTCCTCCTCCTCCTCTCACCCCATGTTCTCCCTCACCTGACTTCCCTACCACCACACTCACCACAGTTGCTGGCTGGCCGGGTAGCGACGCTGCGACCGTGACATGTCCCTCTACCGCACGATATAACACACACACATATAGACACCGCCATCATCACCATCACAGCCGCCCACCACTACCACAAGTCACCCCTGCTGCCTTTCTTTTTTTTTTTTCCCTCACCCTCCCCGCCGGTAAGCGCCTCCCCCGCCCACGGCAACCAAACTTCATGTATAAATTCCATCTTGTAAGAATTGTGAGTCACGTGGTAGACGCACCTCCCATCTTCCCGGCCCGCTCACTCTACACAGGAGCTGAGACTGTGACCTCCATCCCTGTCCCTGTTACCGTCCTCAGTAAGGCTAACCTCCTGAGCAGGACGGACGCTACGATCCTTAAGCACGACGGTACGATCCTTGAGCACGACAGTTCGATCCTTGAGCACGACAGTACGATCCTTGAGCACAACGGTACGATCCTTGAGCACAACGGTACGATCCTTGAGCACGACAGTACGATCCTTGAACACGACAGTACGATCCTTGAGCACAACGGTACGATCCTTGAGCACGACAGTACGATCCTTGAACACGACAGTACGATCCTTGAGCACAACGGTACGATCCTTGAGCATGACGGTATGATCCTTGAGCATGACGGACGCTACGATCCTTGAGCACGACAGTTCGATCCTTGAGCACGACAGTACGATCCTTGAGCACGACAGTACGATCCTTGAGCACAACGGTACGATCCTTGAGCATGACGGTATGATCCTTGAGCATGACGGACGCTACGATCCTCGAGTACGACTTTACGACTCATGAGCATTACGATACGACAGCGCTCCCCTCGAGAACTGCACAACGACCCTTGTGTACGACGGTGGGCCCTCAGCACATAACGGTGCGACTCCCCTGCACGACTGTACGAGCTATAAGGGAGTTAACGCCAACACGTGTGGGTGTGTCGACCAACTTGGCTCTCTGTGTCGACCAGCTTGGCTCTCTGTGTCGACCAGCTTGGCTCTCTGTGTCGACCAGCTTGGCTCTCTGTGTCGACCAGCTTGGCTCTCTGTGTCGACCAATTTGGCTCTCTGTGTCGACCAACTTGGCTCTCTATGTCGACCAGCTTGGCTCTCTGTGTCGACCAGCTTGGCTCTCTATGTCGACCAGCTTGGCTCTTTGCTGATGTGTTTGTTTACATCTGGCTGTCATAAACCCGTGACCTTAAAACCCCATATATATATATATATATATATATATATATATATATATATATATATATATATATATATATATATATATATATATATATATATATAAACCCAAAAGCTTAAAACCCCAAATATAAGTAAAAAATAATAACTGATAAACAATTTGTTTGTCTTACTGTAACAGTCATTTTTTTTCCCCAAGGCCAGAGAAGTCATCTCTCGACGGGCCTCCGAGCGGCAAAACGATTCCACACAACCACCCAGAGCAAATGTACTTCACGCTGGGGGCGAAACATCGCCCCCCCTCCATAACACTGCCATGCAATTTGGGGGCATCAGCCGACACCTGCAAACGCCGTCACAATATGCACGGAATTTTCATTAGCCCCTGACAGATGAGCCCGTGTGGTGTCATCACACACACACAACACACACACACACACACAGGTGACCATGGGGTTTCCACAGCTCATCACACACACAACACACACACACACACACACACACACACACACACACAGGTGACCATGGGGTTTCCACAGCTCATCACACACACACACACACACACACACACACACACACACACACACAGGTGACCATGGGGTTTCCACAGCTCATCACACACACAAAACACACACAAAACACACACACACACACACACACACACACACACAGGTGACCATGGGGTTTCCACAGCTCATCACACACACAACACACACACACACACACACACACACACACACACACACACACACACACACAGGTGACCATGGGGGTTCCACAGCTCATCACACACACAATACACACACACACAGGTGACCATGGGGGTTCCACAGCTCATCACACACACAATACACACACACACAGGTGACCATGGGGGTTCCACAGCTCATCACACACACAACACACACACACACACACACACACACACAGGTGACCATGGGGGTTCCGCAGCTCATCGCACACACAACACACACACACACACACACACACACACACACACACACAGGTGACCATGGGGGTTCCACAGCTCATCACACACACAATACACACACACACAGGTGACCATGGGGGTTCCACAGCTCATCACACACACAACACACACACACACACACACACACAGGTGACCATGGGGTTTCCACAGCTCATCACACACACAATACACACACACACACACACACACACACACACACACACACACACACACACACACACAGGTGACCATGGGGTTTCCACAGCTCATCACACACACAATACACACACACACACACACACACACACACACACACACACACACACACAGGTGACCATGGGGGTTCCACAGCTCATCACACACACAACACACACACACACACACACACACAGGTGACCATGGGGTTTCCACAGCTCACGCCACGTGTAAAATAGCAATAACTGGCAAGCTGAAAAGACGTATCGACAATTTGCCGGCAAACAGATTACCCCTTGTTGAATGCCAGGCGATATCTGGTCCACCCACGGTAAAATGCCCTCGCCCAAAAGGTAATAATATACGTACCCCCATGTTCTTTCTCGTTTTCCTATCTATAACCCTATTAACCCTATTATAACTAACAAAAGACAATTTTCCTATCTATAACTCTATCATAACTAACAATTTTCCTATCTATAACCCTATCATAACTAACAATTTTCCTATCTATAACCCTATCATAACTGACAATTTTCCTATCTATAACCCTATCATAACTAACAATTTTCCTATCTATAACCCTATCATAAATAACAAGAGACAATTTTCCTATCTATAACCCTATCATAACTAACAATTTTCTTATCTATAACCCTATCATAACTAACAAAAGACAATTTTCCTATCTATAACCCTATCATAACTAACAAAAGACAATTTTCCTATCATAAAGGGGAGAGAGAGAGAGAGAGAGAGAGAGAGAGAGAGAGAGAGAGAGAGAGAGAGAGAGAGAGAGAGAGAGAGAGAGAGAGAGAGAGAGAGAGCTATGACACAAGTCATCCCCACATACCTTGATGTAATGCAGGCTCTGTACTTACCTCCCCCTAGATATACACCCTCCAAACATGCTATCACTGAGATCCACCCGTCCATGGCTATCCATACGAAGATCTCAAAACCAAAAAACTTAAAAAACAGAAAGAAAACCTCACCTACAACATCATACAGTATACAGACATCGTCACAACATGGACGTGGAGAGAGAAAACAAACTCGGAAATATCTAGTCTGATAAGCCTTATCTCCAGCGAGAGGACACAACAGTGGCTTTACCACTGAGAATACAAACACACCTTCATGTGGGTTTCAGGGGTCTGTCTCTACCCGCGACAGTTTGGTCGGCAAATTAACCACAACACTGCTGCGCGTCTTTGGCCACTTGGGTTACTCGAAGCCACGGCCCGCTCGCCTAGGCATCCAAACTAAGCTCATCAAAAGCGCACTTCGTAGATATCTCGCATGGACAGCCCTTACATTTCACATCACGAAAATATTATAATATACACTGTCGTGAGGCCAGGTATGGTCGCCTGGGTAGAGAAAAACACGAGGACACACAATGAAGACGGAGAATACGAGTGATACACAATAACACGTCATATACGGCTAGTCCCTAACATACAACACCACGATACCTCACTCCTGGAAAGGTACTCTAGGTAGACTATGGAAATAAACCATGATACTCCACTCCTGGCCATATATTCTAGGTAGACTATAGAAATAAACCATGATACTCCACTCCTAGCCACATATTCTAGGTAGACTTTGGAAATAAACCAAGATACTCCACTCCTAGCCAGATATTCTAGGTAGACTATGGAAATAAACCAAGATACTCCACTCCTGGCCATATATTCTCGGTAGACTATGGAAATAAACCAAGATACTCCACTCCCGGCCAGATATTCTAGGTAGGCTATGCAAGTAACATTTCAAGAAGGACAGAGATGCTGCAGGGTACATTATATAAGAGTAACATTACGGGGACGCAAGTGAAAAGGTATTGATTAACATATGGAATATCAGTGTGAATCAGCATTTTTTTCATAATGAACTGGACAGTTTCCTCTATATCTTGCCAAAGCAGCAAAGCTGTAAAAAAGAAATGTAACAGACCCAGGTACAATAAACAGCCTGCCAGACCAGGCCATTCTCCAGAACCTCAGGGTGTGAATACAGTCCTCGAAATCGACGTCGTGCCACTTGGCACATGCTCCTGGTAGTATTGTACAGGGGTTAGCTAGTGACAGCGCTAGGATCCCTTTCCTCTATCAGGGAATAAAGTATGGCGGTGTATCTGTTCCCATGCTGTCACTGCCTTAAGTTGTGCCTGTTCCCATGCTGTCACTGTCGTAAGGTGTATCTGTTCCCATGCTGTCACTGTCTTAAGGTGCACCTGTTCCCATGCTGTTACTGTCGTAAGGTGTGCCTGTTCCCATGCTGTCACTGTCTTAAGGTGCGCCTGTTCCCATACTGTCACTGTCTTAAGGTGTACTTGTTCCCATACTGTCACTGTCTTAAGGTGCGCCTGTTCCCATGCTGTCACTGTCTTAAGGTGTATCTGTTCCCATGCTGTCACTGCCTTAAGGTGTATCTGTTCCCATGCTGTCACTGCCTTAAGTTGCACCTGTTCCCATGCTGTCACTGTCTTAAGGTGCACCTGTTCCCATACTGTCACTGTCTTAAGGTGTATCTGTTCCCATGCTGTCACTGTCTTAAGGTGTATCTGTTCCCATGCTGTCACTGTCTTAAGGTGGACCTGTTCCCATGGTGTCACTGTCGTAAGGTGTGCCTGTTCCCATGCTGTCACTGTCTTAAGGTGGACCTGTTCCCATGCTGTCACTGTCTTAAGGTGTATCTGTTCCCATGCTGTCACTGCCTTAAGGTGTATCTGTTCCCATGCTGTCACTGTCTTAAGGTGGACCTGTTCCCATGCTGTCACTGTCTTAAGGTGGACCTGTTCCCATGCTGTTACTGTCGTAAGGTGTGCCTGTTCCCATGCTGTCACTGTCTTAAGGTGTATCTGTTCCCATGCTGTCACTGTCTTAAGGTGTATCTGTTCCCATGCTGTCACTGTCTTAAGGTGTATCTGTTCCCATGCTGTCACTGTCTTAAGGTGTACCTGTTCCCATACTGTCACTGTCTTAAGGTGTATCTGTTCCCATGCTGTCACTGTCTTAAGGTGTGCCTGTTCCCATGCTGTCACTGTCTTAAGGTGTATCTGTTCCCATGCTGTCACTGTCTTAAGGTGTACCTGTTCCCATGCTGTCACTGTCTTAAGGTGTACCTGTTCCCATACTGTCACTGTCTTAAGGTGTATCTGTTCCCATGCTGTCACTGTCTTAAGGTGTATCTGTTCCCATGCTGTCACTGTCTTAAGGTGTATCTGTTCCCATGCTGTCACTGTCTTAAGGTGTACCTGTTCCCATACTGTCACTGTCTTAAGGTGTATCTGTTCCCATGCTGTCACTGTCTTAAGGTGTATCTGTTCCCATGCTGTCACTGTCTTAAGGTGTACCTGTTCCCATACTGTCACTGTCTTAAGGTGTATCTGTTCCCATGCTGTCACTGTCTTAAGGTGTATCTGTTCCCATGCTGTCACTGTCTTAAGGTGCACCTGTTCCCATGCTGTCACTGTCTTAAGGTGTACCTGTTCCCATACTGTCACTGTCTTAAGGTGTACCTGTTCCCATGCTGTCACTGTCTTAAGGTGGACCTGTTCCCATGCTGTCACTGTCTTAAGGTGTACCTGTTCCCATGCTGTCACTGTCTTAAGGTGTATCTGTTCCCATACTGTCACTGTCGTAAGGTGGATCTATTCCCATGCTGTCACTGTCTTAAGGTGTGCCTGTTCCCATACTGTCACTGTCTTAAGGTGTAGCTGTTCCCATGCTGTCACTGTCTTAAGATGTAGCTGTTCCCATGCTGTCACTGTCTTAAGGTGTACCTGTTCCCATGCTGTGACTGTCTTAAGGTGTATCTGTTCCCATGCTGTCACTGTCTTAAGGTGCACCTGTTCCCATACTGTCACTGTCTTAAGGTGGACCTGTTCCCATGCTGTCACTGTCTTAAGGTGTACTTGTTCCCATGCTGTCACTGTCTTAAGGTGTACTTGTTCCCATGCTGTCACTGTCTTAAGGTGTACTTGTTCCCATGCTGTCACTGTCTTACGTCGACGATAGTTGACAAAATGATTCGTGGCTACACTTAGTGCTGCTATCACTGCATGCACAAGAAACATCAGAGGGACAAGCACATTCCCCTGGGGGTCTGAGATATTACCAATGGCAGAAGTGGACTTTGTTCAATTTAGGAGTACGCTTTGGATTTCTCTGCTGCAAAATTACATACCATCCATCAGAAAAATACAAGAACTGGCTAAATATCGAAGCAGTGAATCTAATCAGCCAAGCTGCTTTAGGCTTGTGAGGAGGAGGTGGATTACTTACTTATCTTCAACCATTTGAGGAGCAGCAATACGGCTTGGTCCAAGACCGATCTATAAAGGCAGAAGGTCCACCCAAATCGTCGTGTTTATGATAGGGTAAGGAAAGAACTAGGGGAGAAAAAAATTCCGATCCATCGTACAGGTTTAATGCTAATTTCATTTTCAAGTAATGAGTAAGCTCCCTGAGTACAATGGCAAATACCTTTCAAGGACTGTATATAGAACATCAGATCATTTCTATTTTCATATTGGTGGCTCCAGTCACGAACGAATGTCCATATCAAGGCCGGTCCTTAATTGAAATAGAGAAAGATTAATGAAACGAAAAGAGAAGATAAGGGAAAGTATTTACGAATTCTAGAAGTGAAAATCCTTTTAAAATGTAACAGGTCATAGTTGCTGGGCCCATCTTTTAAAATGTACCCGGTCATCATACGTATTGGGAAAGGTATGAGAGGGTAGAGAGTTCCAAAGCTTCGAGGTGTAAGAAAAGAAGCAGGTATCAAAACGGCCCACACTTGAATCGCCAAGGACCACACGTCATCAGCTGTGTCCATTATTCAGTCAGTGGTGATGGAACGGTGAGAGGCACTGTGCTCCTGCTGGGATCCCATGTTATACCACCCTCTGTTGGTTACTGGTCTCCATGGAATCAACCACTTTGCTTTGCTCGTTCGAAGAATTTTTATGATGTGGGGCGTTAATAAAAGTGGCTTACAAATACATATCCTTTCTTTATGCTCTCTCTCTCTCTCTCTCTCTCTCTCTCTCTCTCTCTCTCTCTCTCTCTCTCTCTCTCTCTCTCCAACGTTCTAGCCTGTGCAGTTGGGCAACACCCGGAGCTGCAAACAAGCAGGCTGCAAACAAGACCAGCAGCAGACCAAGACTCTACAACCAACAACAGACTCTAAGCAGACACACACACACACACACAAGCTGAGTTCAGCTAACACTACACGCTATGATGAAGACCACAGAAGGTTAAGATTACCGGTACGAGAAAACTAGCCTCCACACTACATGGACCACAGGTGGGATACAACCAGGGCAACGAGAGGTTAAAGATCTACAAGACTAAGAGCAGGCGACGTCCACGAACCGGAGCATAACAGCCTACGCCAAGAGTGAACCACATACAGGGCCAGGTAGAGAATTAAGGCAGGGACCGGGTCGTGTGGAGCCACACCTTGAGCGAGACCAGACACATGGCTGAACACAGTCTGGCCATGGATGGCTACATGCTTTCCACCTCCCTGACAATATTGTTAACTACCGTTCTTAAACTGGCTGTTAAATGCTATACAGCCGTAATGTTAACTATTCCCTGTGTATCAATGCAACTGAAAAACAAAAGACATTCACTCTACATTTACTCATACAACAGCTTTCCACAGCCAATCAGGGAGTCAAAATACACGACACAGTGAGAATACGGATTTTGGGAGGCCAAATGCTGGAGCCAAGATCACGGGAGGTGGGGAGGCGTGTCCAAGACATCCTTCCCTAAACGAGTCAAATGTAGGGAAAGCAAGAGGGAGGGAGGGAGGGAGGCGTTGGTCTGCTCGCCACCATTTACACCCTGTGTCCCGCCCCCGCATCCGTGTCTATCACGACACCTTGGGCAGGGACATAAACCACTGGGGCCTACAGAAGCCCGTTCCATAGCCTGGGGTAAGGCCCATTCCCTAGCCTGGGGTACGGCCCATTCCCTAGCCTGGGGTAAGGCCCATTCCATAGCCTGGAGAACGGCCCATTCCATAGCCTGGGGTACGGCCTATTCCATAGCCTGGGGTACGGCCCATTCCCTAGCCTGGGGCACGGCCTATTCCATAGCCTGGGGTAAGGCCCATTCCATAGCCTGGGGTACGGCCCATTCCATAGCCTGGGGTACGGCCTATTCCATAGCCTGGGGTACGGCCCATTCCATAGCCTGGGGTACGGCCCATTCCATAGCCTGGGGTTCGGCCCATTCCCTACCCTGGGGTACGGCCCATTCCCTAGCCTGGGGTACGGCCTATTCCATAGCCTGGGGTACGGCCCATTCCATAGCCTGGGGTACGGCCCATTCCATAGCCTGGGGTTCGGCCCATTCCCTACCCTGGGGTACGGCCCATTCCATAGCCTGGGGTACGGCCTATTCCATAGCCTGGGGTACGGCCCATTCCATAGCCTGGGGCACGGCCCATTCCATAGCCTGGGGTAAGGCCCATTCCATAGCCTGGGGTACGGCCCATTCCATAGCCTGGGGTACGGCCTATTCCATAGCCTGGGGTACGGCCCATTCCATAGCCTGGGGTACGGAGGAGAAGGGTTCTTAACTGTAGTTCGAGAAGGTAGGGGGACTGCGGATGATGTGGGAGGGATGCCGTCCGTCTGGCACCTACCGCACTACGGCTTCATGACCAGAAATCAGCTCCCTCACTACACGACTTAGGCCCACCCGAATACCCGTCCGGCTGCACGATGGGCAGACAAGCTCGATCACTGTGACTGCCCTCGGTCACACGTTCTCTCTCTCTCTGTGTGAGTTGGCAAGAGATGTGCTCTTACATCCATCACCCCACCTGGATGGACTCCGAACGCCCTCTTTACCTGTATTTCTCCCTTAAAATACATGTACTCCGGCTCCCACCTTCCGTACTGGTAGGTATTTCATGCTCCCATAACCATGCAAAAGGTGTGTGTGTGTGTGTGTGTGTGTGTGTGTGTGTGTGTGTGTGTGTGTGTAAGACACTGTGGCATTTAAGACAAGTGCCCCCCCCCCCCCCCTGCAAGCATTATGAATAATACCATACCATTCAATTACACGAAGCACCAACGTCCTATAAATCCATTATCCGACTGGCAAGTACTGGGCCCGGTCCAAGCCCGCCCGTCCCTCCCTGGAGGCGTGATATATTCTGCGGACTTGACACGTCACACATGGTTAATAACGGGCTATTACGGGGGAGCGAAAACAACAATAGGCGGGGCCGGGAAGCCCTTACGCAAGGATGGAAACCTCGTGGTCAGTGTGAGAGAGAGAGAGAGAGGGTTCCCATCACATGTATTAAGTCATCGAGGTGTTGCCGGACTCTGCCTACTTTGAGGCTTACACGGCGGAATAACAGTCACGTTCGGCTGGGCTGTATGATGATCAGCAGCAGCTGACGAAGGGACTGGCCTCGTCTGAGACCACTTCGCTCAAGGGAATCCATCTTGTCCCTGTATCGGGTGTAGCACAACCCTGGAGCAGCAATAGTCCCTGGATGAGAGGAGGCGCTGGTCCTTGGGTTGTATATAAACAATATACATAACAGTGAAGAGTATCACTGCCTGTAATATAAATCCAGAGGTGAAGCAGGGGATCACCGCCATCATAACTGAGTGAGGGATGAGAGCGCTACACCACCATCCAGCCGTCTTCCACTACTCCAAGGAGGTGGGCCAAACACCCGCCCACAACCCTACAGTACTTTAAGACTTCGCTAAACGCTCCTCCCTCTATCTCTGTCACAAGGGACATCCTCCTGCCTTCGAGGATGATACCCCTCTCCCCAGCCCTGGTCCAGTCAGCTCCACCTTCCTGGTCCAGCGTCTTGTTGGCTCCACCTTCCTGATCCAGCGTCAAGTTGGCTCCACCTTCGTGGTCCAGCGTCATGTTGGCTCCACCTTCCTGGTCCAGCGTCATGTTGGCTCCACCTTCCTGGTAAAGCGTCTTGTTGGCTCCACCTTCCTGGTCCAGCGTCAAGTTGGCACCATCTTCCTGGCCCAACGTGAAGTTGGCTCCACTTACCTGGTCCAACGTGAAGTTGACTCCACCTTCCTGGTCCAACGTCAAGTTGGCTCCACCTTCCTGGTCCAGCGTCAAGTTGGCTACACCTTCCTGGTCCAGCGTCATGTTGGCTCCACCTTCCTGGTCCAGCGTCATGTTGGCTCCACCTTCCTGGTCCAACGTCAAGTTGGCTCCACCTTCCTGGTCCAACGTCAAGTTGGCTCCACCTTCCTGGTCCAACGTCAAGTTGGCTCCACCTTCCTGGTCCATTATCATATTGGCTCCACTTTCCTGGTCCAGCGTCAAACGGGCTCCACCTTCCTGGTCCAGCATCCAGATGGCCCCAAATTCCAAGATCCGCGGTACAGTATCTGAGTGAGCTCCAGCCAGAGGCTCAACCTGAGGCCATCCACTGTGGTCGGATGCGATGCCCGCCAACACGGCCTCTGTCCCTGCACCTAGCATTTCACCCCGTCACTGACACTTATGGACGGCTTTATTCTTTTTAGGAAGCAGACAACGGGAAGGCAAAAATATACTTTAATCGTGGTTATCTTGGATGAATGCTAAACATAACGAATACGAGGGGGGGAAAATGCAATTAATCCGATCCCCGTATATGAAGTGGAAAGCTCAAATACAGAGGATAAGGCGACAGGAGGAAGAGATTTCTACAGATTCCCTGTCCATGAAAAGGATAAGGCATACTAACGGTCAATCGTCGTGTGGTTGGCCTTCAAACAAACGATGGGAAGCAACATCCAGCTGTGCGACAGGGATCGAGGCCTTAGTGGCTGGGTTGTGTTGTTTTGAGATCAAAATCCCTACAACTCAGGAGGTGCAAGCCCTATGCTCTAGGGCGGCCCGCCGGGGGTGAGGGACCTAAGCACTGGGCCTCGGGGGGTTGGGCTTGTTATCCCAGCCTGCCTCCACGAGAGCCAGGCTCTCTCTCTCTCTCTCTGTAGTGGCGGGGACACGCGCGCCCAGCTCACGAAAACAGTGGGTGAAATAATACCTGCAGGACAGTGAGAGGCCAGTAACGGAGAAGGACGGTCAAAAGAGACGTGACAGAGGGAGGTAATGAGGCGGAGGCATTCTGAGTCCACCAGTTTGGCGTCTTACGTGTTAAACACATTGTGTAAGAGGTACAGCATTCAACTGCCTTGGGCGCAGCACGTGCAAAGAACCTTCTGCGTCTTCTTAAGGCATAGCAGAGGTCCAGTTGAAGAGGCGTGGTTCATCAGGAGGCACAAGTAGTGAGCGGTCAGCATTGCCGTTGAACGGGAAGGCGTATTAATTGCAACATCAAGGACGGGGGCTTCATTAGCCCAGCGGGAGCGAGGGGAGCGACACAGGGCAGGGGCGGCGGCCTGTCAACCTGACAAGCCTCGCCATGGGGGGAACTTCACTTGGATTTCGATCCTCGCGCTTTTTTATGTGGTGGCGGCGGTGGCGGTGGTGAGCGGTGGCGCGGCCGTCACCCTGCCTCCCTACGACTTCATTTACCTCCACCCACCGCTCGCTGCCCTCCCACTACCACCGGACCAATACCTTCTTCAGTACCACCACTACCACCATTACCAGGCCTCTCTCCCTTCAAGGGTGTCTAGTTCCCATGGGAGCATATCTTTAGCACTTCTGTAAAAACACGCTGATCTTCAAAGCGTTTCAGATTAGGAATGGAATCGATAGGACTAAACCAATGTCTTATGTACGCTTGTTACAATGCCATAACCGCTGTCTCGTGCACGTTACAGTGCTACAGCCACTGTCCTGTTCCTGTCACTTGCCAGAACTACTGTCCTGAGCCTGTTCCGGAGCCATAACCACTGTTCCGTCACTGTTGCAGTGCCACAACCTGTTTTGTGCCTTTTACGGAGCTACAACCATTACTCGGTGCCTGTCACAATGCCACAATCACTCCCCTGTGCCTGTCACAGTGCTACAACCACTGTCCTTAGCTTGTTGCAGTTCTACAACCACTGCTTGGCACTACACACACACACACACACACACACACACACACACACACACACACACACACACACACACACTACCATAATAATAATAATAATACATTAACTGTACATCACACCAAAACTGAACTAGTTTACCACCTTCAGACAAAAGCGAATCAAACGGGGAAAACAGACGCAGGCAAAACTCACCATCACAGCCCGAGCAGCCAATAGGGGGTCACAACGTACCTGTAACGTACACAAAAGTCGTTAGATCTCATAGACGAGACACAGCTGAGGATCAAGTCTATCATCGGACACGGAAGATGCACAGGTGGGCAGGATCAAGTGAAGGAAAGCTGAGCGGACGTGAGGTATGTGGTAATGATGTGAACGGGTGACGTGTGGGGGTGTAATAATGGTGACTGGGACGATATCTACCCCCGTCAACCTCCAGCTAGCTTCAGGGGGCTCATCCGTCGACCCCAGCAGTCCAATCTTGACTGTGCTGTGTTGGGGAACTTCCAAGTGTTCAACGTGAATGCTTGTGGGCGGGACGGGGTGGAATTCTATGGAGATGATGATGATGATGATGATGATGATGATGATGATGATGATGATGATGATGATGATGATAATAATAATATCAATAATAATAATAATAATAATAATAATAATAATAATAATAATAATATTCATATTAATAATAATAATAATAATAATAATAATAATAATAATAATAATAATAATAGTAACAATAATAATAATAATATTAATATTAACATTAATAATAATAATAAAAACGGCTTTTTTGTGAGTGACTTAAGGCAAAGGCAGTGTTCGACTGCGTGAAGTATGTGTAGTGATATATGTCTACTCGGATGATGTGTGTGTGTGTGTGTGTGTGTGTGTGTGTGTGTGTGTGTGTGTGTAGGGGCGTGGGCGCGAGGCTAGTGAGGTGGGCAAAGTGACGGTGCAGGTTCACGGTGTGTGGCGGGGATGGTGGCGGAGCGTGGCGAGACAGTAATGTACTGGTGACGCACTCCATCCCCCCCTTGTTCTCACCCACCCCACCGTCATCCCGTCGAACCTCTAACTTCCAAGCCTCGCGTCCACGGTCGCCAAACCTCTCGCACCCATTACCTCACATCCCCCCCCCCCCACACACACACACACACACCGACATCCCACCCACCACTCAATCACTCTACCTCCCTGCCATGAACACTGCCTTTCTGCCTCATCCAGAGATCCAGCTCACCCCTAAAAACCACTACTTGCTTCTCCCTACCCACCAACGCAACTAGTATCCACCATATTTTGAATACAATTACAAAATAAACTTCATAGATCCACTAGACATCCAGTTCGTCCCATCCTCCCCTCCACACACACGCACTCGGTACCCTCAATACTTGCTATACTATAAGCCCCACGTACCGCTCGTATCACCCCGACACACACACACACACACACACACACACACACACACACACACACTTCATGCCACACTGACAACCATGACACCCCTCACTTCCAGACACCACAATCCGCCCTCACAACCACTACACCTTGATTCCTAGCTGCCTTTCCCATGCACTCCCTACGTAAACCACATCCCGCACTCACAGCCAACCAAAACCCCTCACTCCAGGACAACAACCCCCCCCCCAAAACAACCTACCCTCGCAGCACATATGCTTGCCTCACGGTCCCCTCCTCTTCACCATACCACTACCACCACCAACTGTATACAGCAGTACCACAGAGTGAGGTACGAGAGCAGACAGGTAGCCCGGCTTATAATGAAGCCATTACATGCGTCCCTGCACAACTTGCTATATCCTGCAATCACAGGTATTTGCTCTGTACTACCTCGACAGTAATTGTTAGGCAATTTTCTGTAAAAGCCGGTTCACGTACCCTAATCAGCGGAAAAGAGGAAACCTCGCATAAAAACTGTGTGACGAGAGCGCGCATTAGGTACACCAGTCACGCAGCAGTCGTCCAGACGTTACCTGTGGCAGCGCATGACAGCTGGGACAGCATGGGTTTGAGCTGTCATGCCACAGCAGATGGATGGGGGGGTTAACGACCAGCGTACTAATCGTACAGCAGCAGCTCGTGAGCTTCCCCCACCACCAAGCGATGCGCTCGCCCACAACCCACACCTCGACCACACCACGGATGGTCTGTCCGATGCCTAAGCAGTCTCCTCCCACACCATGCAGCTGGTCTGGGTGCACCAGACCCAGGTGGTGTGCCGCACATCCCCAGCTACAAAGACTGATGTTCCCCGATGCAAGTCGCTCATTATGCATCACCCGCTGACTGTATTCCAACCAAAGACGTGGACCGCGGCACTACAGCTGGTATCATAACGTCTACAGTGCAGTCCCAAGGCTGTGAGGCTGCTGGCATCCCCTACTACGTGTGACTCCCACATTCACATGTCGTTTCCCCTCCACCACCAAACAAACTGGCAAATATACCCTCGACTATTTCATTCCCGAATCGGTAACCAAGAACTGAATACATTAGACACGGCTCCACTAAAAGCAAGAAACATACTCCAATCACATGAGGCAGGAGGAACATATCAACGGAGAGGGGAAAAGAAAGAACCACTTGGCCAACGCCGATCATAACGACAACGCTTTCATATCTCATCCCTCCCACGCGCTCATGACAATGAGGAATAACAGGTTGCACAATATATATAGTAAATGTGGAGCTACAGTGACAAGAAGCCCGGTAAACCAGACCCTCACCAGGGAAGCTTGATCTGCGGGGTTGAGGGACAGCCCCCTCCCGACACCATCTTGTGTCATACGTCGGCCGAAGGTACACTACACTCCCTTGGCCCGTACTGTCCAGCTGAACGTGGGCGCTGTGGTCCATCCCTCACACACGAGCACGGCTTACGCTCCTCAGGTATTCCCTAGGCCGAGGGCCACGCCTCAACACGTAGCCAAACCATTCTTAAATAATACATCTCATGGAGGTCTTGTTAAAACGACCATGATGATATAACCCGTAGATATGATGGCCTGGGGTTGGTCAGATCAAAGAGCAGGCCATCATACTCAGGGGTTGTACTGTCGTGCTCTACCGTGTTATCTCGTGACGTCTTCACGACCAGAGCCCGGATTGGGCCAAGGCTACTGAACTGGGTAGTTGGTCGACCATATTGTACGAAGCCGCAGCCCTCAGGCCCAAATTACCCCTCACAGCCTTGCTGGTCAGGTACACTCTGTAGGTACTTGTCCAATGCACTCCTGAACTTCTCTACTCTTCATTCCATGATGTTTCTGATGGTAGATGGCAAGGTGCTGTTAGAGTCTTGGGCCCAAGATGTTTAGGGTGTTCCCTCTTCCTGTTTATGTGGCACCTCTGGCTTTTAGAGATAGCATTTCACAAAGTCTTCCATACCTCTTGTGCCAGTAGGATGTCATTTCCGAACATAAGTTGGGTCGTACTGTTGAAGAGGTTGAGACGATGAATGAAACTGCTTTATTAATCTATTCACTTATTAATGACACTGCTTTAAAGAATAAAATGATCCGTTAGACTACGTTCCTCGTCTGTTCTGTACACACATATTCGCGATAATTCTCATCAATACTGTCTTAATGATCACATGTACCAGCAACATCCAGTCACAGGAGCGGAGGACACCAACCTCCTAAACCCCCCCTCTTCCTGCCATCAACGTGGCTGCACCTTCCCACACGTCGAAGGCATAACAAATTACCTGTAATTTAAAAGTGTATACGACAACGACCCTATCAGCAGCGGCGGCGGCAGTTGCACGGCCTCGCTCTCTCCACGTCGCCGCCTCGTATCCATCATGCCAAACGGCCCGCTCCCATCCACTCGCCATAATTAATTACCAATCAAATCCATTGCACCTTTAATGGGCGTCGTTGTAAAGCCGTGATTGATTGGGGCTCATATTGATACTTGGGAGACGCCACGGCCTAAGGTGGCAGTGGCAGAACCTCCTCACACAAACCCTCCCGAACCATCAGCTCCTACGAGTAAGACCCCCCACTGGGGCTGAAGCACTGCTGCGGCCACCTCAACGAGTGACGTATCTGTGTATATATATTCTCACTAGGGGGGGAAACTATTGCAACAGAAATTCGTCCTTGTCAATAAGTTGGGGAAACTGATTACCGAGTCCGGTGAGCTGAGAGCCATCAGATACAGGGATGAGGCGCCCTACCAGTAAAATGTAGAGGGAGTGTCAAGTGTCAACTCGGGAGAGAGAGAGAGAGAGAGAGAGAGAGAGAGAGAGAGAGAGAGAGAGAGAGAGAGAGAGAGAGAGAGAGAGAATGGCGTTTCTAAGGGCGATTGGGAGGCGAGTCATGACGCGACATTAAACGCAAACCAGGGGGTCATACTGCGGTGGCGACCGCTTCGTGGGTTAAGGCGACATATACGACTTGTCACCGTGGCTGATCACCTTACCTACTTACCCTGCCTTCAAGATCCTCTCCACAACCGCCGGCACCGTACATCGCCAACCAACACTCCTCTACATCGGCCTTGCGAGTGAGCGGGGCCCCGGGAAGCCTACAATGGACGGTTTGAGGCAGGTTGGACGTCACCACGCCAAACCCTTCACCGCGTAAGGTGCGCTCATCTCCTGGCGGCAGTCCATATCAATAATTAACGTGTGGAAGGAACAGCAGGAGTGAGGGTGTGACGAGACAGCCAAGCGAGTCCTCCCTGCCGCGCTCCCTCCCACCGCAGGCAGAGTCGAGCATTAATAGTGGTAGGGTTAGGGAGGCGGCCCGTGCAACCACCACCACCAACCACACACAGGTGGTGGGGGGAGCGCCCGCTCACCCACTGGTCTGGCTGGCTTCACTTATCGTCACTTCCGATTTAATTTCCGTGGGTGTCCTTGGACTCGGCACGGGGGGGTGACAGTCGCGGGCAGTCCTAGGTGAAAGAGACGCCGTTCTGGTGTGGTTCTGCTGGCTGGGAGGCGAGGCTGGAGGACGACTACAGCGGGAACGGGCAGGAGTCACTGAGGGGAAGGAAAACGTCAAGCAGCGATGACTTGACATAAATTCACAGGGTGGACACTGTCAAATGAGGAGGACCAGGACAGAGCGCGGCGCCAGTGGTCACCGAAAAAAAAGAGGATTTAAGGTCCACAAGATCAACGAGTGTGGGTGGAGGCCACATAAGGACGCGATCAATGGAAGGGCTGTGTGTGGTTAAGATCAACGAGTGGGAAGCCACGATTAACACCCACCACTTGGTGAACGTACTATCCGATAGGAGACAGATTCTATAAGACTACAAACAAGCAGGAAGGTGGTGACGATCAACGAGTGCAAAGTCCGTACAGGTTGCTATAAGCCACACACACAACGAAGCTGACATAATAAAAAGCGTAGACTCGGGTACACAACGCATGGTTACACCAACTTCTGGGGACAGCCTGAATCCCCATACTTCAGCCTAGGATAAAGCCACACTCTTGTCCTCGTCCAACAGAGTGTTTGTGGACGCAGCCAAAAGGGGTCTACGGTGCTACAACGACCCCAGCTCTGGTTTGGTCATGCGAGTGGAGGATCTGACGATGATGCCTCCTGAAGTTCTCCGCAGGACGATTCATAATACACGTATCTAATACTCGCTGGCTGAACGACGAGAACTGCCACGGAACCCAGACACTGACATACTTCCTCCCATTGTGCTTAAGGCAGCTCAACAATGGCATCAATGAGAAGCCGTCCACATCAACCACTCCAGTTTAACCATTTCCAGCGTCGTGTGTGGACGTCGTCAACAATGATTTCTGAGTATATATCATGCCTCGCCAACCCGCACTCTACTGAGTAACGCCCGAGGGATTTCCCATGTTCGAAATGACTGGTATCTGTGACCGCGTCCGTACAGAAGGGTGGTATGTCCCTCTGTACACGATGCTGGCTAGGTCAACCTCTCCCGTCGCTGGTAGGTGTTGGGACCCATCAAAGTTCCTCGCGTGGACGGCGTTTTGAGGACCCATCGAATATTCTCTTCTTTTTCGCTGGGTTGGTTCGCGGATTCCACCCTACCATCTTTCGTATGGAGGAGAGAGAGAGAGAGAGAGAGAGAGAGAGAGAGAGAGAGAGAGAGAGAGAGAGAGAGAGAGAGAGAGAGAGAGAGAGAGAGAGAGAGAGAGAGAGAGAGAGAGAAGAATACACAGATGGGAAAGATAAACGCACGAGGCGAAGAAGGTTAACTAGTGCAGGAGGGGATCAACAAGGACTGGGACAGAGTGAAGGAGTCGCCACGGGAGGGGATGTACAACGAGGGGGGAACGGCAGGCAGGTGGGAAGGATGAACGAGGGAGGACAGGTAGCAGCAGCGGTCAACGAAGGGGTGGGCGGTACCCTGCCCGCGGGAAATAAGACTGCTCGTATCTATTGATTGGGCCACATTTTTAATAGGTTTGAACGATCCCCCAGCCGACCACCAATCTCCTGCTTTATATGCAAATGTTCGCTTCAAACTTCCAACCAATAAATCGTGCCTAAGCCTTTACGGCCTCCCCATAAAACACAGTAGTCTTTAAAACACCACGCAGAAGTTACGACATGCAGAGTATGCACGGCCGCCGACCGCACTGGCAATGCACACAACTAAAACTGCCGTAAACGGGGCCAGAGTGTCAACGGGCGTGAGCTATCGAACAATCTCAATCGTCAGCTGATCTGGCAGAGATCTCCGCTACTTGTAAGAGGCAGTAAACTCCGCCGTTCTCCTGCAGGAATCCGCGACTGTAAATGCTATCAAAGTTTTATGATGGGGAGGCAGCCACGCCGAGGTAGCGGGTTATGTCGCCATATTCCCGGGGTTGACGCGGCCGGGCACACATACCGTATATCGTCACGGCCCCTCCTCTTGCCTCCCCGGGCAAAGCCTTGTGTATACGACAAACTCTTCCTTCCCATCTCTTCAATCACCTGCTTCGGGAAATGACGCCCCAGGCAGCACAGAGAAACCCAGCCAAACTTCCTCCTCACCTGATGTTGACGGCAGCCAACCTCCCCTAACCATATCAGGGACACCACAGCGGCCAACATCCCCGGGACACACCAGCAACCCAGTGTGGTTCTGCTGGCTGGGACGGCCCCAGCCATAGTGAGCCGGACGGCACATTATTATTCAAGATGTTATACGCTAATATTGTACTTGAATGTTCACCTGTGTGACGACGATTCAAGTGAATGGTTTCATGTATCAATACACTGTTGTGAGATAATGTTCTCACGGAGGTTATGTGGGACATTCGAGTCTTTGATGCTACTGAATATCGGGTGAAATATTCGAGGGTCTTCACCCCCACAGCCCGGCCTGAGCCCAGGGGTTTTGGATCAAGTCATTGGTCCACCAAGATGCGGCAGCGCAACATAGCCCCCACAGCTAGGCAGGTATGGTACACCTTGTAGGTGCAATCTAAACCTTCTCTACTTCGCATCTCATGCTGGTTTTGATGGCAAGGAGTTGAACAGTCTAAGGCCCCGGAAGTTTAAGCTGTTCTCTTTTTCTGTGTGTGTATAACGCACCCTCGGCTTTCAGGGGTAGTAATCTACACAAAGTCTTCCATGCCTGTCGTACTAGTAGGATGTTATTTCCTAAAGTAAATTGAGAGCCATACCATCTTGGATTTTCCAGGTATAGATGATGATATACATCTCCCGTCCGCGCTCCAGGAATTACAGCCTCCGAGATTTCAGCCGGGCCCAGTTACTTTACCACATTAATATGGGCTGTGACAGATCTCTGCACATTTCATGATTCTGCAATTTCGCCCGACTGGTAGGGTTGTTAAGAACGCAGCACTATTCCATTCGTGAAAGAATGTGGCTCTTGACTAACATCATCATTGGTATTTCTTTCCTTGTCTTGAAGGTCCGCAGGATCCAACCTGCCCATCCTTCTGCATGTGACAACTGTTGTTTTGGAATGTTCACTTAAAGTTTGGTCGTCAGCCATTCTTACTCAGAGGTCTTCCACATTACTCAACTGGTTATGACAGGGTCTTTGTCTGACTGGTATTCTGTATTGTTGTCAGTTTCTTCAGTTACCCCATACTGGGGCGTCTGAACTTATATAAGCACAGAAAAGCATGTTGTTCTCGGATGCCCAGTTAAAGACTTCTTTTATGTCTCTTTGTAGCCTTTCTACAGCATCAGTAAAACACACCGAGCAAATATAATGAGACATAAACAAAGTCTTTCATTGGGCCAACTAAAACATTCCTTTTTTTCTTCCTTTTTATGGGACGAGTGAAGAAGCTAAAAAGCACAATACAGCACAGCGGACGGACACGCAAGCACCATCATAGCACGAGTAAGCAACATGGAAAGACCTCGGGAGTAATAACGTCTGATGACCTTAACTTCGGCGAGCAAAACAAGATGGTATGGGACGGATCTTGCGGTCTTTCAAGACCAAAGGGGAACCAACCAGTGATGAAGAACTTCAAAGTATTAATACACTACCGTACAGAATACTGATGTCGTGCTATCATCACCTTCCAAGGCGGGCGACACTGTAGACTGTAGGCGTACAATGAACGTCCCGCATTGACACGGTAAAGAAAATGAACCACAAGAATCACCTGAAATCACTGAAGTTGTGCTCTTTGGAGTCCCAGCAGGAGAGATATATTACTATTTACTTTAGTAAATCCTAGAGGCCATGCTTCAAAACCTCTAATTACTAACACGATAGGCATGGAAGACTCTCTAAAAACCCTAGAAGAAAAATTCAAAGTGTGCCATTAGCATATGAAGAAATACCTTGAACACCCGGGTCCTAACACTATCTAACACACTGACTCCCGCCACTGGAAACGCGATGGGATGTACAGTGGAGATATGTCGGGCCCTGGTTGAGTATCTATACAGTATACATGACCATCTTAGGTGGTCTTGTAGTCCTGGGGAGCCGCGGCCTCCAACAGCTTGTCCGACCAATGACCTAACTCAACAGCTTGGACTCAGCCCAAGCGATATGGGGTAGACCTCTGATGTCGACGCCTTAATCCGCCCGTCTCTCGTCTCCCGATAAGACAGCTTTAGCGGATAACTCTCGAGTTAACTGAAGGAAAAAACAGACACTAAAATACGATGAGGAGAACCAACGGAGTTCATCCCTTTTACAAAGTGTTCCACCCCCTCGGTCGCGTGCTGAGGGCAGAACCACACGAACGTCGGGAACACCAGCCAGAAAGTTATGGAAGGAGGTCAGTGTTCATCACCGCACCAAGAGCGCCTTCAGAGAACAATATCGCATTGTTGTCAGATTCGCCAGATGTGCGCGGAGCTCGGCGGGTGCCTTGTCTTCTATGAAGGGCCCCTCCCCCGTTCCCCGGGTGCTGCTGGCTGAATGCCGGACTGCCGGGCCATGAGAACCAGCCCAACAATGCCGACCTCTTGCATTATTCTGTACCAAGTACAACACAACAGCTCCATCAACCCTGCCAGTACCTACGAATGATTACACACACACACACACACACACACACACACACACACACACACACACACACACACACACACACACCGAGCATATGACCTAACTTCCCCGAGTCGATGTTAAAGAAAGAACATTAATCAGGCTTCTGGTCATGCTTCATCAGCCTACATCGTCACCTTCATCTTTAGACACTTCTCGTGATTCAAACGCGTCATCATCATCATCATCATCACCATCTTCATCACCGTTCACGGGACACTGATACGTGTCACATTCCTTGGGCGCTTCTGGCGTCGCGGTTCAAGGGCGGTGCCTGACTTGGTGGTGCGTCTGGGGTATTGCTGGCGCCATCGCTCATGTGTACTGCTCGTGGTAGTGGTGCCCAGGGGAGAGCCAGTGATGCCATGGTTGATGCCCTACTTGTGTGGTGTTGTCCTCTGGCGCGGGATCGGTCTCCCTGGAATCGTGGTTGATGTGCGAGGCTTACAGTGAGGCACAGAGGGGCCTCCCCCATGACGTTATCCCCTGACGTGTGGTGTTTGTGGAGGCGCCCCACGTCACACTCCCACAACCAACAAGTGTGTCGTTACAAACTAAATCTTCTTCCCACACGTCATTCTCCCACAACTATGGCCTCTGAATTCTCTCAAAGCGTCTGCCGTATACCTGGACTAATGCACAACTGTGCATCATCATACAGAAAGTGTAAACTACTTACCTCCGTTTTATTTGTATAATTTAGTCACTTGGGAACTTGAGGAACTCTTCAATCGACCTTTCTATTAGCTATTCTGGGCCTCTCAACTTTACCTGACTTATCGTTTCGTGGCCCAGTGCTGCTCAATACCTTAAAACGACAGTAGACGGCAGCCATATCAGCCACGGAGCCTCCATCTTCAGTCATCGGTGCCAAGCTACAAGACACAACCACGGTCTGCCATCACCTCACGTTCCCCCTCCTCCTCCACGCGTATACCCCCGGGGGGAGCGGACCCTCCACAAGTTACTATCAACATCCGTGCCATGTGTGACCGTCGAGGCACATGTCCCTCCAACATACAGAACACCAGCCCATCAGATCTTGGTAGGTTTCCTCCCTCCCAACACAGATCTCCCGGCGATGCTCCCCCCACACTGCGTGACACGTCTGTTCGGCCAACCCAAGACACCGCCAGCGATAAGTTTCCCCTCAAGCGACATCCCGAAAAACTTCAATCGTTTTAAGAAGCTTCTTCCTCAAATTAATACTTCAATTAAGGCCCGGCATTGATCAGGGCTTTTGTCCATGACTGGATCCTTCAACGTAAAAAAACAATAATATAATAATAACAAAAACAACAACAACAACAACAACAATAATAATAATAATAATAATAATAATAATAATAATAATAATAACAATAATAATAATTATCATTACAATAATAATAATAATAATAACAATAATACTAATACTACTACTAATAATAATAACAAAATACTCTGGCAATTCAAACTCTCGTCCTGTGTAATCTCCAATCTTCCATCTCTCCAACAGTGCAATACGTCTCTCCATCCATCTCCAACCTTCCATCTCTCAAACAATGCAACACGTCTCTCCATCCATCTCCAACCTTCCATCTCTCCAACAATGCAATACGTCTCTCCATCCATCTCCAACCTTCCATCTCTCAAACAATGCAATACGTCTCTCCATCCATCTCCAACCTTCCATCTCTCAAACAATGCAACACGTCTCTCCATCCACCTCCAACCTTCCATCTCTCCAACAATGCAATACGTCTCTCCATCCATCTCCAACCTTCCATCTCTCCAACAATGCAATACATCTCTCCATCCATCTCGTTTCCCAGTACGTGAGTGGCCTGGCCTCCAGCATTAGGGAGGGTGCGTGAGTGCGTGTGTTAGCGTGAGGGTGGCTCGGGTGCGAGGTGTGAAGGCTGGAGGCGGCGGCGGCACCCGCGGTGATTGATGCGGTGGCACCAGCGACCACGCTCCCCACACGACAACCCAACCCTCCCTCCGCCCTCCCTTATCCCCCATGCACGCTGCTCCCACGCCAACATGCACGCCGACACTAACACACACGCACGCACGCGTTGACGAACCAACAACCAAACATACGCGTTGATATCTGGCTCCGTTCCGTCGTGTGTGTGTGTGTGTGTGTGTGTGTGTGTGTGTGTGTGTGTGTGTGTGTGTGTGTGTGTGTGTGCGTAATACGGAGAATGAATAATTCACTCGTACGGCCCCGTCTCCATTACTTTATCTACCATCATACAACTTCATACGTGTCTATTCTCTTCGCATTTACAGTTCATAGCTGTTCATTCCGTTCGTCCTACGCAATCATGAGTGTGTGTGTGTGTGTGTGTGTGTGTGTGTGTGTGTGTGTGTGTGTGTGTGTGTGTGTGTGTGTGTGTGTGTGTGTGTGTGTGTGTGTGTGTGTGTCACAATCTAGTTAATCTACGGCTGTGTTACGTGTGTCACGTTCCTCGGCCACGCTGCTGGGGAGTAGGTGTTAACGCGCAACTGTGTTTTAACAACACTCTTGGTGAGGGCTGGCGAGGACAGTCCCTTACAAAACGGAGGCCCTCAAGTGCAGTGGCTCCCGTACACTCGACTCTACCTGTTGCACATCAGACGGGCCTCTTCTCCAACACCACCACACGTCGACATACGCCATTATCATTATTATTATTATCCTTATCCATGTTGCTGTTATTTTCATTATTATTATCATTAGCATTATTAATATTATCACTATCATCATGATTATTATGATTATTTGATTATCATTATTATTATCATTTATATTATCATCAATATTATTATTAACCTTAGTAGTAAGAGTAGTAGTAGAAGTAGTAGTAGTAGTACTAGTAGTAGTAGTAGTAGTAGTAGTAGTAGTAGTAGTAGCAGTAGTAGTAGTAGTAGTAGTAGTAGTAGTAGTACTAGAAGCAGTAGTTATAGTAGAAGTAAAGTTGTGGTAGAAGCAGTAGTAGTAGTAGTAGTAGTAGAGGGCACAAGTAGTAGTAGTAGTAGAAATAGTAGTGGTAGTAGTAGTAGTAGTAGTAGTAGTAGTAGTAGTAGTAGTAGTAGTAGTAGTAGTAGTAGTAGAATAGTAGTAGTAGTAGTAGTAGTAGAAATAGTAGTAGTAGTAGTAGTAGTAGTAGTAGTAGTAGTAGTAGTAGTAGTAGTAGTAGTAGTATCATACTGGCTTGACATGTGGCAATACGCCTCGATCATCTTATAAAGGATTCAGTCTCACTAACAATACCGACTGGATCTTATCAGGTTTCGATACCTCTTCTCATGCTCTTGAGGACGACCTCACCCTTGAGCGTCCGGTCAAAGGTCAAGACCATCATACCTGAAGGTCGGATTAGCATGTCCAAAAGGGCTGTGCCGGCGAGATCATGGAGAGGGGGGGGGGTCACTAATCATTCTTCACCACACGTTATCCCGTATTCTTAATCAATATAATAAATGAATAAATAAGTATATAAATAAGTACATTTAATCATCACGCAACCATTGGCAAGCCGCTTGCGACAGTCGACACGCCCAGCGGGTATTTTGGCCGCACCTTAATCTTCAACGCTCCGCTAAAAGGAAAAAAAATACCACAAAGAGAAATTACACCATCTGCCACACAAACCCGCGGCAGGAGACCCTTGCACAGTCGGGACAAAAATGTACAGAGTATGTAAGATATGGACGCGTGTGCCTGGGCGCTGCGCTGGGATAAGCAAGACGAGGGGCATTCATAATCTACAAGAATTACCAGAGGCGCGTATTCGACACTAATGGTTCGTTGTTCTCTACATTCGCCCCAAGTTCTAAAGTCTCGTTCAGTCTTCTCTTTCGCTTCTTCTTTCCAGAGGGGTCTGCTGCTGTCCTTTTGATCGAGCGACCCAATGCGTCCAGCTTGTCCTCCCTCCATCACCCTGTGCGAGAGAACCATCTCCCTCCCTCTACAGTGGTACACTGGTTTTCCTTCTCATCTCTGTACACTTCCAATATGTCTAAGGGTAGATTCTACGGTCAGTTCTTTCCCTCAGATGTTCTGCCGGTCGCACAAGACTCCACTGCCTATTTCGCCTCACCGTACACGACTTTCGTTGAAGGTACTCCCTTGGCTAAGTGCTTCAGTGCACTGGTGGCCAGGATGGGCCGTGGTGGTCGGTCTGTCGTTCGTGTCTAACGTGCACCTCAGTCGAGTTGGGATCTGGGTACAATGTGATGGGGACGGTGATGTCAAGTACTGTGTCTGTGATCAATATCCCTTAGCATCATGTGCCTATGCTGGTCATCTGCTGTTCGCAAAAAAAGAATGCTTTTGTGGTACAATAATTAGCAATGTACACTAGAACAGAAAAAATACATACGTAATGTAGATAGTTCGTATTGTCTAAGATCAATCTCTCTCTCTATCTCTCTCTCTCTCTCTCTCTCTCTCTCTCTCTCTCTCTCTCTATATATATATATATATATATATATATATATATATATATATATTTATATATCAAACTATTCGCCATTTCCCGCATTAGCGAGGTAGCGTTAAGAACAGAGGTCTGGGCCTTTGAGGGAATACCCTCACCTGGCCCAATTCTCTGTTCCTTCTTTTGGAAAAAAAAAAAAAAAAATGATGAAGATCACTTGTATTCTTCTTCTGGGAACGAGTGGTTGGCCCCTGTGTATGACTTCTATGAAGAACGGTTGCCCAGGTCGCACCTCACGGAAATACTAACCCAAGATCTCCCGCCCTCGCCTCCTCCTCCTCCTCCTCCTCCTCCTCCTCCTCCTCCTCCCTGCCTGCCTCTGACGGCTCCTGTCTTTAGCCGCAACCGCACGCTCACCCCCACGTCTCTTGCACCATCTTAAACCCGAGTCTATAAAAACATTTATCTTGCACTTCTTATTTATCCAAGAGTATTCCATTTGCCTAATCATAAACAGAGGAAGCATTTCTGCGTCAGTGTGTGTGTGAAGGGCACGTAGCATGGGGTACACGGAGGCAAGCACAGTGGTTTATTATGCGCTCCTCATCACCTCACAGTAGAGGAATGACTAACCCCCCCATCATCATACCTGTTTTTACAGTCCATCTGCCGATGATTTAACTAATGTTTGCGACATTGACAAAAGGTCAAATGCCTCACTAATGCTCGATATCAATTGTTCCTTTACGGTGTTTCGTGTTGTTTTGCTCCCTTGTCCAAAGGTGCTGCTACAGCGACCCCTCATATTTTCCCCACACGTGGCCAACCTCACACTTCAGACCTGCCCCACACGCATCAAGGCGTCGACCGCCCCAGCAGGAGCCTCTAGCCTTTAAGCTCGGCTGGGAGTATTAACTCAGTTCAAGTCTGTTACCCAACACCCTTCACGTTGGTGGCCTGGAAGCCCGTCTGTCAACACAGTTCGGACAGGAACCCAGCTGCACTGTTATCCCTCTGTTCAATCTGATTATTGAGGCGATGGTCAGCAAGCCTGCGAAACATCCCCCTTAAACCTATCACGTCAAGACCACACTGCATGAGCAGATTGGGGACTTGATACACACGAACGGTAAGAACTGTTACTACCTGTCTATCGCAGCTCTAACAGCTGTTGACAGAGGTGATCGGTGTTGGCATCCATCTACCATACAAAAACCTTGACCATAACCTGCACAACGCTTGTAACTAAAACGGGTCACAATCATCTTCAAAATCCTGCTGAGGACTTCTCAAAAGCTGTAGCTAGTGTGTATGTGTGTGTGTGTGTGTGTGTGTGTGTGTGTGTGTGTGTGTGTGTGTGTGTGTGTGTGACACGCATTCGCAAGGTACATGATCATCCTCATCTCCCGTGAACCCCAGGCCAATAAGCAACGTGGACCATTTACGTCAAATACACACCATTTTAAATTCTTATTTGGGGGGGGTAAAAAAAAAATGTATGCAAATTATGAGAATATAATTCATCGAGTTGGAAAATGGAGGGTCTGTAACAGAGGGGACAATACAGCAACAGTCATCATGTCTGCAGCAGCTGTGGCCTCGTGCAGCAGGTTCTTCAGCCATACACACTGCTACCAGGAGACTCGTCCCTCACCCCGGCCGTGTGCATCAATAATACACGTACCGTATCGGGCGGGAGCGGAGCAACTGAGCCAGTCAATACATACCTCGCCTTGCGGCCATAAACCAAACGACACGAGTTACTCGAGCAAATCCATACCACGCCTATTGAAACAAGGCGTAACCTGACCTCCAGCTCCAAATGTTGACGCAATACCAAAACTCTCTTTCAGCCATCATAATGAGAGAGAGAGAGAGAGAGAGAGAGAGAGAGAGAGAGAGAGAGAGAGAGAGAGAGAGAGAGAGAGAGTGTGTACGGTTGATTCAAGAGATAATTCGTAACCAAACAAAGTGTTCAACGCAGATTTTGGTACATGAGCACGTGAATGTAATTTATCATTTTATGTTATCACTGTTATCATTATCAAATAACTCAAGGGAGCTCCTATTCCAGCGGCTGCTACGGCTTCTTCAGAGCTGCGCTACAATCAGTAACAGGGAGAGTCTGGTCTCCCCAGGTGCGGGATTCTACTCAGATGACACAACCTGGCTCAAAGCGTCTTTTCATTCGCAGCGTAACCACAAGCCGGCGGAGTCCGGTAACGCCATAGTATAAAGTGCATACAAACAAATCTTGATTGCTGAAAAAAAAGAGTTGTACGGATGTGCAGTTTCTAAACTGGGTCACTAACTGTTATAGACATTACAAAACTGTTCTAAACTGAGTCATTGAATGTTAAAGACATTACAAAACTGTTCTAAACTGAGTCACTGACTCTTAAAGGCATTACAAAACTGTTCTAAACTGAGTCACTGACTCTTAAAGACATTAAAAAACTGTTCTAAACTGAGTCACTGACTCTTAAAGACATTACAGAACTGCTCTAAACTGAGTCACTGAATGTTAAAGATATGACAAAACTGGGATCAATGATTCCCATCTGTCCCTACATCAGATTAAAAAGCCAACCTTCTCCTCCATCACCCTCGACACAAACTGATCTCATCTTAAACTTCCCGAGACACTTTCTCTGGGCAGGGAAACCACACACAACACCACGCGAACAGTTTGAGGCACTAAGTGACTATCTAGCAACTGACACAACTCACTTCCCTTCGCTACACAGTATACGCATCAAGCGCATAATCAAAGTAGAATCGGTACGTAATCATCAGCACATCCAATTACAAGTCACGTACAAAATCTGACGACAAAAACATGGTGGGTTTCATATATGTGTACCCTGATCTAGTCTCTCGTCCGTACCCGACTTTGTGAAGGGGTAGTGCAAAAACAGTCATCTCAGAACCAGAAAGTACTGTCGACTTAGCAAAGGAGACTCACACAGTTCCTACCTACCTGCTTACGTGATACACGATGAAAATACACGGTATTTCTTTTTACATGGTATATATATAAGATACACAGAAGTAAGAGGGGGTTATGCGTGAAACACATCTGAAACACGAAGAGCGGACGCCATCAACGGCTGGGTATCTCTACGATAATCGTTCCTTATCAAGGCTCGTTTTCCGTTCCTTATCAAGGCTCACTTTCTGTTCCTTTCAAGGCTCACCTTCAACGATAAGATGGTCTTAGCTTGTAAACGTTACTACAACCGGACGTATGGCATTACCTGATATATATATATATATATATGACAACGTAAGCTGTTCGCCTTCTACAATTACAATTCCTTTATCCAACGTGACCACGCATAAGGTCACAACGGGTCACGACCATAGGGAGTAACAGTTGAAACAAGATGGTCATGGGCCATAGGCATAGCGAGTGTGTATGAGCTCTTTTACAATCATCTTTAACACCAGAAGAAGGTGTTAAAGATTTTTTTTCGTTCGGTGGATGTAGGCTTACGTTGACGGCCTTCATGACCCCTGGCAGTTGATCGGCCTAAAAACCAACCAACCAACCATCCCGATGGTCACAACTGTGCAGCCCCTGGGCATGATGGCCTAGCCCATCAATGAGAAGAGGTCCTGCAGTATACAACTTCGGGTGAACACCTGATGAATACCTGGTAATACATCTTCGGGAGGTTGGATACCTTGTGAAGACCTGCAGGGTCTTCAATCCCACACCGCGGGCTGAGCCCAGGCTGTAACTTAGGTTGGGTCATTGGTTCACCAAGGTGTTGGAAGCCGCTGCCATCAAGCCTATGCATAACCCCCCCCTACATTCTGGCTGGTCCGATACACTCTGTAAGCACTTGTCTAGTGCACTCTTAAACTTAACTACAGTGCATCCCATGCTGTTTGTGATGATACGTGGCGAGGTGTTGAAAAGTCTTGGGCATCGTTCGCTGGGGTGAAAGAGCTATTGACCCACAGTTGTAACAAGGCAATCACAATGCTCTACAGTTCAAGGGGATGGGAACTAGGACAGGGAAGTTAACGAAGGCAGTGGTGATGTACCAAAGGAGGGAAAACACACGACGTATATCAGACAGACAGACACTTCCCATGTCCCACACCTTAAATTGTCTGACAAGATGAATAACAAAGGAATTACGTTAAGTCACCGTAAGTAAATTTCTTCCAGCATTTTCAACCAGTTAGAAGGACAATATGTTAAGACTGAGTACCAGCGGGAATGGTGCAGTCAAGAGAGAGTGTTATTCTAATACCTTCTGCCACAGTGTGTGTTCAACCATCTCATGACATACAAGAATGAACATTAGAAGCTGAGGTACACTTTTCATTATCAGAACCAACACCTTAGTAAAGACACTCTTCTGTCTCAATGACTGAAACGCCAGAGCTCGTAAACCTTTTCATCACGAAGACCCCTTAGTAATCATAACTCACAAGACCTTGTGTGTGTGTGTGTGTGTGTGTGTGTGTGTGTGTGTGTGTGTGTTTAACATTATAAGATCCAAATGCTTGGTGAATATCACCACGAACTCAACACTAAATATAGGTCTGGCGAAATCTTCAACAGATCAGACACCTGGACCTATTTACAGCAATATCCACGAAACCATTCAGTAACCTCTGGCCTCCATGACCTTGACTCAAGGTCAACAAAGGTTGGGGGACAGCCACCGTGATCCCTGAGGCTAATGACTTCAGAAAGGTCATGCTGCAGCAGCCGAGGCAAATACGAGGGCAGCGGCGGCAAAAGGCGAGGAACTCCCCTCTCCCCCACACAGGAATGTTTCATAATTAGTGAGGTACGAGGCACTCGACGCAGGACCTGATCTCTCCATGGTGAATAATGACACAGCTAGAGGCGGACAACGGCAACAAACGAGGCGAAGCATCATCCAGCAACAGCCGTGGCAGCCACCAAAAATCAGCACCCCACACCTTAACGGCATTGAATCATACCAACTAGGCAACGGAAATGGACAAAGCAAAACAAATAAGCAAAGAAAAGCATCATACTTCGCTAACAGTAAACAGCAGAAATGGACAACACCAAGTGGCAGAAAGAACACAAACAGAACATCATCACCCTTCACCAACAGTACACACAATGAACAAGACCAAGCAACGGAAACTAAACAAACAGGAGCATCACCCTTCATCAACAGTACACACAATGAACAAGATCAAGCAACGGAAACTAGACGAACAGGAGCATCACCCTTCACCAACAGTACACACAATGAACAAGACCAAGCAACGGAAACTAAACAAACAGGAGCATCACCCTTCACCAACAGTAAACAAGAGATATGAAGGAGAGCTCCCCAGCTTCCACCACCACAGGAGGACTAGGAGCCGCCCCGGCAGTAGTAATAGCAGCAGCAAGCAAGGAGCCACCGGACACAAGCGACACGGCAGGAGGCCATGGTGGGGCCGGCGTGGCATTAGGTATATTACCAGGCGTAATGTACCCCGGTAAAAACACAAGGATGCGATGCCCGGAGGCTTGCATACTAACAAAGCTGTGGGAGCGCGGTGATGCAGGGGCACCGGTCGACTAGATTACCGGCCCATCACTGTGAGCTTTGTTGCGGTGGAGAGGCTCCCGGGGAACCCCAGACCAAGCCCAGGGCTAGGCCGGCCTGGCCAGGGAACCTGCCCTACACACCGCCGGCCCTGGGCACCAACGTGGGGAGGGCCAGACCGGCCTGACCTACGACCCTGCACCACACATCACCGGCCCAGGCCAGAGCGGGGCTGGCCAGGCCGGCTCAAGCCTGGGAACCTGCATGACACACCACCTCCCTCACCTCACGTGACCCAGGTCCTGGCTGGCACACACACACACACACACACACACACACACACACACGGATGACATGACTGAGGGCCGGGCGCGGCGAGTGATAAGTCCAGGTTAACCCAACGAGAAGCACTCCCCTCACCTGCGGCAGCAGCTTAGCTGCGGCGGCCGCCGCCGCAGCCTCTCCTCCCCGGGAACCCCGCCGTGTCCTCAACTTCTGCTCTGCTACAGAAATGACCGCATCATTATCCATAATGACTTCGGCGCAAAAACTAGTAAAATTGTTGTGCATAAAATCATGTGTTCCGGTTAGGGTAAGTGCAGCGCCAGAGGTGTGACCCGGATAAAATTGGCCCCGTGGCTCCCCCTCCACACACACACACACACACGGAGCACTCGTCCACTACCCTGAGTGCTACATTCCCGTCCGCTCCTCCCGCCACTAATCCACCGTGAAATGATCAATGTTCTCCGATCACATTATTACCCGCGCCTAACGTGTTATCCCAGCAACTCACCCCTGAGGAGGCAGACGAAGGTGGGGGTTGACCAGCCGGTATATTCCTGCAGGTCAACCACAGCGCCACTCCACCACCCTAACGCGCATCCTCCACTCCATGTGAGCCTCCCTCCTTCCCAGAACTGTATAACAAAGACTATCTCAAGGGGGAAAAAAAATATAAATATATAAATTCAACTCTGTCTTTTCGTCCCCCACCACCTTCTGAGAACACACGTGGCAACTCTCTATTATCTGTTATCAAACCTAGTGCAATCCGGGCCCCTGGGAAGTCCACTGAGACGCAAGACATCCGGGTATCGTCAAAAGGCATTACCAAGCGAACGAGGAGGGGAAAAAAAAAAAATAGAAGCATGATCTCTGCCGACTCACAGTGGCACGTCCCACAACACAGGCTGATGATAGCTTCAACGCACCTAAGATATCATTGTGTCATGTCCGCGGATATGCCATACCATCTCCTCAAGTTCTGGAGGACTCCACCTGCTTCCAGGCTTCATGTTCGTGGCGCGATTCTGCATGCGAGGCAAAACATGCACCGGTGCAGCCTTATCCCAGGGAACAGTGACCGAGCCATCATCCACCCAACTACCGTACCGTTGTTTCCAGCTTTTATTTTTACTCCGAGTCTTACTTCCTGAGAGATCTCGAACCTCTCAAATCTTCTCTCTGATCACCGGTATGGCTTTCGGGTGGCGAGAGCCATCGATGATATCCTGTCTCACTAACGCGCGTGAGAGAGGCGTGAGGAGGGGATGTCTGTCGCATCTCTTGTTACACAGAAAGTTACTGTTGAGGGTGTGTCATACTTCTGGAGGCTGACCTAAGCAGAGACACCACTACAAAGAAGTTAAATAGCGCCACAAACACTTCACAGCTTTATCAAGAAAGTTACCACGGGTAAACACAAGGGGAACATATCATCTTACTCATGTATAACAACTCATGTGTCCACATGCAGCCACAGACATGGCGTTACAACGGGGTGTAAATCATGAGTTAACAATTCATGGGGGTATAAATAAATCCATTGGCAAGACCCTCTTTTTTTTTTACGTGGTTCTCAAGATATTCATTTCATTTTTTACATATTCCTGGATTCCATGCAAAGGTTCTGTCACTGCAGGGGAAGACACTGTTGCTCTGGCGGTGTGACACACCAGTGTCCGATATATGAAGTGCACTGGAACGGTCGTGACAGAGTAACAGACGACCCATGAAAGGGCTCATCTTGGGCAGTGACTGGCAGGCAAAAATGCACTGTAAAACAACTCTGTCGTTCCCGAGGAGCGAGAACAGAAGCACTAAAGGCTATCCTATGCAAAGGAACGCCACACCCACAGGCATGGCGCAACGACAACACTGCCATACGAACAACTCAAAAACCCCAGCAATAGGAAACAACAGCAAGACCAGCGGGCGGCCAGCAAGGTGGGGCTCCCACCTGGGCATAACCACAGTCATCCAAGCCACCGCCGGCGGCTTATCATCTCCGTTCTCGGCCCAGCCACCACTCTTCAATCATCTCTCAATATTGTTACCAATACCCATCCCTTACCGATGCCTTGTCATTTTCCATTTGCTATTATTGATCCCCTCATAACGTGAGAATGATTACGTGTATGCATAAGGATTCTGGAGGTTTTGCTCGTGTGAGGCGGTGGGGAAGAGATAGTATTGTCCCAAGGTGAAGAGCGGGCGTGGCCTGGGGCGAGGGAGGACATGTGGGCTAAAGGTGAGGGAGGGCCGGTGTGGGCTACGAGGGAGGGCTGGTGTGAGCTGGGGTTAGGGAGGGCCGGTGTGAACTGGGGTGAGGGAGGGCCGAGCGAGTTAGTCCTAGTATGGGCTGGGGTAAGGGAGGGCCGGGGCGAGTTGGTACTTGTGTGGGCTGGGGGTGAGGGAGGGCCATTGAGTGCTAGAAGGTGAGTGAGGGAGTCGGCGTGCACTGGAGCCAGCGTGGGAGAGCCTACGGTGTAGGTTGCAGTAAGAGTGCCAGCAGGTGCTTCAGGGAGAAGCAAGGTGGCGGAGGGGTAGGCAGGCAGGCGTCCCCAGTGCTGCCTCAATAAACACTATCCGTCAGCGGGGTGCTCGTCAGCCTCCCCGTGGATGGTTTACGCAGCAGCCACCTCAACACCTCACTATAATAATGCTCCAGCCTCGTCCATAACCCGCGCCTGGATAAAGACAATCACCTCCTGCCATCGATCACATCATCACTCCGGGAATTTCATGCAGCCTCTAACTGGCTCAGCTTACCCGTCGACCGCCCCCAACCCACCACGTTTGTTACGGCCAAACGTTTGGACTTTTGTTGACGTTGCTGTGCCCCCACACCGACCGTGGGTCACAAAGAAACGTTTGTACTTTTGATGATGTTGCTATGCCCCTACACCGACCGTGGGTCACAAAGAAACGTTTGTAATTGTGATGTTGCTGCTGTGCCCATACCGACCGTGGGTGACTGAGAAACGTTTGGACTTCGATGTTATGGCTGTGTCCACAACGACCGTATCAGAGAGAAACGTTTGGACTTCGATGTTGTTGCTGTGACCACAAACCGACCGTGGGTCACAGAGAAACGTTTGGACTTCAATGATGCTGCTGTGTCCACACCGACCGTGGGTCACAGCGAAACTTTTGCACTTCGATGCTGCTGCTGTGCTCCCAAACCAACCATCAACCACAGCGAAACGTTTGGACCTCGATGTAGATGCTGTGCCCCTACACCGAGAAGCTGGAGTCAACAATCCACTTTGTGATCACAGTGTAATAGGTTCCACCAGAGTCCTCCCAGCCACAACCACACAGTAACATCAGAGAATTGAGCCCGTTTTCCTCGCTATCGATCCTTCAGTATCAGGGAACACATTGTGGACATTCCCTCCCGGCCCATCATCGACTACAACCATTTCCCACCGCATGTTATGACGTACGACACTCGGGTGACGGCCATTACGTGCAACAAACCATATCTCATCCTCAAAAAAACTGGAACTGGTAGAGCATGGTTGCGAAGAAGGCCAGGAAGTGCTTAAGAAAGGTACGGTAACTCGTAGGAGCAATAGTTTCTGAACGTATGGCTGGACACTTTAAAGTGACGTGAGCATATGTTCAAAATGTTCAAGTCACACATGCAACAAGATGATGAATCAGACTCGATTACCGTCTTGGGTGAACCTTAGTGGGAGTCAGTGGATGTTGAGGGTCACAACTGGGCAGTTATGACAGTATTAGAAAATAGAAACTGGAGGAGGGACACACATGCCTGATGTCCGAGGGGAACAAAGGAAGGAAGGACAAGATGACATGTATGGCATACGATTATACCACTATAGCTTCAGGGGGGAACAAGACCAAATAGGTGTTGCTCACTGGGACAACAGAACACAGTCATGGCATTATTATCCAGTAAAATCATATAAGTACCAGAGGTCTGAACAGCTTGGTGGATAAGGTAAATACAAAACACAGCTGCAGGTGTTAGGACAGTTATATACTGCATCTCCTACAAGGGTTTGTGACTGGTGGTGTGAGGGAGTATGTACAGCACACTAGCAGTCGAATGGGTATGAAGACGGTACAGACGAAGTGTATTCATTTGTGCCGGCAACCCAGGCCAATCCGGTGATGGGATGGAACACAAGATTTTTTTCTCATGTTATAAAGTGATCATATATATATATATATATATATATATATATATATATATATATATATATATATATATATATATATATATATATGCAAAAACGAAGTGGGTTATAAGTCGTCTTGGCACATCTGCTAAGGAGTATCGAAGACGTGATGACACTGTTCACGTGAAGATTTGATTTGCTTTGTGTCGTAATCAACGGCAAGTTCACTGTGTCGCCCGTGCTCATCCTGTGAGCAGCAGCAGCGGTAAAGGATTACAAGAGCCCACACGGGGTCTCTGCCAGACCCCAGGTGAGGCTGGTTGTGACATAAAACTGTGACAAAACTACATCAAGGGGATGACGGAACTTTCCCTAGTCCGTGCGGAACAGAAGAGTTCACGGAAGACAGAGGGTGCACAGACCAGATTTCCGCGCTCGGGAAAGCTTCCGATATAAACAAAAAGAAAAGAAAATATGCAAATTCCATCGTCTCAGATAAAACTGAACAGTACCTGACAACCGGGCCATCGGTGTGACAAGAACCCGCACTAGATAAGACCTGGCGGTTCAGCGACATGGTGGCATAGCTTCAGCGACATGGTGGCATAGCTTCAGCGACATGGTGGCATAGTTTCAGCGACATGGTGGCATAGCTTCACCGACGTGGTGGCATAGCTTCAGCGACACGGTAGCATAGTTTCAGTGACATGGTGGCATAGCTTCAGCGACATGGTGGCAATAGCTTCAGCGACATGGTGGCAATAGCTTCAGCGACATGGTGGCATAGCTTTAGCGACATGGTGGCATAGCTTCAGCGACGTGGTGGCATAGCTTCAGCGACATGGTGGCATAGTTTCAGTGACATGGTGGCATAGCTTCAGCGACGTGGTGGCATAGTTTCAGCGACATGGTGGCATAGCTTCAGCGACATGGTGGCATAGCTTTAGCGACATGGTAGCATAGTTTCAGCGACATGGTGGCATAGCTTCAGCGACGTGGTGGCACAGCTCTAGCGATATGGTGGCATAGCTTTAGCGACATGGTGGCATAGCTTTAGCGACATGGTGGCATAGCTTTAGCGACATGGTGGCATAGTTTCATTGACATGGTGGCATAGCTTCAGCGACGTGGTGGCATAGTTTCAGCGACATGGTGGCATAGCTTCAGCGACATGGTGGCATAGCTTTAGCGACATGGTAGCATAATTTCAGCGACATGGTGGCATAGCTTCAGCGACGTGGTGGCATAGCTTCAGCGACACGGTAGCATAGTTTCAGCGACATGGTGGCATAGCTTCAGCAATGTGGTGGCATAGCTTCAGCGACGTGGTGACAGTTTCAGCGACATGGTGGCATACCTTCAGCAACGTGGTGGCATAGCTTCAGCGACGCGGTGACATAGTTTCAGCGACATGGTGGCATAGCTTCAGAAACGTGGTGGCATAGCTTCAGCGACATGGCATAGTTTCAGCGACATGGTGACATAGCTTCAGCGACATGGTGGCACAGCTTCCTCAGCCTTGAATCTGGAGACAAAGACCTGCTGGCAGGAGACAACCCCATGAACCTACGAGTCCTCATTTCGCGCCGATTTTGCCGAGGAGAGACGGATGACAAGCAGTGACATCAGCTCAGCCAGCAGACACAAGGATGAGCTCAGCCAGCAGACACAAGGATGAACTCAGCCAGCAGACACAAGGATGAGCTCAGCCAGCAGACACAAGGATGAGCTCAGCCAGCAGACACAAGGATGAGCTCAGCCAGCAGACACAAGGATGAGCTCAGCCAGCAGACACAAGGATGAGCTCAGCCAGCAGACACAAGGATATCCTAAAGGACACACATCTGGCCACGGTAAACATCACACCTGGCTAACCCTCCGTTGCGCCGACTGGTGGAGCTCAAAGCGTTCATGTAACGCTTTCTACATCGCGTTCAGTAACAGGTGGCCACTCCCGAGCGTCATTCTGAGGCGATTTTAAGAAAAAAAAAGTTCAAACTTTTCTACGAAAAGTGGTTGCTGATACAAATCTAAGTCAGACGTGCGTTACTTTAGACATATAATACCAAAGAACAAGTTTGAAACTGTCATTGTCACTGACATTGAATCGTTTTCGTAAATACAGGCATCAACTTCATTATAATCTTGTACGTCCCACTTTCCAGTTCACCTACAAACTGATCACCGACAGCAGCGCACTTCTTTGGTTACCAAGGAGAGAGGCACACTCACACTGCAGTGGCACCAGCAAGCGGGAGGAGGTCCAGGAGGCACACACCCTGTGAGGCCGGCCACACTGCATGCCTCGCGCCCCTATGTGGAGTCTCAAACCTGTGTTAAGGTCTAGCAGGCCACTGATCCTTCTCCCTACGACAGGCTGCTCTGATGTGGGGATCAGCGAAAATGCAGCTCGTGACGCAGTCCCCGGCAACCACCGACCTACCATCAACACCACGACAGCCGCAGCGGCAACCACCACACCACCACCACCCTCAACCACGTCAGCCGCAGCAACCACCACCATCAACACCATAACAGACGCAGCGGCAACCACCACCACACCACCACCCTCAACCACGTCAGCCGCAGCAACCACCACCATCAACACCATAACAGACGCAGCGGCAACCACCACACCACCCCCATCAACCACGACTGCCGCTGCAACCACCACACCACCATAACACCCCAGAGCCTGCAGACATCGTCACATAACCTCCACCAACATCATACATTCACCTCAGCACAAACCTTCAAATCGACGACGGAGTCTGTAGACTCGCGATACGAAGTATTTCTGATCAACTCCGTATGAGGACCTACATGTAAATTATACATATCCCATATATTACTATATCATGAAGGAGCCAATACGAAGGAAGCAGCGGCCTGTCTTCCTACCACGGAGGAATCTACGAGCACCTGGCCATCACAGCTGGGCCCGGCCATCCCTCCTGGCTAACGGTAAACAAAATCTAACTTTCCCCTTAATTTTCCCTCCCAACTGGAGGGTGTGGAGGGGGCGCAGGAGGGACTCACTCCCTCCCTCCCCCCTGCCGAGCGTTTGAGTGACAGCCGCGTGACTGGTGGGTCGCACGCCCTGGACGGAGCACCAATTACTGCTCTTATTTCCCGCTAGCACTGACAGCCATCACAAGCGCTGGACTTTATTCCACCGTTATCATGGAGTGGAATGTGTGTGTGTGTGTGTGTGTGTGTGTGTGTGTGTGTGTGGAGGGGGTGTGGAACGTGACCCCCCCCCCTGAGCATGCGACCCTCCACAACCAACCATACTACTACTAACATGACAGTCCCTCCGCATCCTCACCCCCCCCACTCACTCACTCCCCAGTGCTCTTACACCTCACACTCTCTCCCTCCACAACCAACCATACTAGTCTTACCATCCCTTAGCACCCCAACTCCCTACACTCCCCAAGTGCTCCCACACCTCTCACTCTCCCATACGCTCTTACATTCCTTCTCTCCCGACCGGTAAACACAAGTCCCGTCTCCATCTGCTAGACCCCCAGCAGCATCCTGCACAGTCTTCCCCTAAATATTCGACCCAATCAGGTAAAACCACAATTACTTCTTCCCCAACACCATTCCAGCGAGAACACAACCCCCCATAACTTCTAGAGCTACAGAACACAACCAACTTCAACCTTCGCGAGACCCCACAACCCTCAAAGTCTTCATGGCAGTCCACAGCCTCCTCGGGTTTTCAAGAACTTCCAGGGCGCTGTCAACTCCCAGAAACCCCTGGCAATACCATCCAAAGCTCACCTTCAAATTTCGTGCAGCCTTGTGCACTGTACGGGCAGGTCTTCCCTTTCCTGTCACTGTTGTGGTCATCCAGAGAGCCAGTTCGACCTCTGAAGGCTGTACGAGTCTCCTCCCATATCTCTCTTGATCCTTCTCAGACTGAACCTCCACAGTTACCTCAGACCTATACACAAGGGCCACTGGACCACAAGACAATCCCCCTGCGGTCTTCGACAGCTCCCACGGACCTCCATAGAGGCTCCCTGGGCCGTCCCTCCTCCTCCTCCATCCCGGGGCAGGATGATCCTCCCTCCCCGCTTCAAAGCGCCGTGAGCACAAAGGTCTGCGTCGTGACCCGAGGTCTACATTAACGTCAGCGTATTGAAAGTTACACGTCACGAATGCACGAATCCTTGGGCTGGGCGGCTCACGCACGGACGGGGTTCGTGCCTTGCCTCTACACTCGCCCAGAACACTATAATTATATCTTTATATCATGGAACTTCGATGCAGACAGAGCCAGGGAATCTGCCAACAAATAAAATGAAAATTTTCAATGGTCGATGAAGTACTTATCCTTCAGCTGAGGTAGAGGTCAAAATTATCATTATCATTATCATTATCATTGTTATCATTATTCATTATTAGTAGTAATTATCATCACTACAATCTTTATCATTTATCATCGTCATCGTTACTATCATCATTCCTAACTTTATCGTTCGTTATAATTACCATCATCATAAACATCATTACAGCAAGAACCCATTCATTAAGGGTAAGTGGGAGAGAGCGTCTCCTTCAATCCAGCTCCCTGGCCACACCACCAAGAACGTGCCGTCCATGAGTAGTGAACACTTACCCATCTTCCCTGTAAACGAGACACAAGTCTGTACTTCACCTCCTCAACAATACTGAAAGTGAACGTACGTACATAATATTACTTTACAATAACATTATAACTTCGTCCCTTAATCCTTTTTCCTGTAATCTCTTGTGTGTTTAAGACAATGGATCAGATTGGTAAATTCTTCTTCAAATATTTTTCCGAGATTCAATGTTGGTATTCGTAAACACACGAGGGGTAATGAGTGTGTGTGTGTGTGTGTGTGTGTGTGTGTGTGTGTGTGTGTGTGTGTGTGTGTGTGTGCTTGAGTGGCGGGGGCTGTGAGGAGGTAGAAGGGGCGAGCGTAGCTCTCATGGGGCGGCGGGGGGGGGGGGGTTACATCCTGTTGCTGCCTGCCTCCCTGGGTCAGGCCCACGCCCGCCCTAGGCCTGGCCATGCCCCTGGGGCAGGGAGGCGGGGTGTGTCAGGTCACCCCCTCCAGCAGGAGTCTCCCCTACGACCTCCACACCACCACACGGGGACTGGTGTGTGTGTGTGTGTGTGTGTGTGTGTGTGTGTGTGTGTGTGTGTGTGTGTGTGTGTGTGTGTGTGTGTGTGTCCAGAATGTGACAATAATCAGACCCATACCAGAGTGGAATAACCCATTACAAAACGGGGCGAGAGTTCTCCACTCGTGGGGGAGGGGGCCTCATCTCTTGAATTTTCTGTACCATAAAGTAGCTGTTAAACCCTCTGTACGCTGCAGCATTCTCAGCTTCCATGTCTTCGTATACTTCCACCATCGGTACACCAAAACAGCGCTTCTTCATCTGATCCGTCCTTGGCAAGTTCATTGCGCACCCTATTGCTCATCCTGCGAGCGGTAGCGCAAAAGCATTACTACAGGGGGTCACGAAAGGTTTTCTTCACATCCTTAGTAACCAAGTTTCTCATTGTCGCCTCTGGTCGCTCTGGTACTGCGTCTCAGCTCCTAATTGGGTCTCCCTTCCCCTCTTCTCTCCTCCATGTGGGACAGACTTGGTAACCCTCAGTCCTACAGCGGAGTTCAAGTTCTCTTAATTCAGGTACCATCTTCGTGTGTCTACACTCGACCCTCTCAATCAATTCTCCGCGCTTCTTTAGGGTCCGGTGGCCAAACACGAGACGCACAACGCTAATTCTGGTTTAAGGTGTAAGTACGTTCGGAATGACTTACCAGATATTTCCTTCACTTTAAACCTCACAAATCAGTTTGCCTCTCTCATCACCATCCCCACGTGGAGTTCTTGGTAACTGGTGAGGTACAGTGCCGACCCCCTCGGTCCCTTTCACACAAGATTCCAGTAGCTTATTTCCCAAGAATTAATAGCACTGAGGCCTTCTTTCACTATGTCCGATCCTTATCACATATGCATTTTTACTGATTGAATTTTATCATCCATTTATCAGACGAATGTTGAAGTTCCTCCATGCCCCAATAATAACCTGATGCAATATATATATATTTTTTTTCTTTTTTTTCATGATGTCGGCATCATCCGAAAAATTTTCAGACAGGAGACCAGCCCATCAACCAAGTTATTTACGAACACTAAGAACAGCAGTGGGCCCAAGACTTTGCCCTGTAGCAAGCCAACTGGGACAACCTACCAGTGAGGGGATCTACCCCTTAATCCTGACTGTAGCTCTTAACTTCTCGACCTCACAGCGGAGGGACAGCGTCAAAAGCTTTCCGGTGGTCCACGAAACCGCAGTCTACCCATCCACCTCTGTGATATACGAGGCTCGAAATGCATCGCCTCCCTTCCCTATAATCCATGTGCTCACCCAATTAAGTATACTCTCCTTTGTAAGAACCTATCCATTTATTTATTTATTTTCTGATTCATTTTCTTTTTCCAGAGATTTTGCGGACCACATTTGGTTAGTGTGACCGGCCTGGATGGGATGTAACTTGACATCTGCACTCCTCTAGATGGCTGGAACTACTCCAGGAGTTACTCCAGTGACCTACTGAACAGTAGTACTTACAGCGGCCGAACAAGTAACTCCGCACACTCCTCCACTACGTATGTGGAGCATGCGATGGGTGAAGCTGTTGTATGACGACTAACAATTTCTTTACCTTCCAAGGCATCTTTCCCCTCCCATCTTCGCTGATGTTGGGGCGGCAGTCTTGTCCTCCGCAGTGTACCCACACGAACTTATGGTTCACCTCATCTTCCGACATCATCCACAAGGACTCTTCCTCCACCCCCCCTCAGAGCTCCTCTCCCCGATTAGCAGCACTTTAACAGAGGTTTTGCTCCCGACGAACTCATGGGAAAGATTTGGATTGTCTTCTGCCTTGTGCACAGTATTCATATGGCAGTCTTCATCTGTCCCAACCCCACCACCACCTCGTCCAACTATTTTCCTGCTATCTTGTCTTTTTCCTGTGCTGTTTGGCTACAGTGTCGACCATATATATCTCCTCCGTATTACATCTTTTGAGCTCACTCGATTTTTTGCATCCCTTGTTAAACTGTGTTTCGACCTCTATCTACATCTAGTGGTACCCATGTTCGACTCCACTGGAGATCTGACAGAACCTTCTGTAGCAGTGGTCTACACTATAGTTATTTTGGTCTCCACTCTTGCCGTAAAAATCCATTTCCCAATCTCTACTCTCAAAATACTTCATCACCTTTACGTGGCTACTATGATTGTATTCCCTCTTTGCCTCCCCCGTCTCCTCTAAACCCCATTTGGCGTCCTCTTCACCAAACAACCAAAATCAACCAAATGTTACCACTTTTTCCCATGTGTGTGTGTGTGTGTGTGTGTGTGTGTGTGTGTGTGTGTGTATCTATCAATGAGTAGCAACAAACCACAGGGTTTCGCCATGAGGCAAGTAACTAACATAGACTCACGATTAGCCTCCTCCCTCTAGCAATCACGACCCCTACTCCCCCTCACTCACTCACTCACTCACTCACACACACACACACACACACACACACACACACACACACACACACACACACACACACACACACGCGTGCGCATACAACCGCCACACCCTACGTGACAGCCACCATATACGTGCAGCAGCTCTTATGAAAAATAACACTAAAAAAAAAAAGCACTCACTATAAATCATAAGAGGGAATGTTTACGAAGCAGGCGAGACATGTTTCCACAACAGAGAGTGACCACGTTTCACAATACCGTGGTCTTGGGTGTGCCACTACTCTCCCCGGCACGCCTCACATCCCTCACTTCCTCCCTCACTATGTGCTACCCCACTGTGCCAAGTCAGGATCCGGACTAGCCCTTCTCTTGAATCTCCTCTCCCAGTTTTTAAACGCCTCTCAAAGGAATATAACCCTTTAAATATAACCCCCAGATGCGACTCACACATAATCGAAGATCTACATGGCTACAGACCAATGGTGTGGACACGACGAGTGTGGGTGGTGAAGGGCGGCGCTGCAGAGGACCAGCAGGTGGGGGTGGTTGAGGGAGACCTGTTAATTACCAGGCGGGTCGACCTCCCGCCTCCCTCTCACACGCTGCCTAATGACCAAATCAAAATCACTAGCACCAGGCCACAAGACCCGCAACACTAGTGTCAACAACACCATCGTCCACACCCGAGGAATGCAACACCAGTGTCACCATACCACCACAAACACAAGAGGGCAGCTACGCCAGTGTCACCATGCCACCACACACACTCCAGGGTGGCAACACCAGTGTCACTATACCACCACACACGCAAGTGGGTAGCAACGCCAGTGACACCATACCACCAAAGACGTCTACTCGAGAGGTAGCAACACCAGTTCCACCACAATCAACCAACGCCAATACACTCCAATACAAAATACGTATCACACACACACTGACATACTTACCAGTCCATCACACTGTGCCAGATGAGTGACATTCGCTTCCTCATCCTTGAAAGCGATGCCCTCGTGACTGCTGCAGCTACTTGATGGGCGTACGTCGCCCACTCTACTGCCAGTGTTGACAACAGCTCTCCAGGCTACATCGCCCTCTGGAACACCTTTAATTGCCAACAGAACTGGACCATCGCCAACCACGTCGCCATCAACCAAACCAATATTGGGGTCATGCAGGATAAGCCTCATTCCTTTCCCAACCCTGTTCCACCTCCTGCTATCTCACAAGGCCCCAGCCCCCTGTGGGATATCCAGTTCATCCAGTTTCTCGGTCACTTTGGAGGATAAAATAAAGTGCAAAGAACACCTCAGAACCCTCATCCAATATTCCAGTTATCGTGTCTACATCCCTGGTCCACTCAAGTCACCTGGACTACCTTGTGCCAGAGGTCAAGAAGTCTCGTTCGTTTCAAACTTACTTACGTTTCCCCCACTTAGTCTTCCTTGTCCATAATTGCACGACGGACTTCCGGAAAAAAGTATGAACGCAAGATCATGCTCGGCTCCCCGTATCCTGGCCATCAAGAAGTGCTAAACATAGCCTGGTCTTCCCCTCGACAGTCAGTTCGTGACGAAGTTTCAGCACCATTATTGCGATGGTCAGACATCCCTCGACCCCTAGTTGCATTTCGGAACCAAAACAGCATCGAACCCACCCGAGCTCGTACAGACCGCTACCACAGCAAACATAATCGCATCAGGAGACTATACGTAAGTAAGTGCTTAAGTAAGTTGCCAACATCTTCGTATGAACACACTTAACCCAAAGTTTCACTTATTTATCAATGTCTATATTTTTCCCGTATATTCTCAGCCTTTGGCTAAATTACAAATCTTTTAATAATAATAATATCAATAATTATCATCATAATTATCATTATCATAGTTGTTGTTGTTGTTGTGAGGAAAACGAAACAAATACGACCATCGGTGAAGGTGGACAAACGGGAAGGCGAATTCGAGCAGATATGAAGGATTGCGTAATGTGTTCGATGATAGATAATTATATTACTACCACTACTACTACTACAACTACCACTACCACTACCACCACTACTACCACTACTTACTTAATTCTACTACTGCTACTGCTGCTTGCACACACACACACAAACACAAAATCAAATATTCTATTAAGCAAGACTTGCCGAGCAAATTCCATGGTTTGTGTTACCAACGAGCAAGAGCAACAAGCAGCAGGAGAGTGCGCCCAACAAACTGCTGCTAACTCCTGCCATTTGTCTCCGCCTCCCCTACTCAAGCACCCACAACCAGGCCAACAGTAATTCCTTTATCTATTAGGCTGGAGGAGGCAGGCACCAGGGGCAGCCCTGCCCACCTACCTACCTACCTACCTACCTACCTACCTCTCCTCCTCCTCCCTCCGCCACTCTCCCTCCTCTCCCCTCCGACTCACCCTCCTCTTCTCCTGTACACCCGTGGCATGCCACCTCCCCCTGAGCCATGTAGGCCCGCGGGTGCCTCCCAGATTGGAGCCCATACGAGGCAAATTAAGAGCGCGGCCACAAACTGCTGGTAAACTCATTATTATAACGACTGGAGAAGCTGGTGTTTCCCAGGACTGTGCTTCACTAAGCGAGGCTCCAGGGGGAAGGCAGGGCCATGGTCGCCCGCACCCCACCCCACCTTTCTCCTGCCCCAGTGAGACATTTTAGCCATCCTACCGCTACCTTTACCGGCGGTCCTACTACTAAATTGGCCTTATCAAGGCCTCACACGTATACCACAAAACACTACCATGCCACTTTTTCCCCAGTTCCCATTAATACTTCATCAGCGGATAAATTTCTCTCTACACCAGACGAACACTATATATATATATATATATATATATATATATATATATATATATATATATATATATATATATATCGTCAACTGGAGCCACAAAATTGATCCTACTGGATAAAAACATGACACTACTGGCGAGGAAGGAGGGGGGGCCTTACCGTCCCTTCAACTGAACAAGGTCTTCCACTCCCTGTAACACAGCCATATATAAAATGAGTGGAACGCGAGGCTCCCATGATATGAGAATAACAGCCTTAACCACACGTGCGAAAATGGTAGTGGGTGTCAGGATGGCTTCCTGGTGACCTCTTGTCTCTCCTGGTGAGGGAGGACGACGGTAGTCCTCGAAGGTCGAGAGAGAGAGAGAGAGAGAGAGAGAGAGAGAGAGAGAGAGAGAGAGAGAGAGAGAGAGAGAGAGAGAGAGAGAGAGAGAGAGAGAGAGAGAGAGAGAGACTGCACCGTAGGATATCTGCTAATACCATTCGATTCCGGTCAGTGCGTCTGAAAGTCGGTGGTCCGGAGGTTTACCTGAAGGTCGCCTAACTTGCAGGGGCAACGTTAGCACAAGACAGTGTTCGACTCCTGATGGAATCTAAGCGGCTTACACAGCATCATCACTGGGTTTTCCATTCTCGTCTTGAAGATCCGCAGGATCCATCCCAGCACGTGCGAAGCGCTTCACGGAGGAGGTCAGCAAGAACCTGGAGACGACCAGGATCAAGGCTTCCGGGGCTGCTCATGAAAATCCCCGTCCCGTCCACCACACAAGGACGTGGCTGCCGTAAGACAACCTCCTATATCCTGTCACACCTACAGCACTGGTGCTGTATTACATCATCCGGGAACCACGGCCGCATCTGGGGGCCTGTGCAGTCGGCCTCACACGACCCAGTTCACATTATCTACAGATGACGAGCTGAACAAGTCTATCATCACTTTTCTATACAAACCTCATCTCTGACCTATGACATAACTCACGCCTCCTTCTCGCCTACTTATGTAGAGAAACACAACACTCCCCAAGTGTGTGGGACGCCCAAAACGTCTTGCCCCGCGTCGCACACGGCCCGGCACAACGTCACAAAAAAAAAAAGAAGTGACTAACTTAAGTCAGGTAAGGCACACTTAAGTCTTATACTGCCGCCTGTATCACACACACACACAAACACACACACACACACACACCTTCGAAGGCATACATCATACACGAGAAGCGGCGTCACGAGCCGGACATGGAAATTCCTGAACTTGACGATGACGCCACCGACTCTTGACCTGGCCACCAAATTTAGTAAAAGGCGACACACGTCGTCCAGGAGGCGGCTCGTGCATCACAACCCGGCAAGTTCCCAGAACATATCCTCGCTCGCGTAAGAAGCGAAAATTCCCCGACGCGACCAGAAAAATTCTATTTTTAGACCTGGCGATCTTCATCACCGCCGGCAGAATGACTCTGCAATACCAGACGCAACACACACCCTAGGTCAGTTTCAGGGGGATCATTACAACCCCCCTCCCAACCCTCCTCCCACCACACACACACACACACACCTGCTGGCTCTGGGTAACAAAAAGTGCACCCGCTGTTGGGGCCAGACTTGCGCTCCAGCTGGCCGCCGCCGCCGCCAGGAGCATCACCAACATTAAGTTCGGTGTCGTGTGGCCAGCGTTGTGCATACAGTCCAGGAGAAAATATCGAACAGATAGATAGTACACTGCAGCAGGCAGGGGGACAGGCAGACACACGCTAACAAGACGATCGAAAGCAGTAATACAATACAGTCTGTGACTGAAAGGACGCGGCTCTGCGGCTTATCAACAGCGATCTGATCGGAAAACGTTGTCGTCAAATGCTGTGGCACACGAACACAGACAGCAGGATGAAGGTCAAGACCAAAGGTGTCACAACAGGTAAAGTAAACCTGGTGAAGTCTTCGAGGGTCTTCTACCCCCACAGCCCGAGCTGCCAAGCTTTGGAACTTTAAATATATATATATATATATATATATATATATATATATATATATATATATATATATATATATATATTAAGAACAGAGGAATGAGCCTTAGAGGGAATATCCTCACTTGGCTCCCTTCTCTGTTCCCTATTTTGGAAAACTAAAAAACGGGAGAGAAGAATTTCCAGCCCCCCTCCTCGCGCTCCCTACCTTTTTAGACACCTTCTACGAGACGCAGGGAATACATGGGAAGCATTCACTCTCCCCTATCCCTAGTTGGCTCCCAGGCAGGGAAAAGGATGGATGGGCCCGGTAGGAGCGTCGTCCTGGACCAGATGGTTCCCCAGGCAGGGGATAGTATATGGAGGGGCCCGGTAGGAGCGTCGTCCTGGACCGGATGGTTCCCTATGCAAGGGAGAGTGTGGAGGGGCCCGGTAGGAGCGTCGTCCTGGACCAGATGGTTCCCTATGCAGGGGAGAGTGTGGAGGGGCCCGGTAGGAGCATCGTCCTGGACCAGATGGTTCCCTATGCAGGGGAGAGTGTGGAGGGGCCCGGTAGGAGCGTCGCTAATGTTGAGGAGAGACAAGACGGCAGGCGGCACCCTAACTCATTATCCGTAATGGAGCAAAGTCTTTAATGCACCTGCGTAAATTCCTGCGGTGCTGAGGTGTACGTCTCTGCCTCTGAATGTCCAGTGGTCTGCTTCAGCGCGACCACCAGCCCCCGCAGTACACGCCCGTAAAGCTTTCACAATCTGTGTACCTCGCGGATAATCTTCTGCCGACGTTCTTAACCCCGAAAAATGACGAGGACAATGTGCGCGTGTGTAGCATCGAACGAATCGCGGTGGCAGGAGGTCATAGCAGCGCTGTACACAACGTGGAAACGAACGGTTCATGCACGACATACGAGAACAAACGACTCCATCCCCCTAATTACGAAGATATAATACTCCTTCCTTTGGATGGACATGGGGTGTGTGTGAGAGGTTTGGGCAACGGAGGGGATGTTGGTGGTGTCTGACAACTGTCATATAATGGATAATGCCAGGCGTCGTCAGAATAAAAAAAACAAATGCCTTCAGCATGTCATTTGTTTGACTGCTACACCCATACAGCCAATAATCTCCAGCGTTGATAAAGTGGCTGAGGGCAGGCAACACGGCCTGGCGCCCACTCAGGCTCCACCATCCACGTAACCGGCCACCGAGGCGGAGGGAGGAGTTTTCCCCACTGGGAATAAACCCCCTTACGAAAGTGTGATACAATGCATGAGAGCAGAACCGGGCTTTGCAAGAGCACTCCTCGTTCGCCGACACCAAATATTAAGCGTCGTGAACGTCGCGAGGCATGAAGCCGCGGAGCAGCAACCGCAGAGAACACGCCATCCGTAACGGCCGTCACAGTGGGAGCAACACCGAGGCAGTGACAGAGGAGGAGGAGGTACACGAGTGAAGGTATGTGGTGTAATGCGTCCGTAATGGGTAGCCACGTAGGGCCCTTGTGAGGAGCAGCAACAGCACCCCCGGGCTGGGCCAATAATTTCCCCCACGGTCACCCGACCCGCTGATAATACGCTCGATATCTTAACAGAAACGTTTAGCATATAACTTAATCCACTAGTTAATCCCCAATCTAATCCGTTTAATCCTGCGGCGGCCAGTGGTGTAATCCAGTAATCCCCAGTGTGGGCAGTGGGTCGCGGCGGAGATCTCGGGGCGCTGGGACCTCGCTCTCGTCAAAACTATTTGTACGGTCCTTAGGTCTTCCCCTTCCTAAGCCTCTCTCCTCCTACCTCCTTAATGCGTCGTCCATTTTCTAACTCGCATACTCCCATCAAGCGCTGGAAAATAACAGGATTTCATCGCCAGTCGATGGACAACCACGGCAACATTCCACCCTCACCGTCTCCACACTTACTGCCCACCACCCCTTAATTCACCTAGGTCTTCGAAACCACCACCCGTACAACTTGAGCTGTGGGTTGAGGTCGGGCGAGCAGTAGGAAGGTGTTCCACGGGGCCCTTACTCATCTCAGACCATGTAGGGAGCACATGGGGGGAACAAACACTACCAACACCCATTAATAAGTACCCGTCTTCTGCACTCGACAAAGGTTCAGCGTCTCAAATAAAAAAAAGGAGGACGTTAGTTACCACCAGCGTAACCATGTACCGAGGGCGGCAGTGCGCGAGGCACGGACTCTGCGGGCGGAAGTGTAAGGGTGACAGCCTCTCCACGACAGGTGCGAGAGACCCTCCTTAAGCCACAGTTTCGGGGTGAGTGGGCTAAAGCTTACCTCCGCAGCCATTTCAAGATGATGACCTAAGAAGCGGGCTGGAAGGGAGGGGTTTAAGTCAGCGTAAACAGAAGCGGTACAAGAGGGCATGAGCAGGATAATGGGTGTGTCAGCTGATGGGATTACGGAGCGGCTCCAAAGGCTGCCGGGTTTCTCTTCACACTTGACCAGCCCGCTTGGCTGCTGCGTGGGCCGGCAAGATCCTCCCTCCCTCCCTGAACACATCCCAACCCTCCGTGAGCAACTCCCGCCTTATGACTAAACTGCACGCCGATCTTAAAGACGGGGAAATATCAACATCAATGAATTTCTCTCTCTTGTAACATACAATGTTGAGGACTATCGCCACTAAAAATCCCTCACTCGCTACACCCGACAAACAAGAATTACGGTCAGATAACATGAACAAATGAAACGGTCAATCGGAACCGGTCTGAGGGACGACCTCTGCCGCGCACGTAATAACTTACAACGCGATTCATAACTTCATCGTTTTATCAAAGAGGCCACCGAGTGAACAGGAGCCGTCGGTGAGGGAGGGGGGAACCGCTGCTAAGAACACCATAACGTTCACGGCTCCAGCACGGCCATAAAGGCTTCATATTTACCAGGTTACCAAACGCTTGTTCCACATAACGGGGGAGGATCGTAAAGGTTGTGAGCAACGCCTCCCGCAGGCTGCGGCGCGGGGCGGGAGGCAGGGCTGAGGATGGCGATGACGGCAACTTGAAGATGGGGCGGTGCATAGGATGGGACAGTACTGGGGGATGAGGGCAAAGAGGATGACCGTGGGTAGACCAAGGGGGTGAGGCGGCTGGCTGGGTCTGGAGGAGGAGGAGGAGGAGGAGGAGGAGGAGGAGGAGGTATACAGATAATACGATGTAGGTGACTGCATTTTTTCCCCTCCTCTTTCGGAGGCTACATAAAGTTAACGGATAAAAATGCTCATCAAGGTCATAGTTGTTGGGAGAGATTTGAGAGGGTGGAGTGTTCCATAGTTTCGAGGTGTAGGGAAAGAAACAGTTATGAAAGCGGCCCACACTTGAGTTGTTAACGACCACACAGTAATAATGTGACGCAGCAGCTTGCCGAGTACTGCGTGGTCTGGGTAGTGGTGGGGGGCACACAAGTAGCCTATTCTCGGGAGCAAAAACCAAAGTAATACATATAGAAGAGGGAAAGTGAACCAACATTGCGGCACAGGGCAAGGTGCTAGCGTCCCATTTTTCAGGCTAGGTCACGCGGCATCCGACAGGCTATTACGTCTCGCCAATTGCATGTGACGGCAACTCGAACGCTAGCTGACTGGATGTCTGCTTCTTCCCTTCCAACAGCTTAAATGAAGAGCTCTTTTTCCCTTCATCCTTTTCCCAGGTCATACAATCTATCTTCCTTCAAAATAGAGGCCTATCATCGCTTTACGTACGACGGCTTTCCCCCCCCCCCCCCCCCCCCCACCATCAAGCCTGACCCTGATACGTGCATCAGTGCCCGTGATTAGTGCCTTTCTATAGAAAGAAAATGAGGGGGGATGGATGCTGGTAGAGAGAGAGGGGTGGGGTGGGGGTGGCAGAGTAATTAAGGAGAAAGGTTACGGGATACGGTGAGGCTGAGAGCATGGAAGGAACATACGAGCAAGGACGAAGGACTAGGTCGAGGCAAATGGGGGGGGGGGGTGAAGGCGCAAAGAAAAAGGAGCCACTAGGTAAGGGAAGACGAGGAGGTAGAGAGAAAGGGCAAAGAAAACTTAAAGAGACAATAAAGATGAGTAAGAAAGGAGTAAAGTGTATGGAGGGACGGATGGGCTGAGTTAAGGAGGAGCGTCAGTGTCGTGTGGCGTCGTGGGTGTAAGCAAGAATGAGAGAGAGAGAGAGAGAGAGAGAGAGAGAGAGAGAGAGAGAGAGAGAGAGAGAGAGAGAGAGAGAGAGAGAGTGGGGAGAAGTAATTCTGGCGCGGGAGTGGTGGAATAGGGGCTATAATTATTACTACCTGGTGTCACATATACCACCCGCTGGCCCCGACCTGTTCCCCGCTCCCAGGGGCCTCCTGCCCTCACTCAAGGCCGCACCACACGCACCCAACCTCAACCCCTTAAGCAAGACCATGCAAACCCTTAAGCACGGCTATGTGATCCTCCAACACGACAGAACGACCCTTGAACACCGAAGGACGTTCCTTGAGGACGACGATACGATCCTTGGGGAAGATATGTTCATGGAAGACGCGCGTTGCCCCTCACGCAGGAGGATAAGCCTCTTGAGCTCGACGGTGAGGCCACGATCACAGCATGGCATCTGACCAGATCCTAGAGGGTCGTATCGACGACCAGGTCATCTCATCCAAGGACCGTGCCATCTCGCGCTCAAGGACCACACCGTCGTGTTCCAACGATCGCGCCATCGTGTTTGAAGGGAGTGAACACCACACGCCCACGATGACTGCTCAACACTGCACTCCCCCTATAGAACGTCCATATATGATTCCTCTTCCATAACCTGCATAAGACATACGGCGAGGGGGTGAAAAAAATGGTAATCCGGTGTCTCTACCCCTGCTATTAACTACCCAATTCATCTAAAGCCAGTCTCAACCAATCTCGCCTCTTGGTGGGAGGGTAGAGATTATTCGCTTTACCTCCCCTCCCTGAAATAAAACACCCGCGATTACACCGGGACCAGAAAACCTCCAACGCCATGACACCCTCTCGTAATTCTGCCACAGGCTCTGGACACCTACCGACTTCAGGCAAACCCCAATGTAGTCCTTAAGGATGAGAGGAAGTCCTCCAAACCACAGAGCAATGACAGGCAAGGGAACGTCTACACCAGAGGAAAATGAAGGCCAGGTCGGGGGATGTACTGCAAATATTTGGAGAATAAAAAAAAAAAGTGACATCTTCATGCAAACACGAGAGCTTAATACCACAAGAGGCTATTATTATACATACATTACATCTGTTTAAACACGCCTACTTCCTCTAGACAAAAGGCGTATCACATAACAGCTACATCCTCCGGGTAAAGAGCATTTTCCTGTATACCTTACACGTGTACCTTACGCCGGTTCCTGGGGCTCGCCTCCACCCCCTGCAGTTCGGTCTGCCACCAACGCTTCCCCCAGTAAGGGTCTGGTGCACACCTAGCTGTTCGACGATGCCGCCGGTCTCACCGTCGTCTATGTCATTTAGATAGACTGAGACATAGGTCTCGTCTGGTTTGCCTCTGGCGAATATAAGCAATACCTTTACAAAATCCTGGGACTTGACAGTACCTTACAATAACAGGGCAAAGCTAATGGCCATTATCTATCTATGTGACCGAAATCAATGACTCCGAAACAATTTCATCCATTTTCTTCCAAACTTGGCAGAAACGTCGGGTACGGGTGACGAGAAAAATCCGGGCAGTTTTCACGTGCGGTACTACTTCCTGGGAAACAAAACTCGGTCCTTAATCTTTTATTTCTTTTAGCCTACGATGAACTACGTCCAGCTTGGGCAGCTAAGCTTAACCGTGGTGGCCTGTGCTTGACACAACGACCGGACAGGGGGAGCCCCCCCGAATCACCGGGGGTTTGGGGAGGGGAGAGATGTACGGGGAGTGGAGGTTTGGTAAGAGTAGGGCCGCGCTGGGGGTGATGGGGTCGAGGGAGAGAATGGCCGCGCACGGGGTGTGGGGGGGGGGGTCGGGGAGAGGTGAGCCACGCAGGAGAAGGGGGTTGTAGGTAGGGGATGGCCGTACAGTGTTGGGTGTCGGAGAAGGGGAGGGCAGTGAAAGGGGTGTGGATCTGGGGAAGAGGGAACCATGGAGAAGGTGGAGGTCGGGGAAGGGAGGACAGTGCAGGGGGGGGGTGGAGGTCGGAGAAGGGAGGACGGGAAGGTCGGGATATGGATGATTGGGGGACGGGGAAAGGGAGGACAGATGAATCGGGGTGAGGGCGGACACTGCAATGGTTGGGGATAGGTTAGGCGGGAGGGAAGACACAGGGCGGGAGTTGGGGGAAGGGCAGACACTGCAAGTGGTGGGGTTTGGTGGTGGTGGGGGGAAGAAGATAGGGCTGTGCTGTGGTGGTGAGGTCAGGCGAGGAAAGGGCCGTTCAGGGAGTTGGGTGTTTATATAACGAAGGAAGGGTTCGCGTGGACAACGTCCGGCCAACACAGCGCCCGAATGATACAGACATCAAGGCCAAGAGCGACCGGACCTTCCATGCTACATCAGAAGGCCGCCCGAAGAAGCCAACATATCCCGTACCTGACAACAACAGCACATGACACAGACGTGGGGCCCCGCACATTCATGGCAGTCTCCAATGTTTCCTACAGCATCTCCCTTCTTCAGATTTCAACTGCGCGCGCTTCCAAGCCTTACCATTCCAGCGATAATGTTCGCATGCGGGCGAGGGGCTTGGGAGCCTCTACGAACTTCCACGTTCATGGTAACTATTTACTCTTAAATGAGTACAGTCTTGGAGGACCTGGTCTGTCCCAAATGCTTTACAGAACCTCCGAGGGCATTAAGGGCTCTCTGGACATCTTCCATCTCTGCCATTTCCCCAGCCGGGTAAGGCGGTTATAACACACGGCGGTACCCCCCCCCCCCCCCAAGTCTGGAGAGAACACCTGCTTCGAGTACCGTCATTGGAGAGAACACCTGCTTCGAGCACCGTCATTGGAGAGAACACCTGCTTCAAGTACCGTTATAACTGGTCTTGCTTCCTCGTTCTTGAAGTCCTCAATACCCAGTCTAGTATCCTCGCATATCCCACACTCTTCCTTGGCCGGGCTCTGCAGAGGTAAGAGGCCATTCATCATCATCACTCCTACATATCTGACACGATTCACATTATGATCAGGCCTGTTTTCTTCCTTGTCTTCGATGTAATGACCAAAAGCATCTTCCTGAAGACAGGAAAATACTCTCCTAAACAGAGAGACTTTCTAGTGACCGCAATGTTTACCTGTTTACAAAAACGGTGCGCCAAGTGCAGTATCAACTACCAAGAGATGAAAAGAAAGCAACTGAGAGGAACGTGTACATGTAATCCTATACAGTGACAACGTCTTTTCACACACAAGGACACGGTGTTACTATGGACGTCCTCGTACGATACGAAGTTACAGTCTACAAACATTACTCTGCTAGTAATAAAGGTCTTCTTAGGGGGCCAAGGGACGTCTTCGTATAATACGTGACATATTGCAACAGACAGGTAAGGTTCCGTCTCCCTTTTGGTCATGATAACATCATCACAAAGTCGGAATCATACTTTAAGGAGTACCTACCTGGAGGTGAGGGTCTTGTGTTCGTCAAGGGCTCACATCCAGGTAACGGACACCTTCCCCTAGGTTCCCACAGTGTTAAGGACTCCAGCGACTGAATCAATGGGATTCTAACAAGGTATATAATCCTAGACAATGTGGTCTCTGTGAGATGGTACGACCTTGCCTATCGAAACAGCTTCACCGTAATTACTGAATGAAAGAGGAAGGTGACAAGAAGAGAGAAAGCTCCTTCACAGTCTACGGAGGCTCTGCAAAAGACATTTTGATGAACGTGGCCAATCAAGTCATAACACACTGCTGTCCGAAGGACGACGGATCTGCAGTTATGTGATAGGGAAATCCGACTACGGAGAAAAACATCTATTCGCCAGGGAACAGCTGCTGCACTTCTGCTTCTCTCTCTCTCTCTCTCTCTCTCTCTCTCTCTCTCTCTCTCTCTCTCTCTCTCTCTCTCTCTCTCTCTCTCTCTCCTCGTGTCTAACAGATACGAAAGAACGAATGAAGACTTATACCACAATCTCCAGACGATACTGGAACCTGCAAGAACGCTGAAAAAAACAACAGGCAAGTAACAGAGTGAGGCGGGTATAACATGACGTTCAACAGCGACATGTACACGACTTCGCTATGGAGGAGGAGTGGAGTAACAGAACATACCAAGCCATATAATGAACCAGTCTCGCCCGAGCGTAAAAACGTTCGGCAGAGAGCCTTGTGTAGTGATTATGCCAGATGACCTCACCTCATGTGAGGTAGACAATGATTCCAGTTTTTCTGCCCGCGGTAATAAACTGGATCTTACACAACTCTAAAATAGGAGGAGACAAGGAGCCGATGATGACATCTGAAGCCACCCGTCCACTTGTCTTGAGTGACTGTAAAGTCTCACATTACCGTCCAAGTCTGATCTACCGAACCATAAGAATTAGCACTGGGATCATCTTCGACTCGCAATGAATGAGTCATGAGCCACTATCACTGGGAACCCTTGAAAGGCCATAGACTACACCCCTGGAACGTTAAGGCAATGTAAGTACACCACAACATGCACACTGGAAAGTAAGGATTCTAAGGCTTAGTTCCTCACATCAACATGAAGATAAATCAGTAATGGGAAGATAGAGAGAGCATGGCGGACTGAGTGATATGATCACTGAGAAGAGCTGGGACACTGGGCACTTCCCGGAAAAATCATTAACATGTACACTTAGAAATACACCAAGCCAGTCTGTTGACTGTTCTAAATTATACATCCAGATTCGGGCCCTCATCTGTTCGCTCCTGAGTGGGGCTGTGGGGCCGCTGACCAACTGGCTTTGGACTCTTGACTTCCACTGAGCAGACGCTCCGAACAACAACAAACTCTTGCGTTGCAGAGGAGAACGGCGGTATAAAGACTCGAACCCCACCTAATTTTCCTTATGATACCTTTCATACTGCCGGCAAAACCTTCCCGCTGAACAGCAAAACATCTCTCCCGAAAACATACCACCCCCGCCGCAGCCAGCAATTTCTATCCAGCCAGAGAAATGGATGAATTACTGGCAACGCCGTCGTGTGTCCTCGGCGTGTCAACGGACAGAAGACAGACATAACATGGCATAATATTTTCCCGAAAACATATCATCCCACCAGCCAGTAATTTCTACCCTGGTATGGGGGTTAGTTCTTGCACGTCTGGCAACTTCCTCGGCGTCTCCTACAGACAGAAGACAGGAACGCCTTTTTATGGTGTAGATGTACACGAATTTGCACCAGGTAAAGGCTACCAGACAGGTCGGGCTACGATGGTTACGTACTGCTATGCACTATGGCCACGAACAGACTGACCTATCGACAGTACAGGCAAGGAATATTAGAAACCTTGCCATGTTTACGAACACCTGACATCAGCGCCACTCACATAACGATCATTTAAATGTTTTCTTTTTTCGGACACCGGGTCATCTCCCCACCAATGAAAAGGTGCTGCAGCAAAGCTGGCTTCTTCCCTGAGACGGAGTGAGGAGTGCGTGGAGGGGTGAGGGATGGGGGTGGGAGGTGGGAGTGTGGTGAGAGCCGAGAGGCGACATAAATCTGGTGTTTGAGTAGCGTTGGTCGGGAGATGTCCCCCTGGCCGGGCAGCGCGCGCCACACCCGCTCATTACCTCACTTATGCCCATTAAACACTTCACACAACACGCTCCCAAGTCGTCATGAGCGTGATGGATGCGCCACACCACGGCTAGAGTGAGGCTCCATCCCACACCAAACCCACCTGCACGCTTTACCCTCCACCTCCACCCGTCCATTACTACACGCCCACGCCACTAAGTGCGTCCTCCACGCCAAGAGAGTTATAAATCGCGTGCGGCTTGGCGACAAAGATGGGAGAAAACACGGCCGCGCCCGCTACCTGCCACTAACAATACTCAAAACACGTTATTAAAGTCGTCCACCCCCGGGAACACCTGGTTTAGTGGTTTGTAAATTCGGCCTCATAAATCCGGCTAAGACCAAACAAATATGCAAATAGCAGGCTTAAAATATCCGTCATGTGCGACAGCAGCTTAGGACAGTAACTTGGGAGGCTGCTGGCCGCCCCCGAGACACAAGTCCTCCTGATAAACGCGCCCTCCATTCTCCACGAGAAAATCCAACAACATTCTCGCTGTAATCTGAAGCAATAATTTGGCCGAGAAAATTGTTGGGGCGTCATTTTTAGTGTGGGCTGTGGGACGTGTCCCTCCTCGTGAAGAGCAACTGTGGGCCGCACTATTACCATTCCCGGGCCCAAACACCCGCTTATTACCCACAACCCCAGAATTTCCCCTCTTCACTACAAAACACGACCGTCCACGATGGCTCTTACACTGTTTCACCGCGGCCGCCACGCCGCCAAGAGTGACATTCTCTTCCCATATTGGCACTTTTCTCAACATCTTATTAATAAATGTCTAAATATCCAATTCACTCAATCATACGTTCCCTATTTATGAAGGTGACAGAAGTGAGGAGGCGCCGGCGGTGGCAGGAGGATCAGCGGAGGAGAGCCGCCAGTGAATGTTTGAGAGCGCGGGCTGGCCAGCCAACCCACCCCTCTCGCCTGCCCGTCCTCGCTAAACACCAGCAATATAATACCATTACCTGTCCAGGGTTAACTGTCACACTTCCGTCCCCCGAAGGATACATTTTAATCTAGGGGCGTGAGACGGACGGTGACAGATGCCAGGGTACAGGTGTCACCGCCACTGTCCCGGGGCCCGACACCCGTAACAATGATGGATCACTTGACTGCCGCTCGCGTCGCGGCCTCGGGCCAGATTTACGACGTCTGTGTTGGGTTATCATCGGAGGCACCACCAGCGTCGGGCCGAGTGCGAACGCTGGCACCGCCAGCCTCCCTCTCTCACACACACACGCCCCCTCTCTCTCTCTCTCACACACACATGCCCCCTCCCTCTCTCACACATACACACACACAAGCCCCCTCCCTCCATCACCAACACATCCCACAATCACGCCCTCCTGCACTCGCTGCTGAGACGTCCATCAACACGGTAAACATAAGCATGGTGTGTGGGGGTGAGGCGGGGCGCTAGGTGACTCCCACCTTCACTACATGTAAACACCGCCCCTCCCACACCACCACAGACAACACCGCCCACCTGCTCTATCTTATAACACGACAATTACTGACGGGCTTTGAACATATCTCCTTCGCACATGGAAAATATTCCACCGCACGCCTTCCTGTGACCAGAACACAAGCGGATTGGGAAGGAAATACTCATACATGGGTCCCCTACACCAGGCTGGACAAGGGCCACATACGAACTAACGTCCACAAGATCACAATGAATGAGCAACGTCCCTTTTCAGCCAAGCCTCATTAAACTTACGAAATTCATCGTTCCCTGTTAATTAGAACTATATGTCTCTCGTTATTCATACTGCATTCATTAAGTATTATCTGTTTAAAACCTGTAATTTGTTGTCCAAAACTTTTTGAAACAGGTTATGTCTGTGTACAGTCACATAATCACATCACTTTCCTCCGGGTATGACCTATTTTTTTAATATTAATCATTTACACAATCCCAACGGCCATGAGGTTGGAAAAGGTAAATACTAATTAAATTTACACTTTTTCAGTATGTTTGCCTAATCTTTTTTCCATGCTACACAAACAACACACACACTGAACCCTCAAACCAGCAAATCGAGGCCGAGTCTCGGTAGGACCCCGAACGGGCCTCCGTGGTGTACTAGTTTGCGTTGCTGACCATGAGTAGTTTAGCACGGGCCCGCCCGGGGTCTGGCTCGCACGGGTGTTCGAATCCTTGGCGAGTCAGTCGGCCTACATCTGACCCAAGTGTCATCCTCCCCTTGGGGAAGGCTTGTGTGTGTATGTGTGTGTGTGTGTGTGTGTGTGTGTGTGTGTGTGTGTGTGTGTGTGTGTGTGTGTGTGTGCGCGCGCGCGCGCATAAATACACTGAACTAAAAGACACGGTACATATACACAAGGTTAAGAGATGGAGGAACATGAGTGCAAGACTCTTTCCGTAACATACAATACTAACCACATATAGTAATTACACACACACACACACACACACACACACACTGCAAAGGTCAGCGTTGTGACCTCCAAATCTAACTACTCCGGGTTCGAATTTCGGATGTACAGTTGGCCCAAAGGCAGCCCTTCTGTTCATTTTCCCCTCGAGAGATGGTTGACTCAATGAATACCTTGCTGAGGGTGTGTATATGTGCATACACAATGTTAAGACTTGGTTTATATGTACAAGGCTCTGAGACGGAGCAACAACACCCACACGCTTAAGAGACGGGGCAACAACACCCACACGCTTAAGAGACGGGGCAACAACACCCACACGCTTAAGAGACGGGGCAACAACACCCACAAGCTTAAGAGACGGGGCAACAACACCCACAAGCTTAAGAGACGGGGCAACAACACCCACAAGCTTAAGAGACGGGTCAACAACACCCGCACGCTTAAGAGACGGGGCAACAATACTCACAAGCTTAAGAGACGGGGCAACAACACCCACAAGCTTAAGAGACGGGTCAACAACACCCGCACGCTTAAGAGACGGGGCAACAACACCCACAAGCTTAAGAGACGGGGCAACAACACCCACAAGCTTAAGAGACGGGGCAACAACACCCACAAGCTTAAGAGACGGGGCAACAACACCCACAAGCTTAAGACATGGAGCAAAAACACGTACGAGCTTAAGAGACGGAGCAACAACACGTGTAAGGATAAGAGACGGAGCAACAACACGTGTAAGGATAAGAGACGGAGCAACAACACGTGTAAGGATAAGAGACGGAGCAACACCAAGTGCTAGGGTAAGACACGGAGCAAACATGTGCTAGGATAAGAGACGGTGCAACACCAAGTGCTAGGATAGGAGACGGTGCAACACCAAGTGCTAGGATAAGAGACGGAGCAACACCAAGTGCTAGGATAAGAGACGGAGCAACACCAAGTGCTAGGATAAGAGACGGAGCAACACCAAGTGCTAGGGTAAGACACGGAGCAACACCAAGTGCTAGGATAAGAGACGGAGCAACACCAAGTGCTAGGATAAGAGACGGAGCAACACCAAGTGCTAGGATAAGACACGGAGCAACACCAAGTGCTAGGATAAGAGACGGAGCAACACCAAGTGCTAGGATAAGAGACGGAGCAACACCAAGTGCCAGGGTAAGACACGGAGCAACAACATGTGCTAGGACAAGAGACGGTGCAAAACAAGTGCAAACCCCTCTCTCCGTAACACATAAAGAGCAATCACATCTACTGGGCACACTGGTTTCCGTACATTATAGTGAAACCTTGAAAGTGAATGTGAACGAATAAGGCCATTTCTTCGTCAGTTCCCGGCGCTATCACGCAGACGCAGAAACACCGATATATGTATGGATGTATGTTTATATTCTTTATTTTGTTGTACTTTGTCGTTGTCTCCCGCGTTAACGAGGATAGCGCAAGAAAACAGACGAAAGAATGGCCCAACCCAACCACATACACATGTATATACATAAACGCCCACACACGCACATATACATACCTATACATTTCAACGTATACATATATATACATTCACAGATATATACACATAGACACATGTACATATCTATACTTGCTGCCTTCATCCATTCCCGTCGCCACCCCATCATACATGAGATGAATATATATATATATATATATATATATATATATATATATATATATATATATATATATATATATATATATAGGTATGTATATTTGCGTGTGTGGACGTATGTATATACATGTGTATGGGGGTGGGTTGGGCCATTTCTTTCGTCTGTTTCCTTGCGCTACCTCGCAAACGCGGGAGACAGCGACAAAAAAAAAAAAAAAAAAAAAAAAAATATATATATATATATATATATATATATATATATATATATATATATATATATATATATATATATATATATATATATATATATTCTTTGTTTCTTTTAAACTATTCGCCATTTCCCGCGTTAGCGAGGTAGCATTAAGAACAGAGGACTGGGCCTTTGAGGGAATATTCTCACCTGGCTCCCTTCTCTGTTCCTTCTTTTGGGAAAAAAAAGGAAAAAAAAAGAGGTAGCGTTAAGAACAGAGGACTGAGCCTTAGAGGGGAATTTCCTCACTTACCCTCCTTCTCTGTTCCTTATTTTTTTTTTCCTACAAACACACATTTAGACAGCTGTCCTTTCGCCAAATTACTAGACACGTTAAGGATCTGACTCGAGCGGTCCTGAATCTTGAAGAACACGGTCTGCAGGCAAATTTCGCCAGACACTTGTCAACGGGGAGCCTCATTAGCCTCGCGAAGACGGACGGTCTACAGTGTTTTCCCCCCCCTGGGGTGTCTTGCCGCCGTGTTGTTGGCGGTCTTACATTACCCCCGAGCCACCGACACAAGCAACACTCAACACCACCTTTTGTGCTGTGTGTGTGTGTGTGTTTTGACACACACACACACACACACGGTGCACGGACCCTGGCTCACGGCTGCTGAGAGCCACGACCTCCAACAGCATACATTCATACACACATTGACGTTCCCACAACACACACACACACACACACACGTAGCCTGATGAGCCAGACACCTGACTACCGTGCTATACCACACACTCCAGACAAGACAGACAGACATGTCTTTTTATAGTGGGAATTACCGTCCAGGCTACAGCAAATGGTGGCCACTCTCCATGCTAAAGCAAATGGTGGCCATCCTCCAGGCTAAAGGGAATAGTGGCCACCCTCTCGGCTACAACAAAGGGTGGCCATCCTCCAGGCTAAAGGAAATAGTGGCCATCCCCCCAGCTACAACAAAGGGTGGCCATCCTCTCGGCTACAACAAAGGGTGGCCATCCTCCAGGCTAAAGGAAATAGTGGCCATCCTCCCGGCTACAACAAAGGGTGGCCATCCTCCAGGCTAAAGGAAATAGTGGCCATCCCCCCAGCTACAACAAAGGGTGGCCATCCTCCAGGCTAAAGGAAATGGTGGCCATCCTCCCGGCTACAACAAAGGGTGGCCATCCTCCAGGCTAAAAGAAATAGTGGCCATCCTCTCGGCTACAACAAAGGGTGGCCATCCTCCAGGCTAAAGGAAATAGTGGCCATCCTCTCGGCTACAACAAAGGGTGGCCATCCTCCAGGCTAAAGGAAATAGTGGCCACTCTCCAAGCTACAACAATTGGTGGCCACTCTCCAGGCTACACTAAATGGTGGCCACTCTCCAGGCTACAGCAAATGGAGGCCACTCTCCAGGCTACAACAGAGGGTGGCCACTCTCCAGGCTACAGCAAATGGTGGCCATTCTCCAGGCTACAACAAAGGGTGGCCACTCCAGGCTACAACAATTGGTGGCCATTCTCCAGGCTACAACAAAGGGTGGCCACTCTCCAGGCTACAACAATTGGTGGCCACTCTCCAGGCTATAGCAACTGGTGGCCACTTCACAGGCTACAGCAAATGGTGGCCACTCTCCAGGCTACAGCAAACGGTCATCGAGGATCGAGGAACTTCACAATAAATGACACCTCTACTGTGACCGCTAGGGGCTCCCCGGTACGGCTCACCCCACCCTATACTAGTCACACACTTCACCATACAGACACCACCAACCACAGTATGATCACTGGCTTCACTTGGTACTATCCTACTGGGTGACCTCCCCCGCATTACACATATGACACTTTCATAATCCCACAATCGAACCCCGGTCCACTTGTGTGGAGGCCTTATGGTCTAATCCCAAGGCCACGGTGAGATACCTGGCTCCCACACAGATGGACTAGAGTTCGATTCTCGAGATATGATAATAAACAGTCCATATAAAAGATATGTGCACATTACGTGTGTGTGTGTGTGTGTGTGTGTGTGTGTGTGTGTGTGTGTGTGTGTGTGTGTGTGTGTGTGTGTATGTGTGTGTGTGTGTGTGTGTGTGTGTGTGTGTGTGTGTGTGTGTGTGTGTGTGTGTGTGCTCAAAGACCAATGTCTAAGAGTCCTGGCACTACCCAATACCCTTCTAAAGGCTCCTGCGCCACTTCCAGTACCAGGGTAAAGTATACTCCTTTGGAGTGTGTGAAGTTCTTTGACGAGAACGTGCTCTCAAGTCATGTACAGCCTCACCAAAGGTGACTTTTCACTCGCGGCTTAAGCTCAAGCAGGCGGAGCCCGGTAACACACACACACACACACAGAGCCTGGGTGCACGTGTGAGTCGTGTGTCCACCAGCCAGCCACGGGACGAGAAGTTCACATGGCGCAACACACACACATTCCCGTTCAAGTACCCGGCCGCCTTACATTTCCTGCTGAAATCTGTACTTCACCGGCCTTTCTCCAGCTGACATTAAGACCCGCTATAAATGTCGGCAGGAAATGCATATACTCGCATCACCCACCCGAGGGCTGAGACAGCTCTATATGCCGGTGTGTGTGTGTGTGTGTGTGTGTGTGTGTGTGTGTGTGTGTGTGTGTGGGGTTCTCAGGTGAGGCGTCACACCTGCCTCCTCTAAACCCCCCCCACAACACCTGCATCTCCTGGCCCTTTGCGTCACTTGTTCCACTGTGTCGTTACGAGTGAGATAGTCGGGGCGGCGACGCTCCCTCCTCCCTACCTCCCTGCAGGATGGGGCAATATTTCCCCACCTCCTCCTCCTTCCTCCTCCTCCCCCTGGACAGCTGTCACTCCTGCCCCAGCCAGTTTTACAAGGCGAAACAAAAACATCTTGTCCCAATTCCCTCGTAAATTAGGCGTAATGCCCACACTCCCTATAATTTTAAAGGCAGTATATATAAGGCTATCATTAGGAAGCTATACTAAAATTGTTATTACACCCTCCTAAATACTGCAGCGTTTCATGCCTCATCCTCTTATCGCCATTATTATCAACGCTTTTGAAAATACAAAGTGCCAAGACCACCATCCAAAAATACAGGAATTAAGGACACCCACCCACATTCCGTGCCATTCTCCACACACAAAACCTTTATTAAAAGATTATGCAAACATAAAAGGCCCATTTTGGTCTAAATACCATGCGGTTTCCGGTGATATGGAGTGCGTGCCAAAAAAGCAGCAAGTTGTCAGCGTGTGGTGAGTGTGTGGTGAGGGCGTGGCGGAGGGCTGCCGGACGGGGGGGCATGTAGGGGGGCGGGTGTGAGGGCTCCACCATGGAACAAGCCCATCGGTCACAATAGCGACCTCTAACACCCTCTCTTTACCACCCGCCCGCTTCACACTCCCTCCTCCTCCACCCACGCACTCTCCTCCTCCGCCCCTCATTCACTTCCCACACTCGCTACTGTAGCCACGCATTCTCCTGTTGCAGCGACCGCGTGCTTTACTTGCGCTCCTGGTGCCTCACGCACTCTTTTCTGCTGCTGCGTGTCACAATCTGCTTCTTGTGTTGTTACTACACACTCTCCTACCTGTCATGTACCTTGGTGATCTTGCCTACACACCAGACTGTAAAGACTGATATGTGGTGGCAAGTGGAGGATAAGTGGCGTGAGGTGGAAGTGGATGTTCTGTGGCTGGTGGACGGCAAGTACAAAGCAACTATTAGAAAGGAAAAGTTGGTCGGTTAATGTCTCTATCAACATCCATTGCAAGGGCGAGCCCTACGCTATATGTGTTGGGCCAGTACTCCTAAATATATATGGACAGGAGAGTCGTATATAAGGTATATACGGCATGGTACGGAGGTGGGTTGAGGAGCCTCATAATACCCTTAATACGAAGACATCACATCAAGGATACGGTGGCAGAACAGACCCCTATCAGATCCAGGTTGTCGTCCAACCACTCACACAGCTTGAACTGGCAGACCAGAGATGTTGGGACACATCCTCACATGTCATGGTTGTGGGGAGTCAAATATTTGAGGGTAACATCGGCTGGGATTCACCAGGAGTTAGCATCAGCTGAGGGCAAGCAAGGGGGGGAGGGGAAGGTCACACCATCTAAGGTCAACAGGAGGTAAACTCCTGGCTCCCCCAGAAGGTCATCAAGGCCTTCACCTGCCTCTTGGGAGCAGTACAGAGCTGATGGTAAAGCACGAGAGTCACCCACACCAAAGTCTCGACACTCTGGTCTATGAAAACTTACTGGCAGCGACGACGACTCCGTGTCCTGTAAGGCCTCTATGGGAGGGAGGGAATCCACGGGAACCGAATGGTGCGGTTATGATGCGGAGGTTGTGTGGTATGTGAGGGATAAGTGGCATATGGCGATAGGTATCGCGCTGCGGGGAAATAACTTGAGGGAGCAAGTGGCACGCAGAGGGCAGATGGCAGGGCAGGAAGGAGGGAAGGGTACGGCACACCTTACCTGAGGTGTGACTTGGAGTCAAGTCTGAGGGCTCGTTTCTCCCTCCACAATTCGATCTGGGACGAAGCCCTACCTCCCCCGATTCACTAGCTTCACTTATTTGCCCTGAAGACTCCGAGACCAGACTGCAACATGCTCGTCTACGTACCCAGACACAGATATTACTGGTAAGGGGAGTCAAGCCAAAGTCATTATGATACACTCACACTGGTCTCCACGAGTGTGATACACGCTGTTACTGTAGACAAACTTCCTCTTTAAACACAGAGGCTGTTATAACACAGTATTGGACTGTCAATCACAAGAGTAAAAACTGCAGCGCCAAGATGGTACAAAAACACAACTGTATATAAAACAAGCAGACGAGTGCAACTAGTTAGAGGCACGTTCACTTTCCTCGACAATGATATGTTATCAAGCCAAACGTGTTTGGAGAAAGTAACAAGATCAGCAGACTAAGGCCAGACCACAGGCAGCATTGCCGCTTCAGCCTATCTCGAAGATGTAAGTCATGTGGCCTGTAGTGTGTGTGTGTGTGTGGCCAGATAGGTGAATACACACACACTACAACACTCTGTCTCTGACGGTGAGGAAAAATGCCACCACAGAGAACCTGCAGGAAACAGCAGGACACATTCGTTAATAACACTATACCTGATACCCTCAGTCTCTGTATCCACTTTTATACATTAGTAGACAAGAGTTCGCTAAGACAAAACTATACGCTTACGTAATGAGCCAACAATATGACAATTCGTAATTATCTAGCCACTCGGGTCTGACATAGACCCATCGCGACCTCTGTACTCTCATTTTCTTCCGCTTCTACACCCACGATGAGTATAACAGCCCCTCATGGCGGCAAACACTACTCCATGTAACGGGGCTCATCTGATCAGTCGAGTTCTTTGGGACAGTAGACCGCAGGCGCGCACAGTGCCTACCACAACCTGGGTGACCCAGGTACTCTGTAATTAGACATTCAGCTTATTTCTCAATGCCTCGCCTGGGTGGCGTATACTCCTACGTGGGGAACTGGAAAACTGCAGTGGGCTGAGGTCTTGCGATGAGGATCATTGAGATATGTTGAAGACATGGACAAAATGAATGGCTTGTGGTGGGTGGGAGACTACCCACAGTCAACCGAGTATCATCAAGTGTTCACGTCCGAGGCTCGCCTTATACTCCCACGGGGTTCAGTCATGCTGCTCTCTCTCTCTCTCTCTCTCTCTCTCTCTCTCTCTCTCTCTCTCTCTCTCTCTCTCTCTCTCTCTCGTTCCCCAATCCCACATCCTCAACCCCTTCAATGAGACGGTACAACCTACAGATACAATGGCCTACCCTTGGACCTGACCCTTGGGTATGACTTAAGATACCTAAGGCTCGAAACTGTCCATCATGCCCAGAGATCGTCGCTCTGTCGTCCTCAAGAGGTCCTGACACACCCGCCCATCACCACCAACTGCTGGACCAACTCGTCAGAACCTGTCTTAAACAGGTACACGGGTCTCACAACCACCGACCCTCTATACAACACTAGTCCCATCCAAACCATGGTGATCCTCATCAGTAATTGAGAGAGTATGTTAACCTCCATCTTTGTATCTGTGAAAGACTGACGATCTGTCTGACAGTCCATGTTTACTGAAGTACGAACTTTCTCTACACCCGCTGACAGATGCCACTTCGCCAAAATAACGGTGATGATGATTATGATCACTATTATTATCATCATTACATCATTATCATTAAGTCACTGTTCTATCTATTATCATCATAGAGCCACCAGTATCTACGGAGGAGGGATGGCTGGTGGGTGAAGCGTGGGGCGCCGTCCATTATAAGTGACTTAAGATGGGCGACGCCAGTTCTGACAGACAAGGTCTGGCGTCCGGCAGCAGCAGATCTCGAGATGGCCGGGCGATGATACAGAGCGTAAACTTTGCCCCTGTGGTTGACGGGGGATCATCGTGGGAAGCAGTGCTTATGGGTCACCTCACACAAACATGTTGCCGGTGTGGGAGACGTGAGGGACAGACGTCGCTATGTGCAGCTGTGACACCAGCGGACAATGTGTGTGTGTGTGTGTGTGTGTGTGTGTGTGTGTGACGGAATCATCATCCACCCAACACATCCCGCGGGGCTGAACCAGCTTGTCACGTCCGGCCAGGCGGGTGTACCGCTGGCTGTCCTAGCCAAACAATGATCTCCCGAAACGTGAATCTAAGCCCGATCAATAACGACGGCACGAACGGTGGTGAGTGACACCACGGGCGAGACAGACACACACACACACACAAACCGATGAACTAAGAAGCGACCGCGAGATTGTGAGTGTCGGCGGCAGCAGCAGCAGCAGTGGGGGCCTCCTGTGTCCGCCCGCCCGCCCGCCCCGCCTGGCCTGGCGTGGCATTTTCTTTGTTCTGGAGTAGATGATCACGGCGCTCTGGTGCCGTAGGCTCAGTGCCACTACCGCACCCTCCACATCTCCGCCGCCATCCATACTACCGGCCCTCTCTCAGGGTAGGGCACAGACAGCGTTCCCTCCCACCATCTACGTTCCCTCCCACACACCAGCCCCTCAGAGTGGCCCCTCAACACCTATAATAATACACCCAGAGTCACGTGTCCAGCAGTCTTTGGTAACTCCCTCACCGCCCTACAGTCTTTGTTGTCCCCTCCCTCATCCTAGTATCCCCTCCCTCCTTCTCCCCTCACTCTGTATCCTCTTCCTCATCCTAGTGTCCCCTTACTCCTTTTCCCTTCACTCTGTATCCTCTCCCTCACCCTAGAATCCCCTCCCTCCTTCTATACCTCACTCTGTATCCTCTTTCCTCAACCTGGCGTTCCCTCCCTCCTCCCCACCCTCACCCTAGTATTCCCTGCCTCCCTCTTCTCTCACTGTGTACAACCCTCCCTCCCTATTCCCTCACTCTTTATCCCCTCCCTCGCCCTAGTGTCCCCTACTTCCCTCTTCCTTCCTTACTCGAGTCCCCTCCTCTTCCTTGAGTCTCCCTTCCCCCTCTTCCTTCACACAAGTGTCCCCCCCTCCTCCCTCTTCCTTCACCAGATTTTTCCTTCAATCCTCACCCCAGTGACCTCTCTCTCTCTCTCTCTCTCTCTCTCTCTCTCTCTCTCTCTCTCTCTCTCTCTCTATCTATCTCTCTCTCTCTCTCTCTCGTTTTCCTTCCCTCTTTCTTCAGTGGTGTTCGCTCCTTCCATTCCGTACCCCCTTCCCTTAACATGTACCTTTCCTCCCTCAACCCCGTTTTGCCTCCCTCCCCATTTCCTCACACCAGTGTTCCCTTACCCTTTCGTCCCCTTCCTCCCTCATCCCTCTACCCTAGCGTCTCCTTCCTTCCTCTTCTCTCACCTTAGCGTCCCCTCCCTCCCTCCCTCTTCCCTCACCCTAAGCGTTCCCTCCCTCCATCTTCCCTCACCCTAGCGTCCCCTCCCTCCCTCCCTCTTCCCTCACCCTAAGCGTTCCCTCCCTCCATCTTCCCTCACCCGAGCGTCCCCTCCCTCCCTCTTTTCTTATCCCAAAGTCTCCTCTCTCCTTCATTGACCCATGTCCCTTTCCTCGTCCTACTGTCCTCCTACTTCCCTCAACCCAACCATCCCCTTTCCACCCCATGTCCCCTCCCACTTGCCTCAGTCCCCTCACTGCCCACTCCAGATATAGGAGGGGTGGCCGTGTTCCACCCCCCCCCCATCCCCAGGGGCGGCACCGCTCGGGTCCAATAACCCCACAAGTAAGGACAAATTATAGCCATCATTAATAAGGATAAGCGCTCGAGAGGCGGACTACCTGTTCCTCTAGCGGGACGACACACACACACACACACACCCCAAAGTCCCCCGGGCCGCGTTGGCGACCACCGTGTTCCTCCAGCATGACCCAAACGTCTGCCTCGGGACACCCCCGCCGGGCCGTCCGCAGGTATCTCGTCACGGCGTCACTGACGATGGCCAGCGTCGTCCAGATCGCCGTCGGGGTGGCAAGATGAGGTGCGCTGGACGGGAGAGATGCTCTACTGGCTTGGGTCGGACCCATGGCACCTGCCATCTAACCAAACAACTGCGGATACATACAACTCAAGAACGACTGGGGGGGACCAACTGGCGCACCCACAGCAGCAACACTTACCACAGAGCCTCAGCACTTCAGCACGCCATAACATTTACCTGGAAGGAAAGAAAACGAATATGACTAACACGCTTAAAAGATCATTCACTGACAGAAGTCCTTACAACAGTTGTGTTATATGGTACCTACAACCCGTGTCTCAACAGACACGAAAAACCTACCTGTACTTTCAAACTAACGGTAATGTATGGATCGGTAAGACAGTACTCTCTGTGATCTATATATATATATATATATATATATATATATATATATATATATATATATATATATATATATATATATATACACACACGCAACCAAAATGTAAACGATGTGGAATTTCTAAATATGAAGCCTACTTGTGAGAGAGAGAGAGAGAGAGAGAGAGAGAGAGAGAGAGAGAGAGAGAGAGAGAGAGAGAGAGAGAGAGAGAGAGAGAGAGCGAGAGAGAGAGAGAGAGTATCTTGAATTAAGCACTAACGACAAATTTCTACTTCCTCTTCTCTTTGGGGGGGAAAAAAGTCATTTCAAGGCAGGAGGGTGACTGGAGCAGCAGCAGCCTTCAAGTTGTGGACAAGACAATTCTGATCATTCTAGGCCAACAAGACCTTGCTAACCTAACCACGCGTGGTGTCGCGCTCCTGGTAATTCTCAATCTGCCCAGCTTTCACCCGGTCATGCACACAAGTGAGAGAAACGATGGAGCCGCGTCTTCTTCACTGTTTACACTCTCGTTACGGTAAACCATCCCTCAGTGGGATACCTGGCGTTCACCTGGCGTAGGCTTCGAAGAGGTCTTCTGTCCCCTCACGGTTCAGACTAGGTTCAAGAGGGAGATGAACCACGGTCGATTAGGGTGTTGAGGCTTCGAAGAGGTCTTCTACCTCCTTATGGCTCAGACTGGGTTTTGGGGGCCGAGTTTGGACCGTAGTCGAGGCTTCGAAGAGGTCTTCTACCTCCTCACGGGTCAGACTGGGTTTTGATGGCCGAGTTTGGACCATAGTCGAGGCTTCGAAGAGGTCTTCTACTTCCTCACGGGTCAGACTGGGTTTTGGGGGCCGAGTTTGGACCATAATCGAGGCTTCGAAGAGGTCTTCTACCTCCTCATTGCTCAGACTAGGTTCAAGCGGCCGAGTCTGTACCTTGGTCGACTGGGGTGTTGAGGCTTCGAAGAGGTCTTCTACCTCCTCACGGTTCAATCTAGGTTCAAGCGGCCGAGGTTGGACCGTGGCCGACTTGGGCGTTGGAAGCCACGGTGCGCAGACCCAAGCAGCCACCAAAGCCCGGCTGAATGATGCTAATATGGCTGACCACATCGACGGTGAATACCGACCGTGATGATGGACGATTCTTCTTACTCATACACTACGCCTCCCGTCGTCTGTTCCTGGCGCTACTTCACTGACAAGGGAAACGGTGATTATATATGTAACATACAAACCTCCAACAGCCAGGGACGAATCCGGGATCCCTGCATAGGAGGCGGGTTCGATCCTGGCTGTTGGAGGTTTGTATGTTATATGCGGGTTCATGTGCACTATATAAGTACACACACACACACACACACACACACACACACACACACACACACACACACACACACACGGTAGGCGGAGGATGTCAGGTTACATTAAGGTAATTTCTGACTGGATCCAAAATAACTTCTGCAGAAACCCACTGCAGTTTAACAGCCCGAGAGCAGCAACATGACCATGACTACTACGTCGCTACAGGAATACAAATATCACGAGCCACTTTCCCTGCCACACGTCAGATGGAGAGAGAGAGAGAGAGAGAGAGAGAGAGAGAGAGAGAGAGAGAGAGAGAGAGAGAGAGAGAGAGAGAGAGAGAGAGAGAGCACGCAGACCCCAATCTCCTAGCGAGGTTGTCTGGCCTCAGCACCACTGAAAAATACGCAGTCCCCTTAAAAGCTGAAGAGAGAGAGAGAGAGAGAGAGAGAGAGAGAGAGAGAGAGAGAGAGAGAGAGAGAGAGAGAGAGAGAGAGAGAGAGAGAGAGTACACGGAGACCCCAAGCTCCGAGCGAGGTTGTCTGGCCTCAACACCCCTGAAAAATACGCAGTCCCCTTAAAAGCTGAAGGGAGACAGAGAGAGAGAGAGAGAGAGAGAGAGAGAGAGAGAGAGAGAGAGAGAGAGAGAGAGAGAGAGAGAGAGAGAGAGAGAGAGAGAGAGAGGGGGGGGGGGGCAGGGAGGGGGGGAGGGGGAGAACTCCAGTAAACCACCAGGAAAGGCCACACAGCACAACACAGTAGGGTGACAGCGGGAGCGAGGGTAATCTGTGAAAGGGGTCAACTACCAGCATCCACCTTTATGGGGCAACACGGTGGGGGAGGCAGCCAGCCAGCCAGCCAGCCTGGCCATGCAACCAATCTCCCGTCCCGCTCGTCACTACACCACCACCACCACCACACAACCTGAACATTTCAACAACACACACACACACCTGCACGGACCTTCTGCCACCTTTGCTCCGGTACCTGGATATCATAACATGATTCAAGTGCGTTGAGGGAGTTCCTCACCTGCGTATAGCGGCCACTGAAGATTTTATACAAACTATATATATATATATATATATATATATATATATATATATATATATATATATATATATATATATATATATACATATATCCAGCACAAGATGAGTTTTCTGTGATTTCACAAGCCGAACATAAGGGCGTCCTGGCTATGGCCTCACCGATTCTAAATTCAAAGTGAGGCCAGCGCGGCTCGCGTCTCTCCGTCTGACCACCAGGTTCTGGGCTTCTTATCTTTTACTTATAAACAATCAACGTGGAAAATAATCATACAGACCAGCGCGTCGGGCAACGGCAACAAGCACCAACAACACGGCTCGACCTGGGCGCGGTGGACGAACCCTAATTATCCATGACATCTGATTAATAACACGAGAACATGAACATTGTCACGCACACACGCCCCGCGGGCTACCATACTCCCTCACCTGTAGTGTCCGGGGCTACCATACTCCCTCACCTGTAGTGTCCGGGGCTACCATACTCCCTCACCTGTAGTGTCCGGGGCTACCATACTCCCTTACCTGTAGTGTCCGGGGCTACCATACTCCCTCACCTGTATTGTCCGGGGCTACCATACTCCCTCACCTGTTATACCCGGGACGACCATACTCCCTCACCTGTAGCGTCCGTGGCTACAATATTCCCTCACCTGTAGTGTCCGGGGCTACCATACTCCCTCACCTGTAATGACCGGGGCTACCATACTCCATCACCTGTAGTGTACGAGGCTACCATACTCCCTCACCTGTAGTGCCCGGGGCTACCATACACCCGCACCACCTTCCACCTGTAGTGTCCGGGGCTACCATACTCCCTCACCTGTAGTGCCCGGGGCTACCATACTCCCTCACCTGTTATACCCGGGACGACCATACTCCCTCACCTGTTATACCCGGGACGACCATACTCCCTCACCTGTATTGTCCGGGGCTACCATACTCCCTCACCTGTTATACCCGGGACGACCATACTCCCTCACCTGTAGTGTCCGGGGCTACCATACTCCCTCACCTGTAGTGCCCGGGGCTACCATACTCCCTCACCTGTAGTGCCCGGGGCTACCATACTCCCTCACCTGTAGTGTCCGGGGCTACCATACTCCCTCACCTGTAGTGTCCGGGGCTACCATACTCCCTCACCTGTAGTATCCGGGGCTACCATACTCCCTCACCTGTTATACCCGGGACGACCATACTCCCTCACCTGTGGTGTCCGGGGCTACCATACTCCCTCACCTGTTATACCCGGGACGACCATACTCCCTCACCTGTAATGACCGGGGCTACCATACTCCATCACCTGTAGTGTACGAGGCTACCATACTCCCTCACCTGTAGTGCCCGGGGCTACCATACTCCCTCACCACCTTCCATACCCTCACCACCTGTAGTGTACGAGGCTACCATACTCCCTCACCTGTAGTGCCCGGGGCTACCATACATCCGCACCACCTTCCACCTGTAGTGTCAGGGGCTACCATACACCCACACCATCCTGCATCTGTAGTCTCAGTGGCTGAAACACAGCCAAACCCTCCTCTACCTATACCGTTCGAGACTACCATACACCCACACCTATCTCCACCCTATATCGCCCGAGGCCACCGTGCACCATACCTTCCTCCATCTATACAGTTCAATGTTATAACAATATCATAAGGTTGATATCTTTAACACCTCGAATACAGACACGGTTCCAAATGAGAGACAAATATACATGTGTGATACGTCCACCGCTGACGAGAAAGACCTTCGTAGAGAGACATGGGTCGTCCACCACCACAGAAGGTACAGTTCCTGTGCGTCGGCGGCATATGACGTCCTGACAAGCGAGGACGAAGCAGGTCTTCCTTGCATGGTCAGCCCAGGAAGGCGTGTTCCCCCCACCCCCAAGCCCTACACCGGATACGCCAACTTTATGAGCGCCACCAACAATACACGCACAGCACATCCAAGTACCACAGGACACAATACATCCGAGCCACCACAATCAGGTCATAATTAAAGCACACATGATGTAGAGATTGCAAGGACACACAATGAACAGTATTTCAGTGTGTGTGTTTGTTGCGGGGGCATTTCAACAGCGGTAAGAGTTAGTGCGGCAGTTCCAGCACGTCCCAAGCTTCCTGTTGTGGTGGTGGTCCTGGAGCAACACCTGGCCTCCGCACCAACGACGGCCACCATTTTCTTCGACTCTGACCAACCGCCACACCATCGCCCTCCACAAAGCCTCACGACTTGCCACCGTCACGAGCTGTGCGCTTAAGGGCCGACTCGCATCCTAAACAGCGATCAATTTTCTTGGAGGATACAGGACTCCCTTATTGCATACAATTACTTTTATATCATCGAAGATCATCACAGATTCATTTTTCATTCATGTTAAGAACCGCGAATATCAAGATTCTTAAACATCGAAGGACAATAAAACCTTGTATTTAACAGCGATCGAGATGGTACACGCAACATATGTCCCAGTTTGGTGAACACCTTCGGGACGTCTTCACACCCACAGCCCGGGCTGTTGGATTGGTTCGTTGGTCGACCAAGCGGTTGGAAGCCTCAGGCCGCAGAGAAGATAAGGCCACATATTACACCCAGTTGACAGACCGACAAGTAGACAGAGGCGTGCAGAGCAGATGGTAACGCCGACAAATGCAATCATTGAAACCAGTGACTACCACACCCACAACACCTCTGAAGTAACCACGAGGGAGAGACCAGATACGAAACTGGTAAGGGAGAGTATCACCGGGAGATCTCGCACTGCGGAAGTCATGCTGGTGATCAGACGATGGGATGGGAGGTAACGAAAGGATGAGATAATAAGACAGGAAACATTAGTGGATAAAGGTGTAGGAAGCAAGTCCCGAGAGGTCAGGTCACACAGGCCTCTCCTTTCTTCTGGGATGGATGGAGTCGGGGCATGATTCCCAAGAAGAAGTAAGTGTTGTTTTGTGGTAAAGGAGAAACTGATACATAGAAATACTGGAGCAAGCTCGGAGGCAAAGTCCCTCAGGGTATGTGAGGGGGGGGTTGGGTTAGACCACCTGATCCGTAATACTTGTTTCACTCGGCTCTAAATAAGAAAGAGTTCGTGGACCTTGTGAGAGAAGAGTGTCTGAACGGCCAGAAGGCGAGTGCCAGGTAATACTGAACGTGAGAGACTGCAATCGTCCATAGCGGAACGACAAAGGGAAAAAGGAGTGGGCCTGAAGGGTGTAGTTTTACCGACAGGGGAGACAGAAGAGGCGGACAAAGAAAGGTGGACGGGTAGCGGCTATCTATCAGATGCATTCTTCACTAAGATCTGTGAGTGGAAGAAGATCAGCACGCTTCCTACCTATACAGGAGTGTCGGATCCCACTGACAACAGACCTGCAAAGATCCCTGGTGAGAGTTGGATAGAAGGAACTCGCTACCATACTCGACACATCAGGCTGTTGGTCCGCAAGATGCCAAAAACAAGGTTCAAGGGCGAGTCTTTAAACGAAGAAGCTTTACACCATTCAAACCTCCAGCAGTGACTTTAGTTCAGCACTAATGCTCAATGCCAGGCAGGTAGGAAAATGACAAACGACGAACTACTCCACTAAGCCTTTCTCAATGTGTCATTGCTGATCCTCGAACGGCGGAGGGGAAACACACACACACACACACACACACACACACACACACACACACACACACACCAAAACAAAGGAGCGAGTTACAGGACTGTGATCAGATGATCTCAACGGGGGTGAAATTGTAATGCAATAGAGGGGAGGGTTAGGGGTGAAAAAGAGGTTGGGTGTGGGACAAGTTTGGTCGTAACGGTCGGCAGTAAGAGGAGGATGTTAGATTAGTTGCTTCACTAAGTTGAGAACAGGTAAGGGGCAAGTCGCTCAGATCCGGTTATTACCGTGGCAGTACAACATTCATAACCTGGCCTACTATAACATTACGGTAACTCGACACACACGCGCCAGCTCGCTCCTGAAATCGTGCTCCAATACCATCTTGTTATACCACACCAACCACCATCTTGCCCAAGAACTTGAGACCACACTAACCACCATCTTGCCCAAGAACTTGAGACCACACCAACCACCATTTTGCCCAAGAACTTGACACCATACCAACCACCATCTTGCCCAAGAACTTGACACCACACTAACCACCATCTTGCCCAAGAACTTGACACCACACCAACCATCATCTTGCCCAAGAACTTGAGACCACACCAACCACCATTTTGCCCAAGAACTTGACACCACACCAACCACCATCTTGCCCAAGAACTTGACACCACACTAACCACCATCTTGCCCAAGAACTTGACACCACACCAACCACCATCTTGCCCAAGAACTTGACACCACACCAACCACCATCTTGCCCAAGAACTTGAGACCACACCAACCACCATCTTGCCCAAGACCTTGAGACCACACCAACCACCATCTTGCCTAAGAACATGAGACCACACCAACCACCATCTCGCCCAAGAGTTAAACCACAACAACCATCCTCTTGCCCAACACCATCCCGACGGACGAAGGCCCCACTACCACCACCATCATTCCGCCCAGCAACACCCGACACCAACACCCAGGTCACTCCTCAAGGCGGGACATACGTGCCCTCGGTTCACTGTCAGACACCCGGCGTAAAACATATGGCTCGGCGCTCTTGATGGAGAATGGGAAAAGATCTACGCCGGTAACGACCACACTGCGTGCCAGAGGCCTTATTAATATGCGTATGGGCCATAACTTCGGCTGTCACGGTAAGACAAAATAAAAATAACAATGCCAGAGTGATGTACGCCTCTCCCAGAATATCCTCCTGGCCGAAACTATAATAACAGATAATCGCAGAAAAACCACAGCCACGTGAAGGAACCCATGGAACCCATAAGTGATTAATGAATCATAATAACCCTCGCGTGGCGTAAATCATAGAGCGGTAACAAATCTATCCTTTATCAAGTACATGAAGACGAATGGTATCTCAATAGCCACGGGGGTTCAATAAATACCCAGTCATGAATGTCTCCTGCACAGGTGTCTAGCAAGCCATGGCATGATTATTAATGGCTCCGGGAGAGTGTTTGTGCTCCGTTAAAACGTCCGTTGGCTCTATTGTACTGTTGTTGGCAGTACAATAGAGCCGACGGTACAGCAACGGTCGGAGCAAGTGTGGCAGAACAAAGAATATGGTGATGAAGACGACTCCATGGCTGTCATCATTACCCCCGCCCCCTCGCAACCGCAATCATCAACCAACCAAGCCAAAGGCGCCCGCCCTTTCACTCCTCCTCATCCGTTCTCCTCTTCCTTCATCCTGGCTGTACACAGACGTACATGGGCATTAGGTGAGATACGGCTCGAGTCTCCTCCATTGTCCTGGGTAACAGTCGTAACAGAAACCAATCATGCAACATTATTACAGGTCAGAATCTTCCGCATCTGAGGTAATCTGTTGACTTCATCTGCTGTCGTTTCAGTGCTGTGCTGTCTGTCCATCTTACACACGACCGATCCTTCATAACCTGCTCTTCTATCTTGCACAAACATCCTCCTCCCAGAAGGACCCCGTCACCCAGGGGAACACATCAGTGTTAACCCACAAGAGCACACACTTCAGAGACGGGGACATCCGCCTCGCCTACGTCTTCACAAATTCTGATGTGAGGATCAGGCGACCTTCAGTGCTGTCGCAAGAGATAGAGAGCCGCACTGTTCACTGTTATACTTAAATGTGAAGAGACAAATCGATTTCAAAACGACTCTGGAATAAGAGAGAGAGCGAGAGTACTCAAGGCCCAGACCCATGTGGGAAGCAACATGATGGCAAGCTGGAGTGAAAGTGATTGTTACAGGACTAAGAATGAAAAAGGGGCCACAGTGTATGTGCTGTACGGCTCCAGTGGAAAACAAATTACGAGAGCAGTTAGCTTGGGGAGTTTTTATATAAATCCTTCTAAATATCATGAATGATGCCTACACGGTGGATGCTAACGTGCTCTGGGTGGGAACGGTGGCTCTCGGCAAGGTCACGTTTAAAACAAAAAAAAAAGTGAAAGGCTAACTCTCAGTAGGATAATGGAGGAACGAGTAATAAAAGGGGAAAAAATAATGAAAGCTTAAATAATGACTTGCCAACGATGCTGTCGTGGGAGGTGCCACACGAAGCGACCCCCAACAAATGACGGGGTTCTACCAATTCACAAGATCTTGCAGCTTTATACGCTAAAATCAGCTGACTTAAATCATGTGATACCTCTCCTTTCACATACCTTCAAGGCCTTAACTCGCAATTCAGCCAGACTTAAAACGACTTAAAATATTGTGTGTGTGTGTGTGTGTGTGTGTGTGTGTGTGTGTGTGTGTGTGTGTGTGTGTGTGTGTGTGAGGGCGAGGGATCTATCAGGGTCAGGGGAGGTGTTGGGGACGGGACCGTCAGCGTCCACGCCCCGGCTGTCTCCAACACAGCCACCTCACCATCAAACACCCTCCCGTCCTCACCATCACTGAAACCCCCCCGCCCCCCTCCTTTGCCCCCAGGTATCTATCCCCAGAAAGTGTGTGTACGTGTGTGTGTGTGTGTGTGTGTGTGTGTGTGTGTGTGTGTGTGTGTGTGTGTGTGTGTGTGTGTGTTGTTGGTGTGGTAAGCGGAGGTGTGACGGGCCGCGTGTGGATGAGACGGTCCCCCAAGCCGATAATGAAGGCAGCCACGATACATCACCAGTGTGCGGGGACCCAACACCGCCGTCACCATCATGGTGGCCCAGAGCCCGGTGCCAGAGACGTCAATCCCCCACAGCACCCCCTCCCCAAGCAACGCGCGCTGGCGTCAAGCAGTGTGAAGCTACGATAATAGAGTGTGTGGCGGGGTCAGCGGGTGCGAACAGGTGAAGCGGCGTTAAAATAGATGCTTTAAAGGGGTGGAAAACACTGGGTAGTAAAGGCACGAGTATAGAACATCTGAGGACGGCCATACATCTGATTTATGCCGGTGTCGTCCGCGGCAAAATTTATTGTACACCCCGAGCTCATCCTGTGAGCGGTAGCGCCAAAAGATTACAGAGAGGTCACAAAGGGTCTCTGTCGGACCCCAGTGGGCTTTTATTGTTGTTACAAAAGTGATTCATTACACAAGAGCCAATACCAATTCTGAGACAGGGTCAGCCATAACACTGCAAGCCAATACCAGCTTTAAGGGCACACAATGATCATGCTTCACACATCTCCTATATATATATTACATAAGCTCACGCCCAAAGCCCGGCTCCATGCGGGGCCCAATCCAGCGACGGGGGAATTCGGGTAAGGCACAGTAGCATGACGGGCTGGATAAAGGTGTGGCGGGCGGGGTGAGGGTGGGGTCCAACGAGTGTGATGAATGGGGTAAGGGTGTGGCCGAGCGGTGTGAAAGGCGAGGTGTGGGTGTGGCCATGCAGTGTGGTGGGTGGGGGTTAAAAAAAAAAAAAAAAAAGTGTGCGCCAGTACAGGTAGAGAGGGATAGTGTGGACCAGCGGAGACAGAGAGGCAAGAGTGGCCCTGTGGAAATAGGGCGAGAGTGCGGCGCTGTGGAGACAACGAGGCGAGTGTGGACTAGGAGACACAGGGCGGAAATGCGAATCAGCAGAGAGAAGGGGCCATACAGTCGTCTAGTCCTTTGTCAGGTCAGAGGGAGTAGGAAAAGCAAGTCGGATGGTAAGATCAACAAGAGTAGTAGTGAGAGGGGGGGACAGAGTGCCGCCGGCCTCCACAGTAGTGCCACACCCGAGCCCAACTCCTGGCTAAGTGTGGGTCAACAGCAACCTTCACTTGTCCTCCAGTCCTCAACACAATGTACGTGAATAAAGTGTCCATTACGACTGGCAATTCACCCTCTACACATTATCAACACATCAAAAATGTATCGTGTTAGAATACCACGAGAAAACTTTAATAAAGATCCAAAGATCCAATTACTCATTTCTTATGAAGGTATATGATCTGGGACGTTTACAATTTAATTAGAAAGGGAAGTAACTGGCTATCCAGATCGGTGCTTCACCTCCTCCACATCCCCAAGCAACTAGATACGGCACCCCAGGCTCCAGTAGGCCACTACTGTCAGCGCCCGCATCACCCACTCCGCCTGTCGCTATGAATGACCCAATCGGATGAATCCGAGGCCGACACGTAATCAGTAACGGCCTGTAAATCGTTATGTCTAGCAAACACACACAATCAGACTCCTCAGGTTTAATACGCGTTTAAAACGAGTTTCATTCACCCTATGGGTATATGAAACTTCACCTAAATCAACACCAAAACGCCAATATTTTCTCTCGTTCTAAAATCACTTTAGGTTTAAAGTGTTCAATCCCGAGTTGCTTACGTGCAGGGTGTGTCCCCCCCCCTTAACCGGGGATCAATTATGGGCTAATGTAATCGACCGTCGTATGTAATTTGAAAAACGATTTTCGATTGTAATCAATGAACAGAGCACCGCTACAGTGTGCGGTTATCATCCGGCATGACATCGGCAGCTGAGAGTGGCCTTGCTGACACCCACCCACCTCCTCCTTCCCCCGATCAGTGTGCCTGACCAATACTGGATCACTGAGCCCCGCATGATGGTGATGTGGAACTTGATCACCTTTCCTGGCTGTGGCTTGATGCCCTTCAGGCTAAAAAGCAATTCTCACGTCATCCATAATGAAATACATTCGTTCATTACGAACTTTCACATTACAGCCAAAGCGGTCGCCGAGACGGAGAACAACGCCAAGGATCATCATGGAAAGCGCCGCTGAGGTCTTCGTTTACACCACCGTCAGGCGTTCGCCTCCCACATCTCTATATAGGGCGTCGCTTTACCGCGCCACATGATAAATTATCTATCACTTACCTACCGAGGTAAAATATTAGGCCCCTACTGATGGTCTTCGTGGAGGTAGCGTACCCCGCGTAAGAACTCCCCCCAGCCGGAGAACTAACACATTATGGCGATGGAAGGACATTACCCTGGATGCATCCTACTGGCTGGGTACTGCACCGTGATGGCAGGTGTGGTGCGTATCCCAGGTACACCCCAAAAAGCGGTGGAGGTACGTACCCTCCGATCCACACCACAAGCGGGATACTACACCGTCCATACGTGGGCCCGTTGTCCACGCAACTCCTACCTGCCCCAGCAGATGGCACAGAGAACTTACCCAGCTCTCCAGACCAAGCACCTACGACAGGATGGTATCATGAACTTTACGACTATCATCGCGCGACGAACGTGAGTAAAAGTGGGTACCGGAGTCCACAGCTGTGTGCACGGGCGAGGGAGACAACCAGCACATAGCACACACGCCAGTTAAGTGTATGGCAAGGGCGGCCAATGACGGCGGCCCCGCTGCCAATCCTCACACTTGACACAATGTCCTCCTCACACCACGTACGCTACCACAGTCCCTCCCTCCAGTGTGTCCCTTCCTGCCAGTATGTTCTACGATATACTCTGCCGTCCCTGCCAGTGAGGACACCGGAGCCATTTAAGGACCCCGTAGGGTGTGTCGGCGAAGCTGGGAGTTACTGTGTACCCGGAACATTTCGCTCTACGTCCAGCATGATTCATCTGGGTCTGGGTGACGAAGTCTCGCACATCTCGGTGAATTTCAACCTTTATGATTACACTTACAATACAACCGCCTCTGTGTAATTCATATGCACATCTTGGACCAAGGCAATTATGCCCGGATGGCAAAGAAGACGTCGATTAAGGACAGAAAACACTGTCTTGAACAACATCTTCCATGCTTCCGCTTCCATCTTGCTAGGAGTTAACAGCAGCAGCCAGCCTACCATCTTGCTGGCGAAGAAGGTGTCGCACCAGCGAGGGTGAGGTTAGATTTATCAATTCTCTGCTTCATTCTCTCCACTGTGAACGAAATCTTGCCCATCGTCGATGGACTTCTTATTAGGTGTCTGTAAGGCCGGTCCACCAGCCTGGCAGTACAGGTGAAGTCGGCCAATGGCTGCACATTGGGTAGGGTCAGCCAGGCTGGAAATACGACATTTAAGGTCGGTCAGCTAAGCAAGAAGGCAAGTATATCTTGACGGCCAGTCTGGTAGGACGATGCACAGGACCACCATACCGGCCGACCAAGCACAGCAGATGGTGTATTCTTCTACCAGGCTAACAACATGACCAGGCTTGCTTTTCTACCAGGCTAGCAACACGTCGGGGTTCTTCTACAACCAAGCCAGCAACACAGAAGGTATGTCCCATACGCGGGGCAGCAGGGCAGGTAGGACCGTCCCACTAACGGGGCAGCAGGGTAGGTCGAACCGTCCCACCAGTGGGGCAGGTAGGACCGTCCCATCAGCGGGGCAGGGAGGGCTGTCCCACCAGCGGGACAGGTAGAACCGTCCCACCAGTGGGGTAGCGGGACATGCAGGACCGTCCCACCAGCGGGGGGCAGCAGGGTAGGCAGGACCGTCCTACCAGCGGGGCAGCAAGGCAGGCAAGACCGTCCCACCAGCGGGGCAGCAGGGCAGGCAGGACCATCCCACCAGCGGGGCAGCAGGGCAGGCAGGACCGTCCCATCAGCGGCACAGCAGGGCAGGCAAGACCGTCCCACCAGCGGGGCAGCAGGACAGGCAGGACCGTCCCACCAGCGGGGAAGGGCAGGCAGGCAGGACCGTCCCACCAGCGGGGCAGCAGGGCAGGCAGGACCGTCCCACAAGCGGGGCAGCAGGTTACACACCACCAACAGTGGAGTCCGGTGGGTAAGCAGCCATCTAGAGTGCCTTTCTGCCAGGTGTGTCGGTGATGGCGTGTGATACATCTGTTAATGACACTCGATCTCTGTCTTGCCAAGATTGACAGGCGTTTGGCGTGTCTGGCATCACTGTAACGGATCTAAATTACAAACTTTATATCTGGCAATCCAATTCTACCAAAAAAACTTTAATTGATGGCAAGAGAACCAGGTTGCATTTCAATGGCAGGTTGGCTTTACAGGGTGACCACCGAACACCGGCATGTGCTGGAATATGTCCTTGGTGGAGGTGCTGGTGGTGGACGCGTGACGCGCCACATGTGTCCCAGGGTAAGGACGGTACACACACACCCCATCATCATCATCATCCTTCCCGCACCACGACATGACCCGGGTCCTGCCCTACTGGACCTGCTACGTAAATTGGACCACTGCTTTTTTCCTCCAGTGGACCATCGGTTCTACGCTACTTGATGACCAGTACAGCACCACTTGACCCCGCTAGTCTTGTTCCAATGGACGAGCGGACTGTCCTGCTCTAACATACCTGGTCCACCATACAAACGGTCCTGCATCCCCGGGCCACCGGTCCGGCAACTCCTGCTCCATCAGCGTGCGTGATGCGGGCAGATATGATGTGGCCAACGCAGCAGCAGAAGCAGGTGACAGAGGACGCAGTCATTTATGTGGGCCGGGACAACAGGTGTTAACACGCCAACCACACATTCATGTTGGCCACACAGTGTTCAGGCTCCTTCCCCCAGTGTACCTACCTGCCCACCCAGTGTCACTCTACATCACGACGACCGCCTTATACTTACCCTGGAGCATCGCGGTACGACCTCCGAGCACGACGGTGCGGTACGACAATTGGCCGCGACGATGGTACGATCCTTGGTCACAACGGGTAGGATCTTTGAGTATGATGGTCAAAAACAGCCTTCACTTGTGGATGATTGTTACATCCAATGTGGCAGGGCAAGCGAGCGTGGATGTGCTGACAGGAGGATGTGGTGGTGGCATAGGCGACATATGTGGGCCACCAGCACCACAGCCAGTGGGAGAGACGGCACCATAAAACAGGTAGTGGTGCAGCAGGTGACACAGTAGCCGCCACACTGCCACCAACACATTATTTATGTAGCGTGCCCTCCCTCCCTCCCTCTCTCCCCGCAATACACCCCTCCCTCCTTTGTCCCAGGACGAAAGACTGAACTCACCATTAATACATGGACACCGCCGGAATCGCAACACTATGCCGCTGGGAAATCTTGTCCATACTTTCCTCGGCCGGTCTCCGGTCACGTCCGACATGACGAGAGCCGATAGTCCTTACCTCGGCGGCCATAATTACTGTCATCATGATACGAGCTGTGTTCCAACGGTGGGTATCCCGGGCGAGGCCAGGAGGAGGCGCCAGACGGAGGAGCGATACATCAGCCGTGTTCGAACCCACGACGAGTACCCCACCTACCCATCAATCCTCCGCACGGCCACCTGTCTTTAAAATCCATAAGGGTAACCTCAGGGTTCAGCCGTGAGCGACGGGGACAGACTGGCCTCATTCACCACCGCTACTCCCGGGGGTCCACAGCCAGGCGCACTCCTGCCAACCTCCCTCCTCACAACAGTGCGAGACGCAAGTCTGGCGAAAGTTTGGAAACTTCTTTTTTTTTTGTAACTCCAAAAGACTGACACTGATGAATACATGATTCGCTTGGGAGAAGCCCAAGCTGCAAAACTTGAAGTTTCCGACCTTTCTTCTCTTTAAACTCTACCTCAACCATGTGACCGACTTAGGTCTGGTGCAGCGGCAAGGAGGAAGGTGAGGGGGGGGTGGGAGGGAACGTTGGCAACGGTGTGGGGTGCGACAGCTCGGCCGGTCCCATTTAGCGCGGCGGGAGTGATTAATACCAGTCATACTCGGGACTCCCTCACGCACCGCGACCGCACCCACCCCAACACGCAACTTTCCTCACCAAACACCACCTCTCCATTCTACCAACCAAACGCTTACGATCCAAACACCACCACTAACCCTAACCTGAGCACCCGCTCATTACCTTACTCCTTCATTTTCCACCACTTAATACTTTGGTCACTCACCCTACCTTCTCCCTGTAGCATCCACTCACCCAACCACTCCCTCCTGCAGCCTTACGACTCAGCACCAGTAAACACACTCACTCCTCGTCATCAGGTGTTCAACATATAAACACGACAGCTCATTCCTCCCTCCACCGTCTATATAAGAGTCGACCTTCCCTCATCTACCGGTGAGTACCTGAGCAAGTCTCCCACTCCGTCTAAAGATCAGCCCCTGCCTCCCAACCCTCTTCAGCTGCTGTGCACAGGTTCATTCCCCCACCAACTCCTGCTCAGTACCTTAACATCTGACCATGTATCACCAGCACACACGCCTCTCACGCTGGCCTACACATGTGCTCGACACATACATCCACCACACATGTCAAACATCTGCAACCACTACGAATTATATATATATATATATATATATATATATATATATATATATATATATATATATATATATATATATATATATATATATATATATATCACTTTCCTCTCTTCCTACACGTACACATGCCTTACATCCTCGATAAAAACTTTTCACTGCTTCTAACAACTTGCCTCCCACACCATATATTCTTAATACCTTCCACAGAGCCTCTCTATCAACTCTTATCATATGCCTTCTCCAGATCCATTAATGCTACATACAAATCCATTTGCTTTTCTAAGTATTTCTCACATACATTCTTCAAAGCAAACACCTGATCCACACATCCTCTACCACTTCTGAAACCATATATATATATATATATATATATATATATATATATATATATATATATATATATATATATATATATATATATATATATGAATGCCACCTTTGGGTTATATGAAGGGCCGAATGGTTCAAAGAAGAGAATATTAGTCATGATGAAAAAGGGAACTGTCTTTCAATGACTTGGAAATGTTCTCTTCTCCAACAAACCTCTCCAACTTTCCTTCAGTTCATTTAACCGTACACAGTTTATCTGAGGGGAAAATAAACTGGTAGGCTAATACTTAATGAGGTGAAACGTAACAAAACACAGGTGTAAAAATTTTTTTACATGAACTATAAATCAAGATGTTCTTCAAAGTCCTCGAAGGAGGGACGTAAGCTGTGGGGGGGGGGGGGGGGGGGGGGGGGGGGTACTGGCATTCCCGCGTTGGAGAGCTATGCTGAGGCGCGGGAACAGAAAGCTGGTTGACTCCACGTCCTTCGCTCGTTGTATGATAAGCTAGGATCCGAAGTCGCTGAGGAAGTTAAATGCCTCCAAATCGACTATGGCGTAACCTTCTCAACCTTGAATGTCTCCAGTGGAACAGCAAATGTGTTTCCAGCGCCTGAAGCGAGCAAGCTTTAGCGTCGCACTTCTGATGCTTACAAGTTCTAATGCATTCACGAAACGGTCCGACTTTAGCGGTGACAGCACTATCTGCAGTGCACACGGGAAAGGTATACCGTAATTCGATCCATGGGAAAAGTACTTAAGGACGGTGTTCCTTACTTTACACTCATTAATCGCTCCCTATGGCCATGGCTTGCAGGAAACCACGGAGCGCAATATAACCAGCTAAAACCAAAAGGTGTCACTGATACAGTAAAAAAAAAAAAAAAGGTAAACACCCAGGGCTCGAAAACTGCTTTACCTAAAAGTATCATACTGTTGAGGACGACAGGTGAAGGCAAAGAAATATGCACGGGACGGATATGCAGAGACCGTACCTGACCAGCTACGTTTTGGTGGGTGCGAAGGGCCATCTGCCTAAGGGGCCTGAACAACCTAGTCTGATCAGGGGAAACTCTGTCGACGACCAGCGTGTGGAGGTAGACGATCCTCCACGAGCGAGGCAAGGCCAGCTGTACGTACGAGCGAGGCAAGGCCAGCTGTACGTGCGTGCACCTCAAACCTCACCCTGGGTCGCTGGCTACCGATCCATGAGTTGGGGAGGGGAGGAGAGGACAGCCACAAGTCCACTACTCCCTCCCCCAACCCCACACCACACCACACACACTTCATTAACATACACAAGCTTCCTAAATATTAATGTGCATCAAAATTATCAGCAAATAAACCCCTGGAGTGGCAACAAACCACGGCGTCCTGGTGATTATCACACCCCGACAATTTTTGCCGGGACTCACAATTCTCGCGCCATGCTGAACAAATTTGAAATCACATCAAATTACAGGCTGCATAATTCAGGCTGCTTTAATAGCATTCCCGCACGGCAGGTGACCGGAGCCGTACCCCCGCCCGCCCCCCCCAACCCTCACCCCCCCCAGGAGTGGCAGTATGCACCCCCCCCCAACGGTAAATAATGGCTGAGCAGTGTGTGTGTGTGTGTGTGTGTGTGTGTGTGTGTGTGTGTGTGGTGCCACATGAGCCTGGCACGCCCGTCTGTCACCAGTGCCACTCACCAGGCAAGGTATGACCTACACTCACGCACACCCTTACGCTGTGATCCGTATCCTCCTGCCAGGCCCTTCCCTACCACCCCTGCTACGCCTCTGCTCTCGTCTACCTTCGCTCACCACTACGCCCCAACCTCACACCGTCCATCTACTACGACCCGTGTAAACCCCAAATACACACATGCACCAACCCATACCGCACGCACCGCTCTACCTTCTGCTTCACTATCCCGTCTGAATCTCAAATACGATGACACACACTCAGGACACCATTCCTGTCCTCCATCATAACCTCGTCATGAACCACCAGGTCTCCTGTTGCCTGTCCTTCCCCTGTAATATGTGTTCTCACTAACTCACACGGGTTCCAATCTTGAGCGTGACAGTCGGCCTTCACCCAACCCAGGTGTTCATCCTCCCCACGGGGCTGGTCAATAAATGGGTACCTGGCTTAGGCTGGCATGTATTTGTGTGCGCGCATACAAACATAGGGGTAAAGACAAAGAACATATATACAATGTTCAGAGCGTACAACTCTTTTCCCGTAGCACACGCATACACTATACTACTACTACTACTATTACTACTACTACTACTACTACTACTACTACTACTAATAATAATAATAATAATAATAATAATAATAATAATAATAATAAACAGAACGCATGGCCTCTGACCTACACCTTTGCTAAACCCACAACTTTGCTAACATCATCAAACCCTTTTGACCAAGTCAAAATCAACAGAGCCATCAACTTTGGGGCGTCGGTCTGTGTGCCTCCTAGCGGCCATACCCACTTCCGAGTCGCTCACATGTGGCGTCCCACAGGTCAGGAGCATGGTGCCCTCGTGCTTCCTCATCCTCATAAAGAGTGGCGACAGTACGTCCAAGACTTCCCCATTGGTGCCAGCGCTGGCGATAGCTCTCCCAGAACAACGTTTAAGTCTATCAACGGCCATCCTAATGTTGTTTTCCACAGCCTCTTTTATGAAGTGCAAATTTGGGCGATGCATCATCCTTATCATAATGCTCCCAGACACCTGTGTGAGAGGGTATCCGAAACAATCTTGAAATCCCTTGGCCAATAATGCTCGCTGATGATGATGGTACTACTACTGCTACAACTACAACTACTACTACTACAACAACAACAACTACTACTACTACTACGACTACTACTACTACTAAAACAACAACTACTACTACTACTACTACGACTACTACTACTTTCTTTTTTCTTTCATACTATTCGCCATTTCCCGCATTAGCAAGGTAGGGTTAGGAACAGAGGACTGGGCCTTTGAGGGAATATCCTCACCTGGCCCCCTTCTCTGTTCCTTCTTTGGGAAAAAAAAAAAAAAAAAAAAAAAAAAAACGAGAGGGGAGGATTTCCAGCCACCTGCTCCCTCCCCTTTTAGTCGCCTTCTACGACATGCAGGGAATACGTGGGAAGTATTCTTTCTCACCTACTACTACTACTACTACTACTACTACTAATAATAATAATAATAATAATAATAATAATAATAACAGCACGGAGGTGTTATAATAGGGTATCTTCACACTAACACTGGGTTGGGGAATTAATGAATATTTGTGGAGGCGGTAGCTGAGACGTGGCTGTCCCTGTAGAGGATGTAGACGGGTCCTGGTAACATACACTCACATGATGAGGTTTGGTGTACATCAGTTCTACAACATTTATGGAGCAGCATCCACCCCCACACCTCCTCGCCCACACACACAACCTGTTCATCCACAAGCCTCACATCCAACATACTCATCCACCAGCCTGACACCAAGCAGATACATATCCCACCCTCACTCTAGGATCACACACACACACACAACACACACCAGCTTCCCATCTCGGTTCCTCAACCACCAAGCGCACACACACACCCACATATCACCCTCACATCCCTCATAAACCAACCTCACGCCCTGCACACTCATCCACCATCCTCACAATCAACATACACCATCAGTCCTTGTTTTATGCCAAATATCTGGCGCATAAATCCGGTCAGCGTCATACAATACCACTCTGAGTGTCGCCATAACTGCAACAGATGAGTAACCGGCCACTGCTGCACAAGCTGACACGAGCATTCTAAAGTGTTACTTTACACCACATATACCTCACGATGGCATCAGAGGTATTCCACCCCGACAGCTGGGTCTGGGACTTACCTTACCTTACATATATACCTTACGATGGTTTCGGAGGTCTTCTATCCCCCACGGCTGGGTCTGGGACCTTACCATACCTTACAGTATACCTCACGATGGTATCAGAGGTATTCCACCCCGACAGCTGGGTCTGGGACTTACCTTACCTTACATATACCTTACAATGGTTTCGGAGGTCTTCTAACCCCCACGGCTGGGTGTGCGACCTTACCATACCTTACGGTATGCCTCACGATGGCATCGGAGGTATTCCACCCCGACAGCTGGGTCTGGGACTTACCTTACCTTACATATACCTTACAATGGTTTCGGAGGTCTTCTAACCCCCACGGCTGGGTCTGGGACCTTACCATACCTTACGGTATACCTCACGATGGCATCGGAGGTCTTCTACCCCTCACTGCTGGGTCTTGGACGAAGGTACCACGCAACATTACGACGTGACCGGAAGTTTGCTACGTTCGGTAGAGGCAGGGGCATCAGCAGTCGCATAGCAGTATTATAACAGCAGAACAGCTGCGTGTTCAACAGCCTTGGATGTGCAAATCGTGGCAGTGCCAAAGTGACAAGTCTTAGCCGGTGCCAAGAGGACCCGCAGTATGGGTGGCAGGTGAAGTTCCACCCTCACCAACAACACACACACACTTCACACTGCTCCGCCTACCATCCGCCACACACACACACACACACACACACACACACACACACACACTTGAAGGTATTCTTTCACTGTGTCCCGTTCTGTAATTCCACCTCTTGACTCAATGAACATACCTGGTATTAATGTAACATCCACTCTCTCTTGGAAATCCCACATTACAGGAAGAGCTAAGTCTGTTTCTAAGAAACCGGGTGTCCTGTTTAGGTACCTAAATTTCTTTATTTCTTGAACAGTTGCTCAGTTTATACAAGCAATTGATTCGTCTTTGTAAGGAGTGCTACAATCACATCTGGGGTGGTTCTAGCTCTGTATCCTTGCTTGACAGAATTGAGTCGAAAGCGGTCCTACTTATGAACTCTCCCAGGCCAACTTCCAAACTTGATCCCCTTGCCCTACGCCGCAATGATGGTTCACTTTCCCTCGTCTACAGGTATTACTTTGCTTTTTGCACCCTAATGCTTTTGTTCCCCCCACCACTAGTTAGACCATGCAATACTCGGCAAGCTGCTGCGTCACAAGATTTCTGTATGGCCACTGGCAATTCAAGGGTGGGCCGTTTTGATAACTGTTTCTTTCCCTACACCTCGAAGCTTTGGAATTCTCAACCACCTCATGTCTTTCCCAATAACTATGACCTGGCACATTTTAAAAGACAGGTGTTTCACTTCCTCCAAAATTCGTAAATACTTTCTCTTAAATCTCTTATTTTTTTTCCTTTCATAATTTTTCCAATACTTTAAGCCCCGGCCTTAATGTGAGCTTTAGTCCGTGACCAGAGCCTCCGTTAAACACTCAGTGAGCCCCATACTTCACCCTCGTCATCACCAGTCACTACCCACACACTCCTCGCCATTTACTGTATACAACCTCACGCTGAAACCCTGCACGCTACATACACCCTCTTACACTCCCACATTAATCTCGTGTCACTTCACATTCACAAGATTCCTTTTTTCCTTTTCTGTTTTCCTCGGTGCGCGAGGCACCAGCCCCTCCCTCCGGCCTCCTGAAGTCTGTGCGTCCCAGTTCGTGACAAGGAAGCTTGACATCGGGCATTATACGTCCTGTCAAGCCGTGCCATCCCTCCCGTCTCCTCACAACCCGCATGAACAATGTTAAACAGGCAAGTGTAGTTCAACAGAAGTCGAATCTTTAGGGCATACGACGCCGTGGTGACTTGTAGTGACTGGCTATTGGCTATTACGACTCAAAACTCTCCACCAACCACCGTAAACTTAATTTGAGCGCGACGGTACGGTCCTACAGCGGAATGATGACGCCATGACGTTGGTCAAAGCCCACGTCATCATACCCAATGGTCGTATTCTAGTGTTCAGGGGTCGTAGCGTTGTGCTCAAGGGTTGTAACCTCCTGTTCAAGGGCGGTAAGGTTGTACACGCGCCGTAGTGTCGTGCTCAAGGGTTGTATCCTTCGAGTTCAAGGGCGGTACGGTTGTGCAAGGGCCGTCCCGTCGTGCTCAAGGGTTGTACCCTTCGAGTTCAAGGGCGGTACCGTTGTAAAAGGGTCGTAGCGTCGTGCTCAAGGGTTGTACCCTTTGAGTTCAAGGGCTGTACCGTTGTGCAAGGGCCGTAGCGTCGTGCTCAAGGGTTGTATCCTTCGAGTTCAAGGGCAGTACCGTTGTGCAAGGGTCGTAGCGTCGTGCTCAAGGGTTGTATCCTTCGAGTTCAAGAGCGGTACCGTTGTGCAAGGGCCGCACCGTCGTGCTCAAGGGTTATATCCTTCGAGTTCAAGGGCGGTACGGTTGTGCAAGGGCCGTACCGTCGTGCTCAAGGGTTGTATCCTTCGAGTTTAAGGGCGGTACCGTTGTGCAAGGGCCGTACCGTCGTGCTCAAGGGTTGTATCCTTCGAGTTCAAGGGCCGTACCGTCGTGCTCAAGGGTTGTATCCTAAGAGTTCAAGGGCGGTACCGTTGTGCAAGGGCCGTAGCGTCGTGCTTAAAGGTTGTACCTTCGTGTTCTGGGGCGGTACGGTTGTGCAAGGGTAGTAATGTGGTGTTCAAGTGGATAGGCAGCATCCACAGACGACAAATGATCTCGCGTGACAGACTGACCCGACCCACAGCTGCTGCACCCAGTTGTTAGTTCCTCCTCCTCCTCCTCCTCTTGCCTGTTGCCCCGTCCTCCCCACAACCTCATACAGCTGTACAACTCCTGTCCTTACTACCACCAACACACGAAGGGAATACCGCAGTCTTACCTCCCTTGTAACTTTCCTCGTAACTCCACACAGTTTGTTGAGTGGTGGCAATGTCTTGCCCACACCACGGCAGCTGGCCTGGTAAATATAGTAAGAGAACTTGCAAAAAAGAAAAAAAAAAGGTAAATATATCTTTTGACAGAACGACCTTCCTCGCCACCGTAGCTGATGACGTGACACGCACTAGATGTTCATGTCATATGTGTTATCCGAGTACCCCCCCACCCCAGACCGGACTAAACTGACAATGATTGACTTTTATGGGATCTGTAAAGCGCTGGTGTCTAATTATGAATTAGCGCTTTGTAGCATGACAGGGCTACATATAAAAAAAAACCTCAAGAGCTAATCACGCAGAACTATATCTTCTAACTTCCTCTAAAAGATATCTAAAACTTAACAATATGAACATAACATATATACATCTTGGCTTCCTATAAAAAAAAAAGTCCACTATTCTACTTAGGCCCTCCACAACCCTCGAACTTTTATAACTTACAACCATCCTCCGGCACTTCACACCTTGAAAGTTATATCCACTGGACCACAGGTTAGAAACCCTCCGCAAAAAACGATCAGAACCATCCTCATGTACACCAGATAAAGTTACAAGATCGCGTCTTACCAAGTTACACTGTTCCTAGAAATAATCTCATGACCTTGTACTCAAATCTAAGACTTGTAGACAAATTTTCTCCCTTCACTTCTATCTGTTCCGGGAACAAATTCAAACGTTCGTCACAATGGGGCGCCCTTGACCTTGAGACCCGACACAGTCAGCGGCAGGGAAGGCTGCTTCAACTCATGCCACTCCCAGCGCGTGAGAAGAGATCAGAGGGCCCTCACCTGTACTAGTGACGGAGGTCTAAGGCTCTCCGTGTAGGGCATACCCAGACAGGACTGTGTTGAGGACAACGACCCAACCAGCGCACGTTACGAGAGACGCTGGTGAAGGAAGGCACCATCACTAGTACAGGGTGAAGCATGAAGGCGTGGCGCAGGTTGACAAGTCACATGTCCGCTTAACAAGAGGCGGTGTCTGCAGGTGCTGAGGGCATCATGTGACGAGGCAACATAGGGGTGAGGGGGCGCCATGTGATAGGGCTAAACAAGGGACAGCCATGTCAGTATGTGGGGTAGGAGAGAAACGCGTCACATGAAGGTGGTGTTATCAACATGTAGAGAGAAGTCAGGAGATAACAGTGGCGTCAGCAGGGGACAGGGTCAAGTGGAGGTACTGCCGTCAGCATGTGATGAGAGAGGGCCGTCCGGTGGATGTCATCCTCTCAACACAGGGAGGAGGTGAGGTGAGGATGTTCGCATACAGCTGGATGGCTGACGTCATGTGGAGGCGGTAGCTTCAACGGGATGAGGTGAAAGGATGTCGTTCATACGGATAGAAGAGTACCACTGACTGATGGCAGGGACACCAAGAGGAGGTCCCCCGTCAGCAGGTGGTAGTATGATGTCACACACAGGCTGCCAGGGCGTCACCAGCAGACAGGGGACGGAGGAGTGGCTGACAAGTAGAAACTTTATACCAATGTGATGACTGCCATCACAGAAGGGTCCCGCCATAACTTTAACTGTTCATTAAACGTTGTAAAAAGAACATAATGATGTCAGCGATGTTTCACTAACACTGGTTATAACTATACCACAATCAGTGAAACGCATCATAAAGTACTGGGTCCTATAATCAACTTCTGAAGATGAGCTATATACAAAAACTACAACAGCTGCAGATGCTATGAACACTTATACTGTTAGATACTGAAATCTGCGTACAAATACGATCCCAGCTTTGACGTGTGAAGGTACGAGGAGGGGAAGCAGCAGTCCACACGGCCTAGAAGTACACTGGGACTCACGAAAATTATACTCCCAGGCGCACCCGTTGGGGTGGAGGACGACAAATGAGATGGCTTTGGAGAACACGAGTATGGAGGTGGCAACGCATCACGGATTTCCCCCCAATGGATCCAAAATGACTGAGCGGAAACGAGAGGGTATTATGACCCCTGGCATGAACCTTGACATTGAATGTGCTGCCTTGGAGTGGGGAGTTGGGAAGGGTCATGACCCACGGAGCTTTATCATTTGTACATAGCTTCATTCTCCAATCCCTTCATTGGTTCGCAAGTTATGGAGCGGAAAAGATAAAAAAAAAAAAAATACCGTGACCCTTGGTTGTGACCCTTGACCCTGAAGCCACAGCCAGGAGGGAGCAAGTCATGACACAGCACGTGATGGCGAAATAACACTCGTGTAAACTACCCAGCCAAATGGCCACGCTGGTTCACAAGACGTGGCGCGAACGAGTGTGACAGACGCGTGGACACAGGTAGGTGCTTCTGCCCGTACTGGGAGCGGAACCCTAATGAGACCATCATCAAGTGGCATAAGGGAGCTGCAGCATCTGAAGGTGTTGAGGGTGAACAGGAAGGGAGGCAGCCGAGGAGGGGTGACCTGGGCGACGAAGGTGCAATACCGAGTTACTCACCAGTCCCTACCCGTCCACATAGCCTACCTGAGTTACTCCCTAATCCCCACCCATCCACACGGCCTCCCTATCCTTAGTTACTCCCCAGTCCCCAACCATCCACACGGCCTCCCTATCCTTAGTTACTCCCCAGTCCCTACCCATCCACACGGCCTCCCTATCCTTAGTTACTCCCCAGTCCCCATCCATCCACACGGCCTCCCTATCCTGAGTCACTCCCCTGTCCCTACCCATCCACACGGCCTCCCTATCCTGAGTTACACACCAGTCCCCATCCAATCCACACGGCCTCCCTATCCTGAGTCACACCCCAGTACCCACCCATCCACACGGCCTCCCTATCCTCAGTTACTCCCCAGTCCTCACCCATCTACACGGCCTCCCTATCCTGAGTTATTCTGTAGTCCCCACCCATCCACACGGCCTCCCCAATCCTCACTTACTACCCAGTTCCCACCACCTGCCTATCCTCCTCATTACATACAGTAAGCTAGAAGGCATAAAACCGAGGCCTGAGATACGTCACTGATGAGATATATCTCCATACATTAAAAGTACCAAAGAATAACGTTCGATACACGACTTGGAGCCAACTGCAAGCAACACAAAAATAAACTAACGGAAATCTGAAGACAACACAGACAGAAAGTGAAGGCGCGTCCACGATCTAGACAGCAAAACAAACATTGAATACACTTGGTCCCTTCGGGAGTCTCAATGACAAATAACGGACATTTCTCAGCCATTTTCTTATTTAAGTCCTTCTAAGCCAGTGCATAGCACTACTACACACACTCAGTATACCAGGTGAATATAAGGCACCACAATCACATACCAACCACTCTTACACTTCCGCAAACAAGCACCATAAAACTTGACACTCTACAACTGTCTCTCTATTTCTTCATCTTATCGTCCCTGTCCAACCTCCTCTTCCGCACCCTCCCGCTGCCCTCTCCCCATACCGTCCCTGTTCAAACTCCTCTTCCGCACCCTCCCGCTGCCCTCTCCCCATACCGTCCCTGTCCAACCTCCTTTTTCGCACCCTCTCCCCAAACCGTCCCTGTCCAACCTCCTTTTTCGCACCCTCTCCCCAAACCGTCCCTGTTCAACCTCCTCTTCCGCACCCTCCCGCTGCCCTCTCCCCATACCGTCCCTGTTCAACCTCCTCCTTCGCACCCTCTCCTCATACCGTCCCTGTCCAACCTCCTTTTTCGCACCCTCTCCCCAAACCGTCCCTGTTCAAACTCCTCTTCCGCACCCTCCCGCTGCCCTCTCCCCATACCGTCCCTGTCCAACCTCCTCTTCCGCACCCTCCCGCTGCCCTCTCCCCAAACCGTCCCTGTTCAAACTCCTCTTCCGCACCCTCCCGCTGCCCTCTCCCCATACCGTCCCTGTCCAACCTCCTCTTCCGCACCCTCCCACTGCCCTCTCCCCATCATCAATCCAGAGCGAAAAGAAAAGGCTGAGTCGTCAGTAGGTGGCGGGACCCTGGGATGTAAAGTGACACAGACGTCAGCAGGTGACAGGAGGAAAGGAGGGGTGGGTGGGGTGTGTGTGTGTGTCTGTCATGTGCAGACGAGGGAGCCAGCATGTATGTAGAGGGGATGAGGAATGCCCTGTGCTGATGCTGGGCATTAGCAAGGGTAGAAATGGACATTATGGTGAGGGTGGCGGCGGCGGCGTCTGCAGATGGGGAGGGAAGACGGTCATGTAGAGGCTGAGGGTGTCAGCTGGAGCCGGAGCAGCCGCGTGAGTGGGTCAGTTAGAAGGTAGGGGGGGTTGGGGTGGAGGAGGAGGAGGGGGGGATTAAAGTGTCAGCAGGTGGCGGCGGGTCGGCGGCACAAATGACAAGGAGTGGGGGAATCATGAGTGACGTTTGTGGTCGTCAACAGGTTTAGGGCGCTGTTGGTGTCATGAGGCAGGGCAGCCGTCATGACACAACCGTCATCATATCTTCATGCCGGCACGAATGACCCGTAAGCAGGGCCACCTAGGACGCTCGGCCGCTACGCTGTCGTGCCACCAGCGAGGAACCAATATGTTGTTTCGACGGCACGACCCGTCAAGGGTGCCACAGGTGACACCAGCACCTAAGTCAACGCCCCGGGTCACGGGCACCGCTGGGGCCATCAACACTGACCCTCCAGAGGTTGGCACAACGAGTCATCGCAATCCTCATCTTCACCCGATTTTTTAACAGCCTGACGACAGTCAAGCAAATGAGGGTGATTACGGTGACAGTCAAGTTACAATGATAGTCTAGTGAGTTCGTGATTAGAAGATGATGGCCCTTGTAACGAGGAGCCGAGTGTCAGGGGTAGTGGCGGTAAGTGTCGGGGGTAGTGGCGGTAAGTGTCGGGGATAGTAGCAATAAGTGTCGGGATAGTGACAATAAGTGTCGGGGATAGTGGCGGTAAGTGTTGGAGGGGTTGTGTTCGTAGTGATGGAGGTGCCAAGATGTGTAGCGAGCAGTGTAGTGCCAAGACGTGAGCACACCGAGACAGTGAGGGGGAAGTCGGCCTGGCACTGCTAATGACACAGATGCCATGACTATGGTTAGTGTCGGGTATATGGCAGCAGGAGGGTGTGGTGGTGAGTGGCAGTCGTAACGCCCCGGTGACAGTGGCGGCGGCGAGGGAATGACGAATGATGACGCGTTGACATGACAGGTGAGGATATAATCCTGCGCTAAGCGTTGTGGTGGTGGTGGCGGTGATGACACAAAGTTGCTGGTGAGCATGTCTAAGGGATGGATCCAGCCTGCGCCTGGGGGGAACTGATAACTAGGGGTCAGGTTATTGTGATGTGGGGAGTTATGGTGATGGAGGAGGAGGAGGAGGAGGAGCGGAAGGCTCCCGTGATGGAGGGATGGAGTTTATGGTGATAGAGGATAAGGATGAAATATCTGACCAAGATGCGTGCAGTGACGGGTGTTCAGCCACAAGTGACAAGTAAATACACACAACAAGACTGCTTCGGAGCAACGCCAGTGGTATGTGAGCCTTGGTTACTCCAGTCCACGTGCACCTGTACATTACTCATGTACTTTACACTCTCCAGCTCGGTGGTACAGAATGGTGGCAGAAACAGTACCGTTCTAGCCGCAAGAGTGGAGCAAGTGGGTGGGTACTTAAAGTGAGTGGAGAGAGGAAGTGGTGGTGGGAGTGGTAGTGGCAGAGGAGCATACTGTAATAGCTGTGAGATCGACGCGTGTTCGTTAATGACGAAGGTGGTCACTGTTGCTTCTGTACCCTGGACGTGTCGGGTATTGTTCAGTGGTCTTATAGGCAGTGGTAGAGAGGTGGCTGTGGTGATGGAGGCACAAGTGGGTAGTAAGGGAAGGGTCCACGAGAAGCGCAGTTAGTGCTGGAGCTGGGATGGTACAGTACATGATCGGTTGAGGGAGCACCGGTAGAGAAAATGGGGTACAGGACGGTAGCAGAAGACCTGATTGGCTTTTGACGAGCTTATCTGCTGTGTGGGACTGGCGAGGGGAACTCGGGGGTGGTGGGCACAGTTCAGCAGTGACACGGAAGGAAGGGGGTGACCGGAGTGGCTCAGTGGTGGTGGATTGCATGGGGGTGAAAAAGGGAAACACTACAGGGAGGGTGATGATAGCTGGGGTCGGTATGCAGGAGAGCCGCGGTGTAGTAATGGCAAGATGGGAAGGAGGGAGTGAGGGAAGAGCAGGTGGCACTAACAAAGTGGTGGTTGATGCAGTTGGGCTGCAATGGTAGCCAGTCACGACCATCGCCCCTCCATCATCTTCCCAACACCCCCTCACCCGGCCACACCACCCACAACCACACTCGATCACGTAACATTAACAGCTAACATGCGGAACGGTCCTTAAAACTACAACAGGACTGGGACCCGTGCTGTACCTGAGTACTTCAGCAGCGGGAGGATGAGGTGTAAGGAACACGACAGTGCGGCCTCTGCACCCATTACCAAGAACAGAAACCACTGGTAGACCGAAAGATTTCGCGAGTTGGCTACGGGAGTTAGGGCCTCCAGCACTGAGCTCAGTGTTCCAGCAAGCTGTCCCCAGCAACCCCTGGCTTAATGAGTTGTACTGTTGTGTCCTGCATAAGGCGGATGATCACAAAGACTAGGCAGGAACTAGAGGAACCATTTCTTAAAAATGCGTTAAGCCTATCCACCATGTGTCTTACCCTACCGATGGCTAGCGGTGGTAAAGTCATGAACACAGTTTAGGTGCTTTTGAACTGCCTTTAGCTCTTGCATCCCCTGCCGCTCTGTTCACTCCTAAATGGAACAGTTTTCCAAGCGTTATATCAACGAGACCGTCCGGTAGTATCCATGTTTGAATATATCCAGTCTGTGCTCTTATAAATCAATATTTCGCGGAAGGAAATGTCCAAATGATTAAACCAAAGAAAACAGTGCAACGTACAATGGTCTGCCCATTTGTCATCCTTATATAGTGATGTTCAAACACGACAATAATCACCCCACGAAAGAAGAGCAGCCGTGTAAAGTGTTATTAAAGGTCTGGTGTCGCCCGGTTTTTGAACGATCTCATAATTCACGACATATAATTTCCCGTCGTGACTTGAGAAATGTGCTGAGGTCATTACCGCGGCCGACACTCAGCACCCAACACATTTCCCCCATCCTCGTCCCGGTGTGATGGAGGTCTGATTGTCTTGCAACAAAGACGGTTCCTATTCCCAGCCCTTCAACTTCCCCGGCATCACAGGTAGGCGCGACGGACAACAGCTGATAGTGTTCCTGTTTGACGAGTGTTAAGGGTCTTCTAAGGACGTACACTCAACGCACCTCTACACTTACATTTGCCTCAGGGGTAACGCAGGAGCGACGCTCCACACTCAACAAACGTCTACCGAGACAACTGGAAGCCAGGTATCACGGTGGCCTCCCTGTGAACTACGTTAAGGCCTTGAGCATGACGGCAGAATCTTAGGGGTACGATGGCAGGAATTTAACCTTTATCCTTAAGGATCGGGTCGTCGGTCGCGCCATCATACCCAAAGGAGTTGGTGGTCGTTTCAACTTGATAGGTCTCTACTACCTCATCATATACTGGCTGACAGTGTGCACGGCTCAGACTTCATGAAACTGTGGGGGTATGTTAGTGGTAGTAGTAGCAAGCACACTGGAATACACATCAGCTGCTCGTGTGTGATGTTGGTGTACAAGCGGCCGGCAAGGTGGCTGAGCGTAGCAAGCAGGGTCGTGGGGTGCAGCAGAAACAGTAGTGGTGAGTGTACTAGGAAAGATGGAGGGCTGCAGCAAGCAGAAGGAGCGCGAGGCAGCAGGAAGGGTGGTGGGCGCGAGGGGCGGAGGGATAGAGCGGGTGGCACCGTGGGCAGCTGCAAGGAGGGCGATGGGGTACAGCAAACAGGGGTGGCGGGCTGCAGCAGGTGAGGTGAAGCAGGCAAGGTGATGGGGTACAACAGGCGGCGCATTGGGATACAACAAGGAGGGGAGGAGGTGCTGCAGGCAGGGTAATGGGAGGCAGCAGCAGCAGCGTCGGCGGCATTAGTGAGGTACAGCAAGTCGGTGTGCTGAGGGTGGGGTACTGAGATGTGGCCAGCCAGTGGGGCAGCAGGCAGAAGGGTTGGGGGTGTAGCAAGCGGCGGCAGCGGCGTCCCGGGGAAGGGTGGTAGTAACAGTAACAGCAGTAGCGGCAACAGCACGAGAATCGAGGTCGACGGCGGCGATGGCGGCGGGCTATCAGAAAATGAGATCGCAGCCCAACTCGACTCCCGCTGATTTACGATACGACCCCTGCATGGCGGCCTTACCAGCGCCGCTCCTGCATGCTGCTCCGCCACCCACACCACTCCCTCTATCTCTACATCACACCTACTGCTAACCCACGCCATCTTAAGCCCCCTGCGTCACACGCAAGCACTATAACGATGCACCTGAACTATGACAACTAACACGTCTAAAGCAACCCCTCGAATGGTGACTTACAACGGACTAAAAACACAATCACCCAAGCACGCGGGCTCGACAAGCACAAAGGATCACATTTCACGTGGTATAATTAACGTGGGAGGGGAGTGAGGGAGACAGTTACAGTGACGTGCAGCGAGAGCGTTGTGCTGTGTATGGGGTGGGGTACCGTCGTGGTCCAGTGTCACCTTCCACGTGTCCACAGCTCGTGCCCGGCCACATTGGACACCACCGCCACAGGGTGACACCAGACCACTATGGAAGTCCAAAACCCAACACGGCCAGCACCAGGGAACGGGAGGAGCATATCTGGACAACACTACGGCAGGAGGAGGAACATTATGTAATCTAACCTCCCACGAACAATCATCTGCAAGTTACTCCGCTAGGAGGAGCTACACTTCTTCATGAACTTCTTCGGCTACAAGATATCATAACGGTCAACTATATACATAATAAACGACTCTGGTCAGCGAGGAAGCAGGACAGAGCTGGACAACTCTTGCCCAACAGTGTAGCAGGGCGGGGCAGGTCAAGACTGACCAGTAATTTGCCTGGGACATCGGCACAAATCAAATCAATGACCAGAATGACAGTGTAGCATGTTGGGGCAGGTCAACACTGGCCAGTGTGACAGTGTAGTAGGGTGGAGCAGGTAAACACTAGCCAGAATGACAGTGTAGCTGAGAATGACGTGCACGTCATAAATGATAACTTCCAAGCTTAAGAGTGTCGTGCACATCATCAATGACAACTTCCAAGCTTAAGAGTGTCGTGCACGTCATAAATGACAACTTCCAAGCTTAAGAATGTCGTGCACGTCATCAATGATAACTTCCAAGCTTAAGAATGTTGTGCACGTCATCAATGATAACTTCCAAGCTTAAGAATGTTGTGCACGTCATCAATGATAACTTCCAAGCTTAAGAATGTTGTGCACGTCATCAATGATAACTTCCAAGCTTAAGAATGTCGTGCACGTCATCAATGATAACTTCCAAGCTTAAGAATGTTGTGCACGTCATCAATGATAACTTCCAAGCTTAAGAATGTTGTGCACGTCATCAATGATAACTTCCAAGCTTAAGAATGTTGTGCACGTCATCAATGATAACTTCCAAGCTTAAGAATGTCGTGCACGTCATCAATGATAACTTCCAAGCTTAAGAGTGTCGTGCAAGTCCCTGGCTTAAGGGTGTCGTGCCCCAGCTCAAAACGAACATCTGTACAAGCATGGCCGGAGGGACCACTCCTCCTCGTTACCATGTCCCCCCCTGCGTCTTTGATGTGGCTTAAGATCCTCCTCCCACGCCTCTTGCCAGTTATTCTCCTCCTTCCTGGAACACAATTGTTCACTTGACATTTTACACTTCATGTAGCGTCTTTGGTAAAGGTCAGATATTGGAAACCTTCGTCATGACTCCTATAAATTCCCCCTCCGATGCCTGGCCGGCCATCAAGGCGCACCAACCAGCCTGCCTGCCTGCCTGCCTGCCATGCACCGACCCCACGCGGCAAAAGCCGGGCCTGGAAGTCACGCACGGCTTTCCCCCACAATCAATAACATCGTACTTGCCATTAACCCATCTTTTAATATATATATATATATATATATATATATATATATATATATATATATATATATATATATATATATATATATGAGGATCGGTGCAACTCAGTTAATCTTGAACTTTCATGAGGTCTCCCCACCACACCTCCTCACACGTGTAACAGCCTCGAACGGGTACTCATAAAGGGGAACATGGGTGGGAATTCCATTACAGCGCGATGGGCAACTTGGGCGCTATCAATATCAATCGCCGGCGTCTTTTCCTCATCGCTGCTTGGGACAACTCTCGTACCCACGTAGGGGTCCGGCGTGACCCGCTTATAAACATCTCGAACTCCGATGACCTACCAATCCCACGGGGAAACTGCAATACCCAGTACCCTCTAAAACGTGCAACCTCCACCTCCCCACTCCCCCCGCAACCCCGGAAACCCAATTCTTATCTGTGAATGTCTTGAAGCGCAGACTAAGCCGGCCCCCCTCCCGCGCCTGCCTTAAATTCTCTCCTACCGACACGACACTTTACGTTACCAGCCTGAATTTTGTGAAGCCATCATACATTACAGTCAGTGTGGCGAAGACTAGTCATTAGTGGGACGGCTGACCACAGCGGTGGTGGCAGGAAGGGGGCCGGGGTGTAGTGACACTGGGAAGAAAGATCGTGTATGTGGTAGTGGCAGTGGATGGTACTACAGGCTGTAGTCACGCAGCAATACTTAAGTGCTGGTTTTACATCGGTGACCTGCGAGGCAGTGGTGCTCGCAGACAACTGTGTGGAAGTCACCAGCTGTGGTAGCAAGTGGTAGGGGGGGGGCGGCATTACTCTGTGGTGGTGAGTGGGGGGAAACAATCGAACGAGAGAGCTCGCCTCTGTTTTGAGATGGTGTTTTAGGAAGCTGTTCCTGGTGTTCAGTGGTGGTAATGCTTCAACCTGTGGTGTAAATGTTGAGGTGGTGTGTGCCTGCTGCTGCTGCTGGCCGTAGCGCAGAGCGACCCTGGTTATCTAAAACAGTCGCTCGTGTTCGGCCGGTGGGTGGTCGAGGAGGAGGAGGAGGAGCGCGGGGGGGTGTGGGCGACCGTAACAGCCAAGAATGGCTCTTCTGTTGAGGAGACGGCACCCATTTCCCGGGGCATGGACACCCGCGCCACCACCTCCAGGACGCGAGGCAACAATTATTCTCCGCGGACACGAGAGACCCCGGCGGAGGGCCCCGGCGCATACCACTAATGGAAACATGCATAACATAATGCATTCATTCACACCAACTATTCACCAACTCTTGAATTACACGCTGGGGACAAGAAGGACTTACTCCACCCCGATCAGTAAGTCCCATTCGCACGTAATAAAGGCCGGGGAAATGGCGCGTAATGAACTTGTGTCTTAAGGAGTAGCGTGTGTGGATGGCGGCCAATCACCGGCATTACGCCGTGTGTGCCGACTGATTTACACTCCCAGTCTACATGAAACCCACCAATCCCTTCCCCCCTATCACCAGGCAACATCCTATAATCTACACTAATCAAAAGTACAGAACCCGGAGTTTGCCATGCCAACCTTAAATTATTCGCGGACCGTGAACATCTGGATTAGATTGAACTTTACATGCTAAGCCTTCCGCTGCATGCGATCCCCCCGCCACCGCCCTCTGGCCTTGACGTTCAGCCCGCCCGCCCAACCCCCCCTCACAAATTTGTCTCGGGCCGCACGCCTGCATATTTCCCACACACGACAAAAAAACAACGGTATTTCTGAGGATGGCCGCGGTGGTGGTAATAATGGTAGCGGTGGTGGTGGTGATGATAGCGGTGGTGATGATGATTGTAGCGGTGGTGATTATGGTAGCGGTGGTGGTAATGTTGGTAGCGGTGGTGGTGATGATGGTAGCGGTGGTGGTGATGATGGCAGCTGTGGTGGTGGTGATAATGGTAGCGGTGGTGATGATGATGGTAGCGGTGGTGGTAATGTTGGTAGCGGTGGTGGTGATGATGGCAGCTGTGGTGGTGGTAATAATGGTAGCGGTGGTGATGATGATGGTAGCGGTGGTGGTGATGATGGCAGCTGTGGTGGTGGTGATAATGGTAGCGGTGGTGATGATGATGGTAGCGGTGGTGGTAATGTTGGTAGCGGTGGTGGTGATGATGGCAGCTGTGGTGGTGGTGATAATGGTAGCGGTGGTGATGATGATGGTAGCGGTGGTGGTAATGTTGGTAGCGGTGGTGGTGATGATGGTAGCGGTGGTGGTAATGATGGCAGCTGTGGTGGTGGTAATAATGGTAGCGGTGGTGATGATGATGGTAGCGGTGGTGGTGATGATGGTAGCGGTGGTGGTAATGATGGCAGCTGTGGTGGTGGTAATAATGGTAGCGGTGGTGATGATGATGGTAGCGGTGGTGGTGATGATGGTAGCGGTCGTAGTGATGATGGTAGCGGTGGTAATGATGGTAGCGGTGGTGGTAATGTTGGTAGCGGTGGTGGTGATGATGGTAGCTGTGGTGGTGGTAATAATGGTAGCGGTGGTGGTAATGATGGTAGCGGAGATGATGATGGTAGCAGTAGTGATGATGGTAGCGGTGGTGGTGGTAATGATGATAGCGGTAGTGATGATGGTAGCGATGGTGGTGGTAATGATGGTAACGGTGGTGGTGATGATGGTAGCGGTAGTGATGATGGTAGCGGTGGTGGTGGTAATGATGGTAACGGTGGTGGTGATGATGGTAGCGGTAGTGATGATGGTAGCGGTGGTGGTGGTAATGATGGTAACGGTGGTGGTGATGATGGCAATGGTGCTGCAGATGAGGGCAGTGGTGCTACTGATGATGGCAATGGTGTTCACAATGACGGTAGTGGTGGTTGTCATGATGATGGCAGTGGTGCAGCTGATGAGGGCAGTGGTGCTACTGATGATGGCAGTGGTGTTCACAATGATGGTAGTGGTGGTGTTCATGATGATGGTAATGATCCTGATGATGGAAGACAAGCTGATGATGATGATGTCAGTGGTGGTGGTGGTAGTGGTGGCTGTTGATGGCAGCGGTGTGCACGTGATGATGAAGGCTGGTCACAAACAGAGTTGAGAGGATAGAGTCAAGCCCCTGACACGATCCGTAACGTGCACTCAGGGCGACCCACGACAGCACATCTTGTCACTCTGGGCTCCGGCATAACTGATAGCCTTAACTACAACGTCTCTTGCTTCACCTCCCACTGACAAATGTGTCCACTAAAATATTCCGATACCGAGAGTCGGCCATTTTTAAAGCGGACAACACCTAACCTAACCCAAACACCCTCGCTGGACGGCCGCAAGACCCTTGGTGGTGGTGGTGGTGTGGTACAGCTGGCGCGGTGGTGGCGGTGGTGGTGGTGGTAGTGTGGTGACGGCAGTGGTAGCGGCAACGGCCGGCGGTGATACTGGTGGTAATGGGGGAAGCGTCGGTCATGGCAGCCGGTGACGGGGAGGTCAGGGATGACGGTGACAGAGGGCCAGAGGTACCATGATGACAGCGAGAGTGGCGGTGGAGGAGGTGAGAGGGGCTTACATAGTGGTAATGGCGGTGTGGGATGGGGTGGTGAATATCTCCTGTAGCCGCAGGGGGTTGCAGGCTCTTGCTCAACATTCTCACCTGCCTTGTATCATTCTCTTAACATCCCTCGGAGCGCGCTCCTCCCAGGTCCGGTGCTCCTCCTCCTTCAGCTGGCTATACTCGACTCCTCACTCGTTGCCTTGCCCTCATAAATTTACAGTCCATGGATCCATTGCTTTATCACTTCTCATAATCAATACTCACAATCTTATCAGTTCTGCAGGTGAATGATATCTTGAGTACATCCTGCCCTCACTGAGAGTTCTAATGTCTTCCTTTTCCTCCCTTGAACGCCTATACCGCCGTGTCCTCTGTCTTGGGTCATCCCCTGTACTTTCCTTTGTTCGTCCTGCACCAGTGTGGTGCTGGCGTGCCCCCTTGGCGGTGGATTTCCCCCGGTGTGGCCACTTGGCTCAGGCCGCCAGCTAGTGGCGGCCCCCGGCAGCTCCGCCCAGCAAGCGCACAGGTGCGCTCAACACGACGTAAATATGAATTATTCACAAGGCGTTCATCCACGGCTTCGACAATCAATATCGTATATTTTGGGAGAGCGCTGAAATGGCTACGGGCAGCAAAGACTCTTCTCGCCGCAGTTGTTATTTGTTTGAATGGTGTGGGAGGGAGCAATTTTATGATGAGTTGCCCGGCAGTAAATCAATAACTGGCCGATACCAGTCACGAGCATCTCCCGGGACGCCTCACAGTCAACACGGGTGATTCACGCCAGCTGTTATTGGGCAGCATCCATCAGGCACCGGACCATCAGCAGCAGCAGCAGCAGCAGCCAGTGCCGTGGGTCAAGGGGCCGTCTTGTTATGACACTCACCAGTGCCTCCTACAACATGCAGTCTTGCGCTTGCTCCTCCACCTACTGACAGACGACCATTAACATTTACGATCGTCGAGAGCGGCTGATATCATAACAAGACGGCCAGAATGGAGATTAATGTTGCAATGAGAGCGTGCAGGGAGCCCCCCTAGTGGCTGCCACTTGCCTCCTCCCTGTCGTTTGTTTAGCTAACCGCCGCCCCGCTTCCCTCCCTTCACCACCGATCTCCTAAACTTGTCCTGCTGCCTATCCCCACCGCTCCTGTGGCCTCACCTCCACACCTGTCCTGGGCTCCTCTCCTGCATTTGTCCTGATTCACCGTCCCCACTCGCCCCCCTGCCTCACCTTCACACCTGTCCTGCCCCCACCCCTTGCTGCATTTGTCCTGATTCACATGTCCTGCTGCCTCGCCTCCACACCTGTCTTGCCTCATCGCCCCGTCTGGCTCTGAACCTCCACTCCCCACCTGCCCTGGCTCTTCACCCTCACGTGTGTATCTTGGCTTTTCATTACCAAACGTGTCCTTTACCTTCATGCCTACAATTCTCCTACGTCATAGTCCCCTTTAACATTGCCTCATTAACGCCCTCTTCACATCCTACCCATCCTGGTTCCTTGTCCTCTTTTGCCCAAGACCTTCACCCTACATCAGTCATGTGGGTCCTCATTACAATACCTGTCCAAGCTGTTAATCCCAAAGATGTTTACACCCAAAACTTTTCCAGACTCTTATTACTAATGACATGGCTTTCCACTTAAACTGTGCGCATCCTCTTGACCTTCCAGCCCTAAACGTCTTCACCTCCGAACTAACTTGTACTCCTGTAATCATCACATTCACAAGTGTTTTCAGCCGTTACACAAGAGCTACTAAGAAGGATGCACAAGAGTGCTCGATATACAACGGTCCTCCGGACTCTCTCCACATATCACCTAGACCTCATCCCAGTTAGAAAATTAAGCTACAGGCCCAACACCTCACCACCGCCACCTCCTACCATCTGAGGTCCCTCGTCCTTGGGTAGCAATCTTTCAAAATAAAAGCATCGAACCAACCTATGCGAGATCGTACAGGGTACTACATGAGCAGCCCCAGCTAAATCACTGTGAACATCATCAACAATGAGTGCGCCGTATATCAACCTCCACTTTTGTATTCCCGTCAAGGCTATTTAACACCCTCTCTTGTCAAAGGCCCTCTTTAATGTTGTCTGTATCTTCTGCATACATTTTCAGCTTTCACTTTCATAAACATGCTTGTCCTTCTCTCCACACCTGTGTCGACCCCCTCCTCAACTCTCTCCATCCTTTAATAGCTCTCAGCTCCACGTCCTCATCCCCTCAATCCCGTCTGCACCCACTTATCTGTCCTCACCTCCACACTTAAGTCTTGCATCTCCACAGTTGCTGCTGCCAACACTTGTCCCCAACTCCTCACTTCCGAGCTTGATCTGATCCCCTTCCTTGTGTTCAATGGTAACTCATCTTCGACCCCTTACCTATCCTTCATGCCCCCGTTACTAATGCCTTTACATATGTTCCCCTTTGCATCTGTTAACCGAGGGACACCTGTCCTCACACACGTCTCTAGCGTCCTGACGGAGAGCTGCAGGGAAGGGGTGGTGAGGCGCCACGGGGGTCCCCCCCTCGCTTTATGCTCAACATACATGGCCCACTTGATGCACTTTATCACGTCAGTGTACACAACCTGGCCTGCCAAGGCCCGCCTCCATCCACCAAGCGTTCATGGTTCCACCAGCAGCAGCAGCTTGGGTCGCTACTGTCACGTCCCAAAAGATACTCCCACAACACACTGTACTTGAGCTCTCGCTGTCTCTCTCTCTCTCTCCCTCGCCCTCCTTGATGACTAAGTTTAACCCACGATGGCCAACACCTAATATACCCATGGCCCATGGTGTTAACATCCCATCGTACTCGTGAACCAGAGTGTTAACTCTCCCCGAAGCGACAGTGACCCGTGGTGTTAATTTTCAAAAGTCCCCACCACCCATGGTGTTAAATTTCTATACTGCCCATCACCCAACAAGCTCATGACCCACGCTTCTGGCTTTCCACAGTGCCCACCACCCATGGTGTTAAATTTCTCTACTGCCCATCACCTATGATGCTCATGACCCAAGTTGTTAGCTTTCCACAGTGCCCACTACCCATGATGTTACATTTCTATACTGCCCACCACCTATGATGCTCACGACCCATCGTATCAACTTCCCACAGAGCCCACCACCCATGGGCTTCCATTTTCCAAGGTGCCTAAAGCCTAGTGTGTTTACGATCCAAGGTAAACAACTACCCACTGTTTATGGCTCAAGGAGCCAATGACCCAAAGTATCCATCACTCATCATGTTTACAATCCATGACATCATCAGCTGTTCATGGTACTCTTAATTTCCCTACATAAATGACCCAGGCACAGGTTGCTGCTAATTACCCGGAATGATCCAATGGCCTTTGCTGTGAACCAGTGTGCTTGATGAACGCGACCTACGCCATCAGCCATGAGGCCCATGATCCAAAACTACCCTTTAATCATCATCGTTTATCTGCGTTGCTGACGACCCTTGGAGTTAAACAACCATCCACCTGGCTGCCTACTAACTCCACTGCAGTGTGACCCAGGACAACCAAAACCAAGCCACATCTTACACTCACACCAGCCATAGCAGCTGGATGAGGCGCCCCCATGGACTGCCGTTTCCCTCACAACTCAGTCTTTACGGGTGCTCGACCGACCACGTCCTCAGGATACGTGTGTCCAAGCAAGTTCACAACTGCGGGGACAAGTCATGGCGATCTTCATCGCTTCTCTTCCCCTACATCTGGTCTATGACTGTACCGTACTGCTGCAGTCAGCGTCTTTAACACCATCGAGGACGGAGACACACCATCCCTCCCCCGTCCATAAAACTGATGGCAACCTTACGGGTAAATGAGAGTTGTTACTGAACACGGTCGTGGTGGCTGCTGCCACGAGTTTATCTGGTACAGGTCCAGCTCCCCCGGGGGGTAAACAGCTTTTTACGACGGAAATCACCCGGTTTACAATATTGCGATTTGTTATTTATAATGACGTACATCCATCCTCCCACTTCAGTTAATTCAGATTTTACGTATTTTTTTTTTTTCTGTACTATGTCCCCTAAGGTCATACCTGTTGGAGGCTTCTGCGATCCCTGTGTATTAATAGCACATCAGCATCTTCATCGTCCAATAGGTGTTGAGACGTTGGTAAGCTGCCCGACCCCGTGCCGTGCTGCCCAGGGGTTGTGCAAACGACCATTTTACGCAGTCTTGATCGACATTTCAGGGCTCGAAACTCTAAATGAGAGAATGATCATGAGCCGTGCTGGTACGCTGTTTTACGGCGCTGCCTCACTCCCTCCTTTTATGGTGGGAATTGAGTGCCTACAGCCTTACCGTTCCTCGTACAGGTTACACCACACGATCCCGCTCACCCTCTCAGGATGACTCGGGATGGCGTTGCTGTAGGCTGAGGCCACCGAGACCTACGGACGGATACCACACCCAGTCTTCTATTGGACTCCCGATGCTCACAGTGGCAAGTTTACGTCCTCAATGGGAAGAACGAGCAATCGCCATCCAATATAAGGCGAAACCATAACATCGGAACCCGAATACAATACGTCGAAGATCCAGGAGTGATGCGTCGCTTCGCATCACGCAAGAGAGAGGGAGAGTGGAGTCTCTGCGGTGACCAGGATTGGCTAGGCGATGAGAACTTTAAAAACAGGTCCGGAGGCAATAATTACACTCTTCAGAGCAGCTGTTCTCTCCCCCGGACAGCTGTGTTAATAGCCGAGGAGATGGCTGTGCTGGTGAACGTCCTAACGTCCTTTGCTGTTCGCAGACTCTGCAACACGGATACATATGTTACCCAGGAAGACTCAACGGCTTCAAACTGAACACTTTAGCATACCAACCAGAGAAACAGGCACATATCATAACATAAATATACAGGAAACACTAATGGACTGTTTCTCAGGTGAGACAATAAAATTACAACCGGAGCTACAGTCGCTGACAGACAGACTGGAAAGCCACACCAAAAAATGGGTTTAGTGCAACACGTTCGGTCGGTGCGCTGGTGAGGCTGGTATCCATCTTAGGCAGCCGTACGCCGCCCTGTCCCACACAATAAACTAGCCGGTATAATACCGGCACAAATTAAAAAAGAAAATCACACATTTTTGCTAATGTGGAGAAATGTTGAAACTCACGAGATAAATATACGCATCAGCCAGGCTACGCATGTAGGCCTCAGGGTTGTGTCCTCATATTGCCTCACTTGACCAGATCAACAAAAGCACAGCTTGGAACCAGACTCACTCGTGGAGACAGAGACTATCTACCAAAGTCGACCAAAGGTAAAGGAAGATATGGTAAAGTTCTTGAAAGTGGAAAATCACCACTGGGGACGCACGCACAACCACGCTCTGCAGGTCAAGCGACTGTAGAGGGGTCTTCGGGCCATGAGCACCGACCGCGGACCCCAGCGATCAGACCCTTAAGTACAAAGACATGCATGCCCACGGGAAAGAGAGGCAGGCAGGGACGTAAGCGACCAGCCTGGGGCATGTCCACCAACCCATACAACACGGCCAGACGTTCAGGTGTGACGCCCTCCTCCTGCTCCTCACGCACGGATACCAGGAATACCACACGGCAGGGGCTCCCTCCCGCAGGGCGCCAAGGAGACACGGACCTGAAGCTTTGCAGGGAGTGGAGACGAGACTATGGAGGGAGGATAAAATATAAAGCACGGAGGAGCGTTACTCTGGGGGGGTTGGAATTCATCTGGCTCGGTGCACGATGTGACTGGGAGAACCGAGGCGGAGGTGGGCAGCAGAGTAAATCAGCAGTGAACAAATGATGGGTTTGGCACCTGACACGGTGGAACGGCGCGTCCCGGGTGTCATGAGCGACAGACAGCACGCCCCTCACACCAACCCCCGGGGGATAACTGCTGCCAACCTTCGCTCACTGCTGGGTTTACGACGCAAGGACGGCGGCCAGGAATACTGCTTCCCCCAATACCTAATCAGGTAAGAGTACAAAGCCTGTGTGTTACCGAACTAACGAACCGTGGAGACGCCACACGATACCCCCAGCCACACGCTACCACGCATTTGCATACACACACACACACACACACACACACACACACACACACACACACACACTAAGGCAACACCGTCTCATGGCCTTCTTAAGGACACGTAAGACTATGTTTTCCTCATTCAAATGGTCGAGGTTAGTGCCCACAATCCCTTAACCGCAGGGAGAGAGAGAGAGAGAGAGAGAGAGAGAGAGAGAGAGAGAGAGAGAGAGAGAGAGAGAGAGAGAGAGAGAGAGAGAGAGAGAGACATCAGGAAGCGGAGAGCAGGGAGAGTGACACGCAAAAGATTCTCGATAAGGCTTTGGTCAGGTCCCCTAACCCCCCTGCACTGAGAGAGGCCCACCTCTACAACAACAAACAGTGGAGGCCCCCGTCGGGGGAAATGGCTCCTGGCGCCACACCACTGTCTCACAACACTCGCCCATTATCAGCGGAATTAACGCCCAATCTATAAACAAAGAGAGTAATGACGCGTGGAGATCTCCGCTGAGGGGTGGGAGACAGGACGCGCCGCCGGGCCGGGATGGTTCAGGAAGGTGGAGGTGATAGTGACGGGGCTGACAGTGATGGGTGGTGGTGATGATAATGATAGGGAGGACGGGTGGTGAGCGTGGTGAAGGGTAGGAGATGGTGGATAATGAGGGAGTGGAGGTGGTGATAAGTGGAGAGTGGCGCTAGCGATGGTAGTGATGGGTACTTTACATTATGGGAATGGCGGTGGGTACTACGGGCAGTGATGATGGGAATGGGAGGAAGATCTAATTGGTAGGTAATAGGCATGGGAGGAATGTCTAATAGGTAGGTAATAGGCATGGGAGGAGGGCTTAATGGTCTAGGTAACAGGCAGTCTGGGGTCAGCATGAGCTAAGGTTACGGGCAGTGATGGGGTGTTGGACGTGATGATGGTGGTGGTGAGGATGGTGATACCAGGCGGCAGCGGTGCAGAAGATGGTGGGAATGTTGTGCTGGCTGCGGCGGCAGTGGTGGTGGATGCCGGTGGCGTCTGTCTGCAGTTGCACATTGGGGGCGGTGGTTGGCTGATGGAAGGAGAGGGAGAGGGAGAGAGAGAGAGGGGGGGGCGGTGGTGTTGGCGATGGTGTGGGTGATAATGATGGCAAGGGTGGCTGGCAGAGTTGATGGAGTGCGGGCGGCCACTTGGACGTGCCTGGGCCCTCACTGTCTCCATACGTCACACTCACCAACGTATCACCAACCATTCATCATCAACGTCAACACACCCTGTCCAGGATTATTTACTACCAAGACACATGACGTTGGCTTACCAACTGCCACAGCTCATTCACTCGGGGAGCAACATCACCACCTCCCCACAACAACGCACGAGAAACGCTAATCTGCGGCATGAATCACACACTCACCGTGAACCTGGGCTGTGGTGGACGCTATGCCGCCACCACTGCCACTGTCACACACCATGATCTAATTCATGTACCACTGATACCGTAATGATTCCCCCCGTGACGTCCGATGTTCTGGGGCTGCGCGCGTCGCAACAGTCACGACAAACGTCTGGGTAGTCTGTACAACCTATTCACCTCAACGGATGCTTCCGTGGCACATAAACTGCGACTCCCTCCACCTGAACTCGAGTTAATTCCGTCGCGATCTTCTTTACGAACCCCCCTGGGTGACACATACGTAACCATCACACCGACTGACGTTTGGGTGTAGTGTATCATGCGGTCCCTGTAGACGTGACAACTTGGAGGGCATCTGCAGTGTGATACCCCGAAAAAAAAAGAAACCTTGGAGCCCACGTGCAACGGGAACCTGCTGACGGATACCCGGGAGGACCTGTGGAGGCGATAGACAAGACAGACACCTTGGCAGGACGTGGGACGCGAACCTCCACCCGAACACTACGGGTGACAGGGACGAAACCACCTCCTCGAACACCCTAACAAGACTTACACGACGCGATCCTCTCAACACGGTCACCTACGAAGACAAGAGCAACGATCCTCTGAGGACGGGACACCTTTGGAGAATACGACGCGATCCTCTTATGAAGGGCACCTTGGAAGACATACGACACGATCCTCCTGGCGAAAACTGGATGGTAAATGTGCCATACAATCCTCCACACGTAAGGTCCAAATATGATGCTCCTGAAGGAGGCCGAGGAGGGCGTGGCGACGCCATGCGATCCTGGAGGCGGACCTCATGGATGGGGCGCTGAAAGTGATCCTCCAAATGATCGACCTTCTGGACGTGTACGACTCGATCACCCACACAAGGCGACTATGGATGACAAGTACGACCTGACGTCCCCAAAAGAATGACTTGGATGACATGATATCCTTCAAATCAAATCCCTAAAAGAACACGTAAAAGTCGATCCCTCAAGATGGATGTCAAGGAGCTCAAACCCAGCAGTAAGATATAACCACAAGAACGGCCCTACAACACACACACACACACACACACACACACACACACACCGACGCCCACGCCCCACCCGGTAGCCAAACACAGGGTCAACACTGATCCTCAGCACTTATCATTGGTAAATATGACCAACGTGTTTGATCAACGAGCACACCAAATAAGCTGATGATGGCCGAAGCCACCCACCCACACCAGCCTCTCTCTCTCTCTCTCTCTCACCCCACAAAGGATCTCTGTAAACCTCACAAGACCCGGGAAAGGAACCTCACAAGGCACGGGGAGGGAGCCTCACAGGACACGGGGAAGGAGCCTCACAAGGCACGGGGAAGGAGCCTCACAGGACACGGGGAAGGAGCCTCACAAGGCACGGGGAAGGAGCCTCATAGGGCACGGGGAAGGAGCCTCACAAGACACGGGGAAGGAACCTCACAAGACACGATGGAAGGAGCCTCACAAGACACGGGGGAAGGAGCCTCACAAGACACGAGGGAAGGAGCCTCAAAAGACACGGGGGAAAGAGCCTCACAAGACACGGGGGAAGGAGCCTCACAAGACACGGGGGAAGGAACCTCACAAGACACAGGGGAAGGAGCCTCACAAGACATGGGGAAGGAACATCACAAGACAAGGTGAAGGAGCCTCACAAACACGGTGAAGAAGCCTCACAAGACACGGGGAAGGAATCTCACAGGACACGGGCAAGGAACCTCACAAGACACGGGGAAGGGAACCTCACAAACACGGGGAAGGAACCTCCTGAACCTTCTCATTAAACCTAACATTTAAGTGATAGCCAGAGAATGGATGCCAGCCAATCAGGCCGTTTCTTCGCTTGTTCCAGGCGCTACCTCGCTCACGCGAGAAACGGCGAACATGTAGTAAAAAATAGAAAAAAAAAATTCTTACCTTACAGCAAGAACCATTCCAGAACACGACGTAAGGTCTGAGACTCACCTGAAAAGATGGGAAAATATTATGTCCAAAAAAGAAAAACTTTAAATAACACATTATTTTCTAAAATTCAATTATTTGCAATTAGTGAAAATTAATCCGATTCCAACATATCTACTGTGTTATTTTCAACAGATAAAACTTCACCCTAACTAACCTTACAAACCTATCATGTTATTTTCAATGAAAATACAGTCATCCTAACTTATCTAACCAATCTTCTATTTTCAAGATAAAACTTCATCCTAACTAACAAATCTATTATCTTATTTTCTATAAAGTCATCCTAACCTAATAAATCAATCGTGTTATTTTCCAACAGGGACAAGTTCACCCAACCTAACCTTAACACAATGCAACGGGCCAAACCCTACATTAAAACGTGCTTCGTGACCCCCCCCCCCCCCTGCAGTAATCCTTTTGCGCTACCGCTCACTCGATGAGCATGGGCGGTGCACCATAACTCTGCCTGGGGACGACACCACACGCCAAAAGGGCCTGCCGGAGAGACACAGGTCTGGGCATGGGTGCAATCCTGCCTACCTGCCTTGGTCAAACAAACGCGTGTCCTGCCACCCGATACATGACTAATGTTCCACAGTAATCACCCGAAGGCCAACGTAATGAGGCCCATTTCGCTGTCAGGTATAAATGGCGTCTTAATGACCAAACCCGGACTTCGACTTGCTAAACATAGCTCTCCAATGGCGAGGGGGGGATAGGAAAAAAGGGGTTGTGCAGGCTTCTCTCTAGAACGGGGTGCAGTAAATGTCAGCGCTGCTCGTCTTTGAATTCTCTCATGGCTGTCTCCTTGAACAGTATGAGTGGGGGGAAATCTAGCTCTCCGTCTGGGTACTCAGTGATGATGACAAGTCTCGAGCATGTTCATACCATGTTCTGGGGTAATAGTAATGAATTTGGGAGGCAGGAATGTTGGGGTGTGTGGGTCACGTCTGGCATTATTACTGTACTCGTGCATCAAACTAACGTCTGCTTCGCCGCTGGCACCGCCCACGTCACAGGTTCCCCCTGCGCTCAAATAACATTCTGGCCTCCTGTGTCGCACGTAATGATAACCTTTAACAATGTATGACAGGCTAACATATAAGCCACGTCCCAATGTGAGCTGACACAGTCGTAAATATTATGGATGTTCTTGCGATTAACGTGTGTGTGTGTGTGTGTGTGTGTGTGTGTGTGTGTGTGTGTGTGTGACGGGGAGAGAGAGAGAGAGAGAGAGAGAGAGAGAGAGAGAGAGAGAGAGAGAGAGAGAGAGAGAGAGAGAGAGAGAGAGAGAATTTACACTCGTGTTGCCCCGTCACTTGACCTCGTATATACGTACCGCGTCCTTACTCTCCTTACGACAAAAAGGACACACCCCCAGCCTAAGCCCTGAGGGAAGGAGGAACAGCATAGGTTAACTGTGGCCGACTGCCGCCGCCCAAGACTCGAACCCGAGCGGGCCTGGGCGTTAGCGACACAAACCACTAAAACCATCAGTGCGATCTATGGCTCAGTCATACACTCACTTGGTGCTTCAGGTGACGCACCAACACCGACATTACTGCCGTGGGTGACATCAGGATGAGACGTCCTAATGCCTAAATCAAATCACAATGCATCTCTCATCGCAAGGAGGGCTGACACATACAGTTCTCAACGTAATCTGACAATGTAATACACGAAAGCGTTTACACTTTGTATTTCCAGTTTCCTTGTGTTTTTCCCTGCATATAGGAGTAAACCCAAGGATTATCAAGTGCACAAGATTAACAGAGATGTACAATCCACATGGTTCTGGAAGGCACATTAGTACGCTAAAGTGCAACACATTTTATTCCGCTATCAGAGGTTAGTTTACGATGACACTGGATAAAAAGAATCAGGGAGTTACCTAAGAGGACATGCCACACGGCCTTAAGTTACCAACATATGATGAACATCCAACAAGGTAATGTTCCTGTGCATGTTTAAGAGAGTTCCTGACACACATACACACTACACTTTGTGTTACCTGGTACTGGCTCCCTTACCAGCAGATGGCCACATGCACCTGTAGCCTGGTTTATATTCTTGCGGTAACATTATGCCACAGTGGAGTCCTGTTTGCCGTAGGTGTGGGTCGAGTGTGACAGACAACATACAAGTGGTCTTAGGGCCTGGAGGACCCGTATCCATTGCATTATCATTACTGCTCTCTTACTTGCCACCACCTACCCTAAGATATGTGCTCTTCACCCATACTCTCCCAGAAATGTTTTGTCTATGTACATCTAGACAATAAATAGTCTAAAACAAAAACTATACCATTGCTGATGATTTTTTAGTCAAGAAATACCGAACAGAATCACGGGACATATCGAGGTTAATATTTGGCATCGTAAATATGTTCCGTACACACACAGTAGCGACACACCACAGCAACTGCAAGGAGTGGCTGCTAGCTTCACCATCCCATCTTTACGTAATCCACTGCATTAAGTTACTCACAAGAATCCAAGCTAAGGTAAACTGATCCTGCTTTTAAGGAGGAACATTCAGAAGCACCTTGCTACCTTCGTCATGTCAACGTCAGGAGAGCTTGAGGGGAAGCAAGTGCACTCTAAGGGACACAGATAAGCAGGCCATATTGTGGTGTCCAAGGCTGATAACATGTTCAGCTGCAGCAGATATTCCTAGCAAGCTGTCTGTGCGTTGTGTACTTGCACAAGTCTGCTCTGGAATTACCCTATATATATATATATATATATATATATATATATATATATATATATATATATATATATATATATATATATATATATATATACTGTAGCTCTTCGTGAGGACTGAAGGCGCATCCAGCTGGGTCAGAGGAGCGAACCATTAGCTTGTCACAACACGGCTGCCCCGACACCACTCAACACCACTCCTGCACCCCGTCATTACTACACCCCACCCCGACCCAACACCCCTACGAGCCCCCGACGTCACCCCTCAGTGTGGGTGGACTATGGGCCCAGGACGGTGGGAGAGAGAGTGGAGGTGTAACATGATCCGCGGTGACCCTCTGCCCTCGCGTCGGCCGGCCGCCACGCAGCCATACACAACACGTTTTATGCCCCTGCCCCAGTCTCAGCCCCCTCCCTGCACTCCCCCACACTACAGCTAAACCTCCATTATCAACTACACCACTCCCCTCGCCCATGACATCCATATATATATATATATATATATATATATATATATATATATATATATATATATATATATATATATATATATATATATATATATATATATCGGAAAGGATCGCAATTTTTAGCGAGATCAAGTATATTCCTTATGAATCCACGGGGAAAATGAAACACGATAAATTCCCAAGTGCACTTTCCTGTAATAATCACATCATCACATAATCACAACATCACATCACATCTCTTGTGTCTCCCCTGATGTGATTATTACATGAAAGTGCACTTGGAAACTTATCGTGTTTCATTTTCCCCATGGACTCATAGGAATATATATATATATATATATATATACATTGCATTCCCAGCAATATCATATGTATGCGAGACATGGGCTATAGATAAGGCTGTGAGGAGGAGGGTGGATGTACTGGAACTTAAATGTTTGAGGATAATATGTGGTGTGTGGTGGTTTGATCGAGTAAATAATGAAAGGGTAACAGAGAGGTATGGTAATAAAAAGTGTAGTTAAGAGAGCTGAAGTGGGTGTGCTGATATGGTTTGGACATATGGAGAGAATGAGTGAGGAAAGGTTGATAAACCTGTCAACTCAAGGGTGGGCCGTTTTGATAACTCTTTCGTTCCCTACACCTCGAAGCTTCAGAACTCTCTACCCTCTCCTGTCTTTCCCAACAACTATGACCTGCCACATTCTATAAGACAGGTTCTTAATTTACTCCAAAATTCGTTAATACTTTCCAGTGTCTCTTCTTTTTCCTTTTCATTAACTTTCCTATATGTCAATTAAGGCCCGCCTCAATGTGGATTTTTTTCTGTGACTGGAGCCGGACCCAGAGAGAGAGAGAGAGAGAGAGAGAGAGAGAGACGGGGAGACCAAACAGGAGATGGAAGGATAATGTTAAAAATATTTGCAATGATCGGGGCCTGAACATGCACGAGGGCGAAAGGAATGCAAGGATACAAAGTGAACTGGAACGATGTGGTATACTAGGGTCGACGTTCTGTCAATGGACTGAACCATGGAATGTGAAGCGTCCGGGGTAAAACATGGCGTAGGTCTGTGGGGTCTGGTTGTGGACAAGGAGCTGTGGTTTCGGTTCATTACACATGACAGCTACAGAATGGAAGATCACTTATTAAAAAAAAAAAAAAATATATATATATACATATATATATTTCATAGAACATACAAACCTATGGGCCCATAGCCTAGCGGTTAGCACTCCCGCCTCTTGCACAGGGGTCCCGGGTTCGATCCTGGCTGTTGGAGGTTTGTATGCTCTATGAAAGTGCGCGTTTCTATGCACTTTATTCGTGTGTATATATATTCTAATGTTTTCTGCTTCAATACATCATAAATTATCTGCTTAAATACATCATAAATCAACATCTTAAGTACATCATAAATCATCAGACAACCTGATACGTTCGTCCTTTCAATGTGCAAGTTATCACGTGATACAAATCAAATGGTGGCTAACTCTCCATCCTGGCGTCCGAGTGCTGGGTCCCACTGACCAACGAGAGGCCATCACAACAGCGGTCTACACGCTTTACAGCTCTTTTGTTAGATGAGACGGTACGGGCAGCTGAGGCCCTAATCAAGGACATCTCATTAACGCTATATATATATATATATATATATATATATATATATATATATATATATATATATATATATATATATATATATCCAAGCGTGAGCCACGTACCATTTTATCGACCAACAGCTGGGTTGACTAAGGACCAACTGCTGTCACCAGGATTCGAACCTATGTGCTCGACCCTGGGCGGCCCGCGAATGCGTCATGGTCAAGAACGCTTAGCGCTACACCACGGGAGTCTATTCGTATTCGTATACTTCGTCCCCCCCCCTCCTTCACTCTTTGGGACCATCTACGAATACACTCGGAGGACCTGGAAGGTACGTGGGTAAGTCGAGTACTGGCCGTGGCTTGTTCTCCTTCGTCGTGTGTTGGAACAGCAGGAGCCGAAGGCTGGGGCGCGGCGGTCGGGTGGGGGTCAGCCTGGTGCCCCAGAGGTCATTAAGAGCGACAGCCTCTACGCAGGGTTACCCTGATTAATGGATTCGACCAGAGTACAGCTGTCACAACGCCACCCGTTTTTAGGTCCCCTTCAAAATCTGACGGTGGCACCATCTATCAACGGCCTCCGGGCTCAACCACCCAATCCCGGGGAGCGAACACTGAGCCACTCGCCAGGCAACACACCCACGCCCAAGACGCCTCCTCCCCTCACCCAACCCTGTACACTTCACAATTAACAGGCTTAGACACCCACCTAATACATACATACATACATACATACATATTCATAAATACATTCACTCACACACACACACACACACACACACATAACACACACACACACACAAAAGGGCTTCCGTGGTGAAGTGGTAAGCGTCGCAGAAACCATGAGTTACGCCCATGAACCTGCCGGGTTCGATTCCTAGGCGCGGCAGTCGACCCACATTCAACCCAGCTGTTCATCCTTCAAGCGAGGCTGGTCGACAAATGTGCACTGGACTGCGGCTAGTGTGTGTGTGTGTGTGTGTGTGTGTGTGTGTGTGTGTGTGTGTGTGTGTGTGTGTGTGTGTGTGTGTGTGTGTGCGTGCGAGCGATATTTATCACACACAAACCACAGCTGCTGAAGAGAAAGGCGTCATCACGAGATGCCAACAACAACAGGGCAACAGCAGGAGCAGCCCACACTGACACCACTCAACGTGACCACGGTCCAGGGTAGGAGAGCGGGGGAGCAGTTTAACGCACCCCATGGCAGTGTCTCCCCCATGAGCACTCCCAAATGATCAGACGCTACTTAAGGGGAGAGGAATGGAGAGCAGTCTAACCCACCTCCTGGCACTGTCTCCCCCATGAGGAGTCTCAAGGATCAGACGCTACTTAAGGTGGACGACGACACATTCTCTGGGTTACCTCGCCGCATCTTCCTCCACACTGAACCATAGTACCCCCACGATGCTCTCCCGTAAAGACACAGTTCAGCTCGCCCGCCGCACCCGTGCGCTCCACCCCCATCCCCAGCCCCGCTGCCCTTCCAGCGAAAAAAAAAAAAAAAAAAAAAAAAAAAATACTGTGTATTACAATGGTTTTTCTCAAGAGCCAACAGTAATATCATAAGAGGTGGTAATGAATGGTTAGGGGTAGTATGAAAGGTATGTACATATGTGTGTGGTGTGAGTGTGAGTGTGTGTGTGTGTGGGGGGGGGGGGTGTTAAATACGAGTGGGGTTGAGAGGGGTGACGCACGACGGAACAATATACATCTAGTCAAACTTAATGTGTAGTCTACGAGTCAAATATGATTTCAAACTAATATACGTGTTGATGTCTGATTTCATAGAGTATTTTTTCTGGATTCTCTGGCCAAACTTGATTGTACTATTTCCGACTCGTGTGTGTTTCCTGGTCTGATGATAACGTCTATCAAAACTCTCTTTGAATTCACTGGCTAACACACTGCTCGAGCGTACTGTGTAGGGGCAATGGGTAACCCATGTGCCCCAGTGTTGAGGAACCTCTGCCGCCACAGTACAATGTCCAGAGACAAAATGAGAGAGGGGGATATAATGCCTTAAATGCAGGTCTGGTTCATTATATGGAGACGATGCACTCTGTCCCCGTGTAAACCTAAACGGAATCTAGAAACATTTCTCCCGCTGCTTCATCTTCTACTAACCCCCATCAAATGTATAAAGGTATTAAAAATGGCTATGGTATCACTCCTACACTGCATGATCTTCAGGGAGTTCAGCATTCACAGATAAACCCACCAAGGTGAGTTCATACACTCATTATCATTCTTGCACAACATGACACGAGTCAAACAGCGGCTCTACGTTCTATACTGGCCTTCACCTATCTAGCTAGATATGTGCCCTTCACCCAAGCTCTCAATGAACTGCTCTGTCCATGTGAATCTAAGGGGGGGGGGGGGAAAAAAAAAGGCCCCCACGTGTGCATTTCATATAGAGTCTTGAATTCGTGGATAAGGAGTCTGAAGATACCCATAATAATGGATTATAATCACTCCTCCCAGATCCTTCGATGACAAATCTCTTCATATGAGAATCATTACAGTTAACCCCAAGCATCTTCATGATATCAAGGAATATCTTCCAATCTAACCTTCTGGTGATAATCTACCCTACTTCCTCATCTGATCAAGCCCTTATATGTGAAGTTAAGCCTTTTAGCAATACCAGTGCTGCTCGGAAGCTAATCAAACCCTCACCAGACAATACACTTGGCTGTGTTCCAAAGACTCTTGCAAAAGGCTGTAATATGTTCTGTACAGGACGGGACTGGTAAGGACCTTCCTGCTATATAATACACTTATATTTTGTGAAGACAAGACAGGTCTCCTGAGCCTTGTCACAACATCTTGTTGGTAATAACAAGATAACCTGAAATTTTAAGTTCGTATCCAATTTCCGCATCGAGTCGGTCAAGCTTACCATATGATAACTATGTAATGTATGTACTGAAATACGAACTGTAACATCGTCTGTAATATCAACCCACTGGGGGCGTCTGACTAAGATCCTTTGTAACCTCTGTAGTAATCCTTTTGCGCTACCGCTCACAGGATGAGCACGACGTGCACTATAAACCATGAGAAGGTAGCGGCACAAATGAAGTCATTCTTCCTCCATGTTAGAACTGATGACCACCGCATGAAGCGGACGAACGCTTCGTAGGTCAAAAGTCTCGTAACTTCCTCATAAAGAGAATGATCACTGCGTCTCCTCGTATTAAAAGTAAAAAGACTGTGTCTCCTCGTATTAAGAGTAAAAAGACTGTGTCTCCTCGTATTAAGAGTAAAAAGACTGTGTCTCCTCGTATTAAGAGTAAAAAGACTGTGTCTCCTCGTATTAAGAGTAAAAAGACTGTGTCTCCTCGTATTAAGAGTAAAAAGACTGTGTCTCCTCGTATTAAGAGTAAAAAGACTGTGTCTCCTCGTATTAAGAGTAAAAAGACTGTGTCTCCTCGTATTAAGAGTAAAAAGACTGTGTCTCCTCGTATTAAGAGTAAAAAGACTGTGTAACAGGGAAAACTACTGAAGGATTGTACCAACTGGGTACCCACCCTTTGTAGTAGGCAAGATCTGTTGACAGCTGAATATATTTTGATGTCAACACTTGCGTGCGTCTTAACTGTGTGGGAAATTCTACGAGAGGCACAGCGCCCCAACCTTCTGCCAACAGCCAGGCACAACATGCCACTGTAAACAACACGTCTCCTCTTCACACTGGCTGGGTGCACTCGGGTCATTTCTCTGCTCTTCCCTTCACCTGTGACATTATACGAAAGCGGATGGGACATTCCGTGTGCCATCACTCCTCGTGTTTATCAGAAAAGACTTAGATCACGTTCATCGATGCGACTTATATATATATATACATATATAAAAAAAAAAATATATATATATATATTTTTTTTTCTTTTTTCAAACTATTCGCCATTTCCCGCATTAGCGAGGTAGCGTTAAGAACAGAGGAGTGGGCCTTTGAGGGAATACCCTCACCTGGCCCAATTCTCTGTTCCTTCTTTTGGAAAATTAAAAAAAAAACGAGAGGAGAGGATTTCCAGCCCCCCGCTCCCTCCCCTTTTAGTCGCCTTCTACGACATGCAGGGAATACGTGGGAAGTATTCTTTCTCCCCTATCCCCAGGAACAGGGAATATATATATATATATATATATATATATATATATATATATATATATATATATATATACTTTTTTTTTCTTTTAAACTATTCGCCATTTCCCGCGTTAGCCAGGTAGCGTTTAAGAACAGAGGACTGGGCCTTTGTGGAATATCCTCACCTGGCCCCCCTCTGTTCCTTCTTTTGGAAAATTAAAAAAAAAAAAAAAATGAGAGGGGAGTATTTCCAGCCTCCCGCTCCCTTCCCTTTTAGTCGCCTTCTACGACACGCAGGGAATACGTGGGAAGTATTCTTTCTCCCCTATCCCCAGGGATAAACACACACACACACACATATATATATATATATATATATATATATATATATATATATATATATATATATATATATATATATATATATTCATATATTCACCATTTCCCGCATCAGAGAGGTAGCGAAACACATTCTAATATCAACTTCATACCTACTTAATGGCTACATAATTCAACTCGTTCCTCGCGGCACTGCCACGAACTCGGTGAACTGATTTCGTTGGAGCTATCAAGTCAAAACAAGCCGTAGTTGTCGTATAGGGAAAAAGAATAAAGATGTCCAACGCACTCTCGATCGTGAGGGCAGGGAGTGGGGCGCGCAGACAACCAGTCCATGGATACATATATGCCCAGTCTGGATGGAAGTAGAAGGCTGCTGATCCAGCCAGGTACCTGACCCGACCTGGATGTGGGAGGATCAAGTCATTCACAGCATCTCAAAGGGTTCAGAAGAGTTCTACAAGTGGGACGCTTTGTGGAGTCCTGGAAGAGGGAGGTCACCGGGTTATAAGAGTGGGACTCCACCCTACCTAAGTCCTGGAAATGAAATGCCAACAGTCGTAAGAATTATTGGGCCAGCGGTGCCGGACGTGGGAGGCCGAAAGGATTTCAAAGTGAAGGGCTATCAGCATACTGGAATCCAGACACCACCACAGTCCTAGAGGTGAAAGACATGGGAGATGACAGCTGGCAAAGCCCTAAGACTCATGTGCAAGAAGCATTCTGGAAGATGGAGATAATCGCAACTCTGGAAGTGGAATACCAGAAATTATGAAATACAAGGATGCCAAGCCTTAGAAATGGGAGGATAGTACAGTGCTGGAAGATGGCGGAGATCACAATCCATGAAATGGGAGGTTAATATGGCCCTGGAAATTTGGGAATAATAAAAAAAAGGAACGGTCCGGGAAAGGGGAGGCCAAGCGAGCCATAGGAGAGGGAAACCAGCACACGGTCCGGGAAAGGGGAGGCCAAGCGAGCCATAGGAGAGGGAAACCAGCACAGTCTTAAATATGGGAGGTCGGTGGACTCCTGGAAGAGGGAGGGCAGTGAGCGAGTGGATGCGAGAAACTAACAAGGTCCTGGAAGGTTAGACTTATGATTCTACGAGGAGGACAGAACAATCGTGGAGGAGGGAAGCTGATAAGATCCTGGAGGTCGAGCCCCAGCAGTGTCCTGGGAGTGAAATGCCGGCATAGCCCAAGAGGAGGAGGGGCCAGCCCAGGTCTGGATACGGGAAACCAGCAGAGCCCTGGAAGTGTAGAGCTGGAAAACATCAGTCCTATCCATTGGGAGGTAGCAAAAACCTTAGAACTGGAAGGCTGCCAGTTTTGGAAATAAGGGACCGTCACTATCATGGAAGCGGGAGCTCAGCTTGGTCAAAACCATCACAATCCTGGTCACCATCCTGGAAGTGGGAGCTCAGCTTGGACATGACAGGTCAAAACCATCACAATCCTGGTCACTATCCTGGAAGTGGGAGCTTAGCTTGGTCAAAACCATCACAATCCTGGTCACTATCCTGGAAGTGGGAGCTCAGCTTGGTCAAAAGGGGTCAAAACCATCACAATCCTGGTCACTATCCTGGAAGTGGGAGCTCAGCTTGGTCAAAAGAGGTCAAAGCCATCGCAATCCAGGTCACTATCCTGGAAGTGGGAGCTCAGCTTGGACATGGCAGGTCAAGACCCTCACAATCCTGGAAGTCTCTGGAGGGCAAAATCCAGAAATTTTGATAGAAGAATGGCCCTGGATGTGGGAGACCAGCACATCGATGGAAGCACGCACAGTTCTAACTAGAGGAACGCCATCGCAATCCTGGCGTCGTCACGCAAGAGGACGCAGTGGTGGTTGGGAGAGAGACCGATTCATCCCTAGACGCCGGGAATTCCTGTCAATGGGCGTGTGTCACCGGGAGTGTCCAATAAACTAGTCAAGATCTCCCAGATCCTCTTCCGCGGAGAGGCAAGACTAACTTGTAAGTGTAAATCACCGGAGACAATGACACACCTCCTGCAGGCACGAGACGCTGTGCTGGGGACATGTAGGACATGCAGCACACACTCGGCCACACCGAGAAACAACTTTATACCACTACCACCACACCGACGATCCATTACCATCACTCCTACTGTAATATCACAGGCTCGCTTTATACCTTATGGATAGACGTAGCCTAAGCTCTGGAGGGTGCCACAAACACAGGTGTACGTGTTCCGGGACGGGAGCAACGGAGGAGCTAAACGAACACAGGGAGAAAGTTACCATCACTTCCAAATAATATATACATGACGTACGTTCAAGGATGGCTCAGCAAAAACAAGTGAGCGCTGGAAAAACGTTCGGGGAACGCGAGCGGAGGAGGAACTAAAAGAACGCATGGAGAACAGGTTCACGCGGATCTGTCACAATCGTTGTCCGGCTACGTCCTTTGTCTGCACACGACACTTGATACCTGATAAGGTTTTGACGGGCAACAGCGCTCCCCCAGCCAAGGAGCCCTTGAGACTCCGGTCCGTTGCCCGTTCAACACAAGAAGACCTCGTTGCCATTTTCGGGCCACGCTTTATTTGCTTTGATAATTCACTTCATGCACTACTGAGGACGACTTTTACCCCCAAAGGAAAAGAAAGGAGGAAAAAAAAAAAGGAGGGAAAAAAAATAGCTAAAGATTTTCAAAATGTTTCAGAAGTTCTATTCAAACCGCCATCGCGTTGGGGGGGAGGGGGAGGGGGGTGTTGTTGTGGGGGGGGGGGGGGGGGGGGGATTAGAAGGCGATACCTGAGCCGGGCAATTCTCAAAGCGCTCTGGAAACCATTAACTGGCTTTTTTCATTCCGGGGCGCCCCGCTGAGACCCAGCGACCCTACTTATCTAGCGGCCTTTAGAAATCCCAGGCCGCCCGGCTCGCACCCATACACAAAAACCCTCGACCAGACTTACACCACCGACATACACACCACGCCAGGCCAGGCCAGGCCAGGCCAGGCCAGGCCAGGCCAGGCCAGGGGCCTTCATCCCTCCTGCTCTCTGCAACATACCAAATGCTCTCTCTCTCTCTCTCTCTCTCTCTCTCTCTCTCTCTCTCTATCTATCTATCTATCTATATATATATATATATATATATATATATATATATATATATATATATATACATATATCCTCCCGTAGTGTAGCAGTTAGCGTTCCTGACCGTGACGCATTCACGGGCCGCCCAGGGTTCGAGCGCATAGGTTCGAATCCCGGTTGCGGCAGTCGGTCCACATTCAACCCGGCTGTTCATCCGTCCTTAGGGGTGGGTCGACAAAATGGGTACCTGGCTCAGGATAGGGCATGTATATGTATAGCACTAATGGGATGGCCTTGATTAGGGCCTCAGTTGACCGTGCCGCCTCAGTTAATCCAAAATCCTTCGCATTAGGTTTGGGCGACGTGGAGGGTGGGAGTCGAACGAACGACCAGGGAAGCCCCCCTCCGGTTAAAACTACATGTGTGTGTGTGTGTGTGTGTGTGTGTGTGTGTGTGTGTGTGTGAAGGCGGAGGTGCGAATGGCGGCGGAAGGCTCACCAGACTGATTCGAATCAATTAAGTATGCAAAGTGAAATCTTTATATATATATATAAAAAAAAGGCTCATATCAGTGTATCAGACGCCCACGCTGCCACAAATGGACGTGTTACTGTACAATGTCTGTGGCTATTAGCCCCCCCCCCCCCTCGGTCAACAGAAATGACACTAAAGATAACAAATAACACGATAGATAACAATCCATCCTGCTATGAGCTCTTGAAATCCCTCTATTCGCAAGACACGAGAAGAAAAAAAAGTCTCCACCACATACGTGAAAATAATTCCCTGACGAAGTAGAGGCCATTATGGAGGGACCAAACGAACCCGGGGAAAGAAGCCTGGACACTTTCACTAACCTCGGGAAATCTAGCGTGAACATCCTGGGTTCGAAGACCCTCATCTTGTTACCGGGATACGTACGAAACATCATGGGGTGGTACTCTGGGGGTCTTTTATATCCCAGAGCCCGGGTTGGGGGCCCAGGCCAGGGCTGCGTTGGGTCGACCGTGGTGTTGGAAGCCGCAGCCCACAGGCCTAAGGTAGCCAGCCCTCTACGGTCGGGCTGGGTCTGGTACACCATGTAAACACTAAAGACTTTTCCGCTGTGCATCCTATGGTGTTTCCGATGATCACAGGCAAGGGTCAGGAGTCTCGGACCCCGTGTATTTAAGGCGTTCTCTCGTTTCGTAATACAAAGCAACAATATATATATATATATATATATATATATATATATATATATATATATATATATATATATATATATATATATATATATATATATATATATTCCTATGAGTCCACGGGGAAAATGAAACACGAAAAGTTCCCAAGCGCACTTTCGTGTAATAATCACATCATCAGGGGAGACACTGGCAGTATCTTACGATCCTTCATGTCTGTCGTGGCAGGAGGGCGTTGTTTCCAAGTGTAAGCTACACAATGATGTGATCTACCGTTCTCGTGTTTACTCAAGGGGGTAAAACCTCAAGTTATTTCAGCCGTTACAAGAATTTAATGCCTTGGCCACATTCCTCTGGCTGTGAGAGATCCCTGAACACTTTATGGTTCTGCGATTTCGCCCGCCTTGTAGGGTAAGCATGACGGGCATCGGCTGAGGAGAAAGTTGGTTTGAAGTTTCCTCAGCGAGGAGGTAATCAACCAGCCCGAATGCGCCTACACTAGAAAAGAGGAGATGGCAAGTTGGGTATCAAAGTAGTTAGTAGTTCTCCTCTCCGGTAGCATCAGCGACGTGTAAGGACACCATCAATGGAAAGTTCGTCAGGGGTCGGTACTGTAATTCCTCACCGTTTCATTGCCACCTCAGCACCGTCCTACACGGAAGTGACATTTAGAAATGACCCCCGCCAGACGAACCTCAGATGTTGCACAGCGGGGGGGCCATATCGGGCCTTTCTATCATCAAGAATGACTTGGCTCTTGTGTGACACGTTGGAGATGCGGGCTCTAATAACACGTCTGTTGCTTCTTCCTGTAACGGGGAGGCGAGAGCAGCCCCTTCCCCACCGGTGGCTGACCCGTGGCGTGGCGCGGGGTCAGGTGCCTCACACTGCCTCGTATACACATCACATTTGCATTCTGGGACGATCGGCTTCATATTTACTATATCTATATGACGTAGGGATTTAAGAGGACTTTTGTCACTCATCTCACTAAATCATGGCCTCGTCCACACGCAGTGCCAAACACCAACACTCCCAGCGGCCTTTAGAGACAGCAAATACGGTAAAGACTGATCATCTCAGCCCCACCACTGGTCAGCTCCAACAGACATTACCACAGTCACTTGAGTCGCACTGTCCACTGACATGCGCGAGCACACTTCGCGCACTTGTCAACACGCGAGTAAAAGCTTGATAAGAAAGCACACACACACACACACACACACACACACACACTATTGCGAATGTCATACACAATTCATGAACAACTGCACATATATGCAAGCATATGGCTCAGTTTTCCTTCCACTACGTAGATGTCTACTATCATACTAATGCAACACAATCAGCGTAGTACCCCTATCCATCATTAAATGTTCACCACTTGATACACAGTCAGACAACTACACTATTCACTGCATTTCAACCTCTGTGTAACCTTCCCTCAGTTATTAGACTAATCACCACTAAACGATGGTGTATAAAACCTCAGGATTTGCTCTGTAAAACATCTTGAACTATGTAGATATATATATCTCACGCAGGAGCTTACCCAGAGAGTAGACCTCACTCGTGTGCTTATTCAGAAAGTAGACATCACTCATGTGCTTATCTAGAGAGAAGACCTCATTCATGTGCTTATCCAAAGAGTAGACCTCACTCATGTGCTTATCCAGAGAGTACACCTCGCTCGTGTGCTTATCTAGAGAGTGGACCTCACTTGTGTGCTTATCCAGAGAGTAGACCTCGCTCATGTGCTTATCTAGAGAGTAGACCTCGCTCATGTGCTTATCTAGAGAGTAGATCTCGCTCGTGTGCTTATCCAGAGAGTAGACCTCACTCATGTGCTTATCCAGGGAGTAGACCTCGCTCATGTGCTTATCCAGGGAGTAGAAGTATCCGCCCAGCCCTGATCTTAAGCTCTTCTGTGGTTGATCAGTTACTTATGAATCATAAACCTCCAAATCTGTAATTCCGCAACTGTACATTTTCTGCCGATATGTTGTCTGAATTCAATAAACCGTTCTTTTAGTCGTTATCTACCCACATACACACATACACAAATGCACGTGTCCAAAGGAGGGAAAAAACATATACGTATATACATAATACTATGGTCTATGTCACCATATAGGGCAAATATTTTTATGCCTCTATATAATCCAGAGGAAGAGGAGTAGAGACCCCCTCTCATTACAAAGACTTGCTACTTACCAATGGCTATCCTTCTCATATATCATACTTGTAATGATCAAACCCATCCCAACCTGAACAGAGGCTCCACTCCCACGTTCCTGCGACACATCCCACTCCCAACACACCAGTCATCATCCCAATCTTCCTCCGTTCCTGCGACACACACCACTCCCAACACACCAGTCATCATCCCAATCTTCCCACGTTCCTGCGACACATCCCACTCCCAACACACCAGTCATCATCCCAATCTTCCCACGTTCCTGCGACATATCCCACTCCCAACACACCAGTCATCATCCCAATCTTCATCTGTTCCTGCGACACATCCCACTCCCAACACACCAGTCATCATCCCAATCTTCCTCCGTTCCTGTGACACATCCCACTCCCAACACACCAGTCATCATCCCAATCTTCCCACGTTCCTGCGACACATACCACTCCCAACACACCAGTCATCATCCCAATCTAATCCTTTTAGTTCAGAGAAAATAACAATATCGGTGTTCCTCAACCTGACCAACCAAGCCTTTGCAGCCCTAGCCTACTCCCTGGTGCCTGCCTGCCTCCCTGGGGTCGACGCAACCTCCCTGGCCACAGCTGGAGGTAACCAGGTTCGTATGTCTAGCAGCCAAGGTGGCCACTCCTGCGTAGGTATTACTAGGCATTAGGGCCTATAACCAAGGTAGGACGTGTGGTGGTGCCCCTGGAGCCAGATATCAGGCGCAGCGGGAGAGAAGGAGCTGGCTCAGCGGGGAGCGCCACCACCACACCCTGTACCACGCACGAACTCCCTCGTAACGTTATTCTCCTACCTCCCACCGCACACCCCTGACCACCGAGTACAATTCGTCGAGGCACAGTGTGGACGCACGCCACGAACAATGCTCCACAACCCCTCCTGTACACTACTGTTATCCCTCCCTCCCCTAGATGCACTTACCTCACCTCAGTTCCTGTAACTTTGAAAATAACTAGTATTGCAGGCTACTCAACACTGCTGTCATTCACCCTACGTCCGCTGAATGCTCAGTGAGTAACTGACAGGGTCAGCCACACGACTGAGGGGGTGGGGGACGGCGTGAAGCAGTGATTCCGAAATGTCTGGAAGTGGAGCAAGGGAGAGAAGGGTTTCTTCCCCCTGGAGCTGGACTGATTCCCCCCCCCCTTTTTTCCCAAGAGGTTGGGGGATCCCTGGGTGGGTGAGGTATGGGAGACGGTCCGCATTAGCATCAGGAGAGACTGAATGGTAATCTCCTAATTATCAAGGCTGGGCCTTGCAAGATCAACATTAGATAAAGGTGGAATTCCATCACTGAGCGACGCTTATCTCGACAACCTAATTACTTCAGAGAGTTAAGAAAGAAAAGGAGAGAAAAAAAAAATCGATGATGGAATAAGCAGTACGAGGCGGGGCTCGGGTAGTGAGCGGGAGTGTGTGTGCCGAAGAACTATCGACGGTCGGGGCAGACCCTCCGGGCGAGGCAATGGCCGATACACTCCAGGAAAACTGTCACTAGGAAAAAGTACGCTGGGAAGCGTGAGGCTGTGTGAGTGTGTGTGTGTGTGTGTGTGTGTGTGGCGGGGGCGGGGGAAGGTCTGCGTGGCCGGCTGGGGTAGGATATGAGGGCTGGTGGGTGTAGGAGCAAGAACTGTTACACAGGGCAGGTGAAGAACGTGTGTCCAGGGCAGCAAGAAGGGGTAAGTCGGGAGAGCCAGGTTGTGGTTGGAAAGCCACGTCATGGGCGGCTGGGAGGTGGACGCTACGCGGTCCAAGGGGTTAAAAGCATGGTAACTACCCCAATGAATAGGCTGTGATCAGTTCCCAGATCTACCAGACTGACTGAAGCTGCCCACCTTAAGCGAGAGCCAATCATGACAAAATACGTACTTGAACAATATGCATGGCATGTTGACGGCTACGTGAAGAACTTTGATCACATACGCAGGCAACCTTCATGTTGTGTGGAAAGTGAGAGGTGGTCACGGTAAAGATGGGTGGTATATACACGGTGAAAACTGCATTAAGAGTAAGGTTGGGGGGCGGTTAGTGTGTGGGGCTGGGGTTGTGTGAGGTGGAGATCATGGCGGAGACTGTGCTGGGCCGAGGTCGTGCGGAGGCAAGGGCTGTGTGAGGTGGAGATCATGGCGGAGTCTGTGCTGGGCCGAGGTCGTGCGGAGGCAAGAGTTGTGTGAGGTGGAGATCATGGCGGAGTCTGTGCTGGGCCGAGGTCGTGCGGAGGCAAGGGTTGTGTGAGGTGGAGATCATGGCGGAGACTGTGCTGGGAGGAGGTCGTGCGGTGAGAAACACCGCCAGGATTACCAGTATTGGGTGCGTGACCCGGCAGGAGCGCTGGAGATGCTCCAAGACTCTCGTGACGCGCCTCGTCCATGCAAGAGACAGGCGGCGTGTCCAGCCCCGAACACCACTGATGCTCCGCTGACCACTAACGGTCACGAGTCGTCACACCCGGGGTCACCTGCCCTCTTCAGTTACCCTGGGTCATCCCTCACTGCTTGGTCGCTACGTAAGACTCCAACCTTCCTGGGTCAACCTTTAACGTCACTTCCTCTGGTCGGTCACCTAAGGGTCGTCTCTTCGTCCTCGTGAAAGCCAACTACTCTCCTACGTCACCAAACTATCATCCACCTCTCCTGCAGTCCCGCAAGGTCACATCCTCTGTGTATTATATATATATATATATATATATATATATATATATATATATATATATATATATATATTTTTTTTTTTTTTTATACTTTGTCGCTGTCTCCCGCGTTTGCGAGGTAGCGCAAGGAAACAGACGAAAGAAATGGCCCAACCCCTCCCCCATACACATGTACATACACACGTCCACACACGCAAATATACATACCTACACAGCTTTCCATGGTTTACCCCAGACGCTTCACATGCCTTGATTCAATCTACTGACAGCACGTCAAACCCTGTATACCACATCGCTCCAATTCACTCTATTCCTTGCCCTCCTTTCACCCTCCTGCATGTTCAGGCTCCGATCACACAAAATCTTTTTCACTCCATCTTTCCACCTCCAATTTGGTCTCCCTCTTCTCCTCGTTCCCTCCACCTCCGACACATATATCCTCTTGGTCAATCTTTCCTCACTCATTCTCTCCATGTGCCCAAACCATTTCAAAACACCCTCTTCTGCTCTCTCAACCACGCTCTTTTTATTTCCACACATCTCTCTTACCCTTACGTTACTTACTCGATCAAACCACCTCACACCATATATATTATCCTTGGGGATAGGGAAGAAAGAATACTTCCCACGCATTCCCAGTGTGTCGTAGAAGGCGACTAAAAGAGGAGGGAGCGGGGGGCTAGAAATCCTCCCCTCTCGTTTTTAATTTTCCAGAAGAAGGAACAGAGAAGGGGGCCAAGTGAGGATATTCTCTCAAATGGCGAATAGTATGCACTGTCATCTGTTCTTGACGCTGCCTCGCTCACGCAGGAAACAGCTTTAAAGATGTGGCGCTAGTAACAGACGAAGAGAGGCAGCATCCGCTCACATCCATTCCCTAGCTGCCTCTACATGCTTTACTACGGACGCCTCCCATGCCCTGGTTCAGTCCACTAGCAGCCCGTCAACCCCTTTATATAATATCGTTTCAATTCACTCTCTCCCGTGCAAGCCTTTCACCTTCCTGCATGTTCAGGCCCTGATCGCTCAAAATATATTAAACTCCATCTTTCCTTCTCCAATTTGGTTTCCCCCGTTCTCCTTGTTCCCTCCACTTTTGACATATCTTCTCAGTGAACCTTTCCTCAATCATTCTAAAAACCATTCAGCACACGCTCTTCAGCTCTCTCAATCACACTTTTTATTATCACACATCCTTCTTACCCTTTCAATTTCAACTCGATCAAAGCACCTCAGACCACACATTGTCCTCGCACATTTATTTCATTTCCCACACAGCCACCCTCTTCCACACAGCCTTGACTATATAGCTTATGTTTCTCATCCGTATCATAACACTGGGACAACTATACCTTCATATGTACACATGTTTGCCCTCCCAGCTACCAATTACTCTTTCCGCACATTCTTCAGCACTCCCAGAAACTTCGTCCCCTTACCCATTCTACCACTCACTTCCACTTCCATAGTTCCAATCGCTGCCATGTCCACTCCCAGGTATCCAAAACACAATCTCCAATTTTTCTACATTCAAACTCACACCCCAACTAACTTGTCCTTCAACCCTGCTGAACCTAATAACCTAACTCTTATTCATATTTCCTCTCAACTTTTTCCTTTCACACACTCTTCCAATCTCAATCACCAATTTCTGCAGTTTCTCACTCGACTCTACAAACAGCTCTGTATCGTCAACAAACAAGAATTGACAAAGCCCAGGCCCTCTCATCCCCTACAGACTGAATAATCACCCCCTCAAGACTCTCGCATTTACCTCCCTCAACATCCCATCCATTAGCAAAAACAACCAAGGTGACATCACACCCCTGCCGCTGACCAACCTTCATTTGGAACCATTCACATTCCTCTCTTCCAACTCGAACACACGACTTACACTTTTGACAGCGACTTCTCACTGTTTCTAGCAGCTCTACTCCCACACTGTATATTCTTAAGACCTTCCACAAGGCATCTCTATCAACCTTTATCACATGCTTTCTCCAGATCCATAAATACCACAAAGCAAAGCCATCCGTTTCTATTCGCATTTCTCACACAAGTTCTTTAGGGCAAACACCCAGCCTAAGCACCATCCAATCCAATGGTAGGGCCAAGGAAAGTGATGCGTCCTTAACAACTTAAGCACGAGGGCACGCCATCAAGACCATGACATGACTCTCAAGGCCAAGGGCTCCTGCCATCGTGCTCATGGGGCTATTGATTTACTACTGGGGGTTCGCTCCGCCCACCGATAGCCACTGCTGAAGAAGCCCCCGCCGTCCCAGCACCTGCGAGTAGCCTCACTGTGACACTAATGCCAGATCTGTGAGTGCACAGCTCACCCCCCACCCCAATGCCTCACCATCGCCCTATCCTAATTAAGTGGGTGTGCCTTTCGCCATGTTCCTTCTCTCTATCTCTGTCTACTTATCTTACTACTATATCTAAGCTAGCCATTGCCTCTTACAAGTACTCCTTCATCTTGCATCTCTCTCTCTCTCTCTCTCTCTCTCTCTCTCTCTCTCTCTCTCTCTCTCTCTCTCTCTCTCTCTATCGTGTAACAAACAAGCCTCACCCTCATCTTGTGACAATGCAGTGGGTACTGAACGAGATAGTTCCTGGAGGCCAGACTCACTGTGGGCGGCGATGCCTCCTCCCCCCCAAACTCTTACTGTGACCGTCCGCAGCGGGGCCACAATACTTGCAGGAGAGGAGATGATCCCATCAAACACCCCCCAGGCTGAGTGGAGGCTCAACCCCGGCGCAGGTGAGTGTCAGCCAGAACCCTGGCGACAATGATGCACGGCCGCCATCCAACCCTGACGCAACATTAATTTGTGTTAGCCGGTGGGGGGGCTTCACCTCCCAGCCAGATCAATGTACACCGTAAACACGGCCATCCCATGAACGATAATGTCCCACACAGGCCAGGCCTTAATATTTCTCCACGGTGCCCGGACACAGGACCAGTCCAGTCCAGTCCTCTCTCTCTCTCTCTCTCTCTCTCTCTCTCTCTCTCTCTCTCTCTCTCTCTCTCTCTCTCTCTCTCTCTAGTGTTAAGCGCAGACCACCTTGCTTGGACCTTGGGGCCTGTGAGGGGTGTGTGTGTGTCTCTCTCTCTCTCTCTCCTCTCTCTCTCTCTCTCTCTCTCTCTCTCTCTCTCTCTCGTAGTGTGAGCGCAGACCACCTTGCTTGGACATTGGGGTCTGTGAGGGGTGTGTGTGTGTGTATCTTTGTCGATGTAACTCTCTCTCTCTCTCTCTCTCTCTCTCTCTCTCTCTCTCTCTCTCTCTCTCTCTCTCTCCTTCTGCCCCGACCCTGGCCAGGTGCACCTAACAGAAATACTCGGGAGAGCTCTGCTGATGTGATCTGCTTCCCTGATACAAGATAACGCCTCTGGCGCTCCCTCTTAAACCACTCACGTTTCTTCATGACAAATGTCGCAAATAATTATCAAATGCAAAATCCGCTTATTCTTGTCCCTCAAATGTGTGTGTGTGTGTGTGTGTGTGTGTGTGTGTGTGTGTGTGTGTGTGTGTGTGTATAAAGTCTTCACTGCTGTGTAAGTATGCACACACAAACCCTAGCCAAAGCCAGGTACCCATTTATCGACCAGCGCCGAGGGGAGGACGAACACCTGCTTTGGGTGCAGGCCGACAGCCACGCCTTAGGATTTAAACACCATGCGGGCCCGTGCAGACGCATGGTCAGCAAAGCTACCCTCAACATACACCACGGTAGGTGAGTGCGCGTGTGCGATGACGGAGAGGGTGAACGACATACGCGAGGACCCCAGATGCTGCTACAGCAGCAGTGGTCGTGCAGCGAGGCACCAGCCAGCCTGGCGAGGCACATGTGCCGCGGTAATGAACTACCACCACCAGGTGGCGTGGGGGGTGCGTGGGATGCCACGCAAGCCGCGTAGGGGCAACACACTCTCCTCAACCACCTCATCTGAGCTGAGCTCATGAGTTACCGTGACCTTCTGAGGTACGATGACCTCGTGAGGTACGATGACCTTGTGGGTTCTGATGACCTCGTGCACGGCTGACCACAAGTGATTCAGGGCTGACCTACCTTAGTATGGGTCGATGATGGTCAACTGCAGAGGGTAGAGGCATGGGTGTGTGTGTGTGTGTGTGTGTGTGTGTGTGTGTGTGTGTGTGTGTGGTGGGAGGCCCGCACTACTCAGCGCTGCAGACCTTCCCATACTCCCAGCCCATACTAGTAGGTTGCCGCTTTAGCAGCTCGTATATTGTGCACATCTACGTTCATCCAGTGAGCGGGTAGCGCAAAAGGACCACTGTGCTCACGAAAAGGCTCTCGTCAGACCCAAATGGGTAGTTAATCATTACACAAACTGTTACAAATTTAGTTCGTCAGACAAGCTTATCATAATCTTCCAATATAGCAAATTTATTGACTACATGCATTGTCATTATCATTCGTTTCTGCACTTTTACCTCACGCATATCTTACAATGGTTTCGGGGGGGGGGGTCTTCTACCCCACCAGTAGGGTCTGGGACCTTCCTTTACCTTGCATATACCTGACGACAGTCTTGGGGGTCTCCTACCACAAAGCTGGGGTCTGGGAGATTCCCACACCTTAAGTAGACCCTATGATGGTTTCGGATGTTTCCTACCCTCACAGCTACGCCCAGGACCAAGGCGTTAGTCTAGGGCCATGGCTGGTGACGGCGCCTCGCCCGGTGCAAGCTGCCCTCCCCCACCACACCCACCAACAACCAACATTAAGCTGACTCACATCCCTGGCCGGGAGTCATGTAAGCCACCACGACACTCTCACTCAACCAATACACCACGAACACCAGAAAGTACACAGAATCTGCCATGGACAAATAATCCTACAACATGCCACTGATAAACTGTATGCAAATATACATACAGACATAAGACATACAGAACACTGGTGACACTTTTGCGTATACTCACATCTAGATCGTGACAAAGACAGACTGGCATAACACTGTGTACAGTTCGCATCACCTGTAACTTTCACAAGAGTGAGGCAAAAAACCTCTGACACTGGCCTGCGCGTCTATGGTGACCAAGCATTATTATTCCCTGCCTTGTCAAGTCTTGTCAAGCCTTTCAAACGTGAGGCTTATAATCCACCACTGGCCTCATCTTGGCCTCAGTCGCAGAGGTGGGTATCAATTCTTAAGGATGATGAGCCAGTTTTCCTCAAGCCTTCTCCTTCCCTCTGTAACAGAAATAACATTACAACTTCTCGCATTTCCATGGCGCGGGGGTTCGGGCGAACTGGTCGAGTTGCCTGCGCTTCCAAAGCGAGCGTGTGTTGGCCAGGTGAGGGGTAGTGACCACTGGTACTTCCCTGTACACACACATACACACACACTACGGGGAAAACGTCAAAACGTCTGCACAGGAGATAGCGTGGAAGACACCTACCTTCAACCCTTCACAAAGATTTATTCACTTGGATTAGTTTTTGCTGTTATCAGCGGTTGGTATAGCCTACTGGGCCCTGCTCATCCTGAAAGCGGTAGCTAAAAAAAAAAAAAAAAAAAATGAAGGATCACAGAAGTGACAAACAGGGCCTGTAAGACCCCCAGTGGCCAGATAATTGTGACACGAGTCGTTACAAAAGTTGGCTCATTCCATAAGCTCACGCTGCCTTTCCCTACACAGCACCAAACTCGTCAACTAAATGCAGTGTGGATAAAGTCTCACAAGTTCAGGTGTCTTGCCGTGGACAGTGAGGTGTTGGGTGCCATTTCTTGCCAGGTTTGCAAGTTATAACATACATATGATCAACACCTCCCGACAGGCTATAGCGTCAAGGGTTTCATAAAACCTCACCATTACCTATCAGTGCTAACCTCGCTACTTCCTCCAATACACACGTTTTACTTAGTACATTCCCATGAAAAACGTTACCTGCTTGCTCCTCCCTGCACGCGTCTACCTGCTTGAAGCACACCTAACTCTCAAGTGGCCTGTTTACTTCCTTCCTCCCCACCCAGCAATCAGTGGGTGAAGATATACATCAAGAACCTTCTGCAAACTTTGCTGTACATTTTTCTGTCCACGGATGATGCACACACCGTTTCCTCTCGGAGTATCTGATTCTCGACGACCGTCAAGGTAAGAAGGAATGATTCCGAGTGTGGACTGGAAGCCAGGCCTTCCCGGAGAGCCCGAGAGTAAATTATGATACATCTCTCCTGTCTGGCGCTCCAGCGGCCGGGGGCCTGAGCGATTCCAGTCGTTCCCAGATATTTTGATGTCTGTCAGAGTCAATGCCCCGGACGGTGAGCGATCGCTGCATGCAACATTTCCCCAGCTCGACTCCTCTTCAGCCCAACCCCCTCTCCCCCAAACTCTCCTCGTTTTGGGAAGGTTGGTGGGTGCTACCACAGATCTGTATTCCGGTCTGGTGAAAACACCTTCAGGGACGGTCTTGAAGGCTCGTTCGTACGCTCCTGCCTACCAGAAGAGATGTCAACGATTATCAGGCATACGTTCCCCTCGATCTTGAAATCCCCAGTGAAAGAGTGATGTCTAGTTTAAGTCCTGTGTCCCTTACTGGTGTACTACATCTTCACTATCCATGTACTATATCTTCACTACCCAACTAGGGATACATACACTTGGGTACTCTTCTTTAAACGACATGGTACCTTCACTGATCCAACGAAACTGCTTGACTGGTGTCCCACTGAAAGTCTGCTGCTCAACGTCTTGTATGGATGATACTCTGGTGCCATCGGCACGTAACGACACAAAGCTAAGGTCTGTGTCTCCCAGGTACACCAGAGGTGCACCTACAGTTGCCTGGTGGGGAAGGGACACAGCTGTTTACCGTGGAACCGCCAGATGTCACCACGTTTACCAGTACCTGTGATATTAGTCAGGTGGTCGTGGATCCGTCTCGCCACTCTACCTCCTCACCGAACTCCCGCGCCCCCTTGAAGCCGTTACTGCCCTGCTTAGGAAACCATCCATCACAGGAGCGTTCCATCCATCTCGAAACAACCATTCAGAGAGATTGCGATGGTAAGAGTGTGTGTGACACACTACCCGAATCATTCGTTCGCTACTAAACCACGCGCTTCACAAACCTCCTCGTATAAGCGTATAACACCCCCCAAGGAGTAAGCATGATTAATGGCTTAATCCCTTACGTCCAAATTCCTCCGCTGTGCAAAGAGGGCAGCGCGCCACAAGAACCCACCATATATTGAAGGTAAGGTCTGGAAGCGCTCCCCTCACTAACAGCCTATTCATACAGAGACGGCCGGACTTGTATACGCTATGACACTAATCTCTGTGTGTGTGTGTGTTCCCTCGGGTCACACTGGTGCTCTACATACAATCCACGTCCTGTGCTAGAACACCTGCAGAAAACCAGACACGTCACGTCATATGGCCTACATTTATTCTGTTTTCATGCTGTTTAAATTTCTATGTACACAAATTCATAAAAATCCTCAAAATGGAGCGAAACCGTCGCCTCTTTAGGGTTGATGGCGAAGCCTTGCAGAAGCGTAAACATGTCTAGCAACACCATATCCTGAACTCTTTCCAGGAAAATTCACGTGCTGAACACTTCAAACCTTAGTCCATGGAAGTGTAACGTACTGACGTCAAAATTCGCGTACTGAACAACTCACAACTTTCTGCCATTCACGTGTATTATATTGGCGTCGAAATTCACGAACTGAACAACTCACAACCTTCTTCCTTAAACATGTATTATATCAAGAGTCGACATGAAGTCTCTTCTGATCAGATATTCCATATCTATGAGGCTTTCATTCACCCCAGTACTAAGTCCTGAGTATCGCTCGAATATCTGAGGGGTAAGACTTCCCTCAACTCTCTCTTAACCAGGGTGGAAGCACAAGTCTTCCCGCCTCAATTGTATAAGGCCATCACCACTCTCCAACCATCCCTTTCCCTCCGTCATGATGTGCTTGCCCCGTCTCTATGTCACAGGTATATCAATCAGTTCGGCCACACCTCACGTACAGCATATGTCCCAGCTACTGAGATGGTCTGGACCCGCGTCACGCGACTGGCTGCTGCTTCCAATAGTTTCTATGTAGAGATCTGCCACACGGGGGCTGACAAGTTATGACATCACACTCTTGCTTATCGAAGCTGTGCACTTTCCTTCCTTCTTCACCTCCTCCAGTCACCCTTCCATGACAACATGACAACTTAGAGAGATCATATCACTTCCCTCTTGGAACTATGCAGTTCTAGCATCCACTTGCACATGCGATATTCTTTTACCCGTGCCTCGGCGGGCGATGTCTTAAAAGCTTCTTACTGCCTAGAATTGATATACACATTCTATGACCTACTGTCTCGACCGGTGGACGTGGCCAGCTTGCCTGGTGCTGCAGGAGCTTCAAAAATATAAAAATAAGGGTCTCCTGTAGGCAGGAATGAAGTTGGTAACCCAAGAGGACTTCATGATTCTGTCACTGCGGTTAAAGCTGCACCTAGGTTTTCGTCTTCAGCGATGCTCTTACCCCGAGCACACCCATCGTCACCACCATCATCGCCGGGTCCTGCGTAGTCTTGCCTGAGTGCGTTACACACCCTAGTCAACCCGCTGGAACAGCCCCACCTCTTAAAACCGGTCCACGAACTCACCCACCGTGTATCTATTCCTTTCCGGCCGAATACACCGGAGCCTTTGTTGATAAGCACAGACTTAACATCCCTCGAGTCTCCGATACAAGGCATGGCACCCGTTGAGGCCTGGGGGCCTGGCCTGAGAGGCAGAGGTGACGTATCAACGCCATCCTCAAGGCAAAATCTGAGGCCATTCCACGTCTCTCGTCCACACACGTCCAACACTACGACCCCTCGACCACCAGTTCCTACTCTTGATAACATAACGGAGCCTAATCCACTTGACAAACTGCCACGGATCAGATGTTGGCACCAGTACCGGTGAAGATTTATTTCTGGCACATCCAGATGTCTGACGCTGCTGCTGCTTCTCCTCCTCCTCCCGCTGCACGGGCTCCCGAGAACATTCTACCCACTCGGTACCTGTCGTCTACCTGCCGTTCATTACTGGAGTTCTCTACCCTGTAGACGGTCTATGATCAACCCGAATAACGTAAAGCCAGGGGCTCCCATATCACCATATCCCTCATCTGGTTTCACATAGGCCAAATCATAATTAATACTTAGGCCAAATCATTAAGTTATTTGGTCAAACCAATACTAATTCTAATATATAATAAAAAGGTCAAAACTATACATTTCACAAAAAAGGCAATAAACATACGTTATATAAGTCATAATAAAGATTAAGTTACGGGTTAAATCTGAGGAAAACCGGCAGGGTATCTGAATCAATCTCCGTTTTCAGTAAGACGAACGACCATCTTGGATGGTGGTGGTCGAACACGATCTAAGAAGGGGACCATCCACGGGGCCAGCGTCATCACCACCCGCCCAGCTGGATGCCTCCAAGAGATCCCGTAGTCTCCAAGAAAACTGATATGTGAAATGTTGACGGACGGGCGACAAACGGACGCCGGACGCCGAACGGTCGACAAATTACGTCAGACGCCCAGCGATGGCAAAAGCTCTCATGGTCTTCGGCCACGTACACTTAAGCCTACTTCCCTAATTCCTCCCAAGTCTCAAAGGACGTGCAAAAGTAATACAAAAACAAAAAAAAGTTTTGCCTAATTAAGAAACGACGCATCGAACTCCTTTTGGAAAGTTCTGAAACGCCGTGATGGGCGCCTTCAAGACAGCGGCTCACAGTCGAAGGAAGCCAGACCCCTAATATTCTTTACATAATTCTCCGTGAACGACTTTCTTCGTAACCCGGCGTTAGCGCTGACCCGGCCAGTGACGTCCTGGGACGCAGGTGAGGTCACTTAGGAGGGGAGGAGAGCGCGTTGGGTGAGTGGAGGGTAGGGAGGCAGACACAACCTGAGGGAGTGTCACAGGTGTCCGTCAGCTGTCAGAGACACTCGTCAACCGGCACCACAATATCACCAGTCTCTCTCTCTCTCTTCCTCCCTCTACGCCGTTTCCCCCCTCACCTTCCCGCCGTTGCCGCCACAGGAAACTGGCCTCCATCACCTCCCGTACTCCCAACACGCCACCCAAGGTCGTACCATCAAACCACCTCGATCACTTCATCTACCAACTCCCCCAACGGCTATGACGCGCGCCTGTCATTAACACCAACCAATCCAGCCAGCCAACGGCGAATGTGTGCAGGTGTGTACTACACTACCTGACAGGGCGCCGAAGCAGCAGCAGCAGCCCTCAGGACAGATGGGGGTGACGTCAGGTAAGGGGGCTCGTGGTGGCCGACCCTGCCACAACTTTAAACCCACCGCGGGATTGGCAGGTGACGCGATGACGTGAGATATGAGGGAAATCTGGGGGTGTGATGGCTTCATGTGGCACACGTCCGCCGCCACTCAATAACACGACCAGCTCCCCGCTGCCCGTCACACCCCGCCCGCCCACACCCCAGTGTACCTGGTGCCTCTACACCGTAAAGGCGGCAGGAGTACATGTGTGGAGGTCATGCATTCATGTCAGTACTGGTTCTGTGTGCCCGTGTGTCGAGGTGCGTGTGCATGACGCGTGGGAGCGTAAATCATATAAGTTATACGTGTGGTTACCATGGGCCCAGCACATCACTGGTGTGTACAGGAGAGTGTGGTAACTGTGTGTAGATGCATCAGTGTAGTAATACGGGTTAATGTGAGTGTGACCGGTGTGGGTAAGTGTGAGTATGGATGTTATGGGTATGCTTGAGAAGATGACAAGAGCAACCAAGTGCAATCAGCGTAGGTTACGCAAATATCTAAATCTAAACCCAGAGAAACTGGGGGTCTGGTTCACGTGCCGAAAATTCTTCCGATATAATACAAAGGATTGATTCGTCCACGTACGGAGTACTACTCCTACAACTTACCGACTTCTCTCTCCCAGTCTGATCTTCAAAATCTTCTCCCAGTCAGATCTTCAAAACCTATCCATCTATTCTAGGTTGCCAGACATCGACAGATATGAGTTTCCTACTCCTGAGAGCAGGCTGGGTGTATACCCCCGTCATCAGCTACACCACATGATACCCTACAACCCTATACATTACATGATTACTGTATGAACACTGGCATTTCAAAGGAGAGCTGCTGTCGTTGTCTGTTTCTTTCCCTACAACTCTAAGCTTTAGAACTACTTACCTTCACATGTCTTTCTCAACAGATACGATCTGACCCTTTTTAAACAGTATTTTTCCCCCCTCCAAACCTCTTTGACATTTTCCTCTTTCCTCTCTAATTTTTTAGTTTCTTTTTCCTTTACACGTTAAAGGGAAAGCCTGGCCTGGAGAGGGGGCTTCGTCCGCGACTGCATCCAACGTGTGAGGAGGTTAGCGGGGCTACATGTGTGCACGTGGTATGGGTACACACATGTGAGTGATGTACATTACATCATGGTGTAGGTGTTGCGTGTACCAGGGTGTACGGTGGTGTAGATTTGTGTGTGGCGGGTACGAGTGCGCGTCTGTAGATGAGGCGGGCACATATGTGGAAAAAATGAGCATATGTGTACGTCTAGCGTCGGTGGTGGCGGTGTGGATAGATACAAATGCAGGTGGTGTGGACACCTGCGTGTTGTGGTGTCTGTGTTTGTGTAAGAGAGGAGGTGACGTGTTGTAACTGTAGGCGTAATACCTGTGGCTAAAGTGAGAGCAGATATGACGTATGAGTGTAAGCGCCAGCATACTTTAATTTAGTACCCGTGCCTTACCGGTACAGCTGTGGTATGGGACCAAGTTGTCGTCCTAGCCACGCTGTTGCAGGCCATAGAGCGTGTAAGGGAGCCAGCCCCCAAGGAGGCCTGAACATACCAGCTGGACTGGCGCAGCACTCTGCAGCTACTAATTGTCCAGGTCACTGTCACAGTGTTTCTAGAGGCAATCTACAAGACAATTTTGGGCCCATGATGTTGGGAAATCTTCTGATTGTACTTAATACATCTCTTGATCTCAATGACACGATTTCACTGTGCTCCATGCCCGTGGCGCCCAGAAAGAATTTCTCTTGAGTGAAGCTGTTACTTCTACAATTTTTCAAATGTAAATAACGATAATACCTCTCTCTCTCTCTCTCTCTCTCTCTCTCTCTCTCTCTCTCTCTCTCTCTCTCTCTCTCTCTCTCTCTCGTCTGCACTCTATAATAAGAACAGCCTCACTGTCCACAGTGGTTCTCATCCTAACCAGTGCCATACGGCCTGCTAAAGAAACACCATCGCACTTTCTAACCGTGATTTCGCCTACACTGAAAGGTATAGGTCCTTTCACAATAACGTCCTGTATGAGAGGGTTTACCTGCCTTGAGTGGCCGTCACCACGGGTCTCGATCACCTACACCAGGAACTTAACGAGTTGTGAAACTTCACATGCAGGATACGTGCTGGAGGTCTGGTCACCAGCTCATTTGATAACCAGGACAAAAACATTTGGTATCCTTTCACAGCCAGGCCTTTGGTCGACATACATTTCGCCATTTGTGTACGCATGCACTTGGTAACTTTCTTTAATCACATAAGACATTTGTAACCTTGACCTGTGATCCTTGATACCAAGAAGTTAATCAAGTGTTAATTACACTGGCAGTAAAACTCCACTGGTAGCAACATTAAATTGGTCAGTAATAAGCCACTGCGGTACATGTTGGGTCCACACCCACTCAAGATATCTTGTACACACGATCTGGACACTTTTATACGACAGGAAACAGGTATACGGGAGCACATGTAAACACAAAGGACACAGTATACAAGAACACAGGTACACGTAGACACACGTACACACACACAAAAGAGTATAAAAGGACGGAGGTATACAAAAGACACAGGTATACACAAAGGACACTTGTGTACACGTAGGACACAGGTATGAAAGGACAGGTACACATACGAGTATAAAAAGACAGGTATACAAATAAGACGCATGTATCCACACACGGGACACAGGTATACACACCAACACGGGGCGAAGTAAACCAGAATGACCCTATGGTTTACAAGAGGGGCACCAAAAACCTGAGCCGGGGTGAGAGCAGTGTGACCCCTAGGGAACAGAGCTTCCCCCTTACCACAGATACTTTAGTAGCCAAATATCTTCATGTGTGAATCGAAAGTACGTGTTGGACGCCTCCTCCGTAACAGTGAACAGATCCCGGCATCACCAATAAGTGGGCACGTGTGTGTGTGTGTGTGTGTGTGTGTGTGTGTGAAGTTAACTGTGAGAGACAGGACTTTGGTCCCCTCTGCTCTCGACGCTCCGCTCCCCGCTTCCCAAGTGTCAACCTTCCCACTCCATATTATGATCTCGCATTCTGCTTCGTGTTATGCTCTTCATGATACACGACGTCGGTGCAAATCATCTACAATTTATCAATGAAAACTCTGGGAAAATATATATATATATATATATATATATATATATATATATATATATATATATATATATATATATATATATATATATATATTTTCAATGTGTGTGGAAGGATACCAGAGATCCCTAGCTTCCTCGTGGTAGCATGTTTACGGCCCTGGCTAGTCACATATTTTACTCTTTTTTATGGCGCCCCAGGAGCCTGGCGCAGGGGCAGCGAGGGCCGGGACATACTGCCTGTCATGAGCCTCCTCGGGGTCTCATGGTGAACTGATGTGTGGCGAGTCATGGCACGGACAAGACTTGTGGTAAAGGCACGTCAAAATATTCCTGTGTGAGTGTGTTTATAAATAAATATATATGTATATATATATATATATATATATATATATATATATATATAGGCCCCGATCACACAAAATCTTTTTCACTCCATCTTTCCACCTCCAATTTGGTCTCCCTCTTCTCCTCGTTCCCTCCACCTCCGACACATATATCCTCTTGGTCAATCTTTCCTCACTCATTCTCTCCATGTGCCCAAACCATTTCAAAACACCCTCTTCGGCTCTCTCAACCACGCTCTTTTTATTTCCACACATCTCTCTTACCCTTACGTTACTTACTCGATCAAACCACCTCACACCACACATTGTCCTCAAACATCTCATTTCCAGCACATCCATCCTCCTGCGCACAACTCTATCCATAGCCCACGCCTCGCAACCATACAACATTGTTGGAACCACTATTCCTTCAAACATACCCATTTTTGCTTTCCGAGATAATGTTCTCGACTTCCACACATTTTTCAAGGCTCCCAAAATTTTCGCCCCCTCCCCCACCCTATGATCCACTTCCGCTTCCATGGTTCCATCCGCTGACAGATCCACTCCCAGATATCTAAAACACTTCACTTCCTCCAGTTTTTCTCCATTCAAACTCACCTCCCAATTGACTTGACCCTCAACCCTACTGTACCTAATAACCTTGCTCTTATTCACATTTACTCTTAACTTTCTTCTTCCACACACTTTACCAAACTCAGTCACCAGCTTCTGCAGTTTCTCACATGAATCAGCCACCAGCGCTGTATCATCAGCGAACAACAACTGACTCACTTCCCAAGCTCTCTCATCCCCAACAGACTTCATACTTGCCCCTCTTTCCAGGACTCTTGCATTTACCTCCCTAACAACCCCATCCATAAACAAATTAAACAACCATGGAGACATCACACACCCCTGCCGCAAACCTACATTCACTGAGAACCAATCACTTTCCTCTCTTCCTACACGTACACATGCCTTACATCCTCGATAAAAACTTTTCACTGCTTCTAACAACTTGCCTCCCACACCATATATTCTTAATACCTTCCACAGAGCATCTCTATCAACTCTATCATATGCCTTCTCCAGATCCATAAATGCTACATACAAATCCATTTGCTTTTCTAAGTATTTCTCACATACATTCTTCAAAGCAAACACCTGATCCACACATCCTCTACCACTTCTGAAACCGCACTGCTCTTCCCCAATCTGATGCTCTGTACATGCCTTCACCCTCTCAATCAATACCCTCCCATATAGTTTACCAGGAATACTCAACAAACTTATACCTCTGTAATTTGAGCACTCACTCTTATCCCCTTTGCCTTTGTACAATGGCACTATGCACGCATTCCGCCAATCCTCAGGCACCTCACCATGAGTCATACATACATTAAATAACCTTACCAACCAGTCAACAATACAGTCACCCCCTTTTTTAATAAATTCCACTGCAATACCATCCAAACCTGCTGCCTTGCCGGCTTTCATCTTCCGCAAAGCTTTTACTACCTCTTCTCTGTTTACCAAATCATTTTCCCTAACCCTCTCACTTTGCACACCACCTCGACCAAAACACCCTATATCTGCCACTCTGTCATCAGACACATTCAACAAACCTTCAAAATACTCATTCCATCTCCTTCTCACATCACCACTACTTGTTATCACCTCCCCATTTACGCCCTTCACTGAAGTTCCCATAATATATATATATATATATATATATATATATATATACTAGCCGACATGTCATGGACAAAATAACATGCCCTCCCTCATCATGTCCACCTGACTCAAAGGTGGAGAGGTTACGGGAAGATGGGGATACTTTAGAAGTAACACGATCCACACAGTTTCATTCTTCGAGGAGTGGAGGCATCCTAACGGTCAATCCTCGTGTGGTCGGTCGCCACAGAGAAACTATGGGAAGCTGCAGCCAGTCGCGTGCCAAGGGTCCAGGCCTAATGCAGATGGTTATTCCTCCATTACTCAACATGTTTCGCAAACTCTTTCCGTGTCGTGATGTAAGTATCGACTGTTGCGTGAGGGGAAGACAAGTGTCAGCGCGGCATAAGTGCAGCTCTCTTCCACCTGTGGCCCGGCCCAGGCGGCTCTACACTAGTGCTCGTTGCCTGTGGTCTGATCAGAGGGCTGGAGGTGTACCTCCTCCTCCTCCACAACGATGATACACGAGCCTTCCCGGAATCACAGTTCGACTGCACCAGCGGCTGCCCAGGCTACACAACGACACGCTCTGCTGGCAGTCCCTTTAATAGAGTCGAGTCTCTCAAACAGACACAAGCAACCTGCCTAGACCAAACCCACTTTATATATATATATATATATATATATATATATATATATATATATATATATATATATATATATATATATGAACGACGAGTAAATCACTGAACCATAAAATAGAGTGGAACCTGATCTAGAGAGTCATAATTCATGAAAACTGACAAAAAGTTGCAGCCAGATCAAAGAGGGACCGACGTTATAATAAGCAGCGCCACAGTGCCAGCATGACGCACGTACCTCTCTCTCTCTCTCTCTCTCTCTCTCTCTCTCTCTCTCTCTCTCTCTCTCTCTCTCTCTCTCTCTCTCCCCTGGTGAACCACATCCTGGCCAACACTGATGCTGGTGGGCACGGGCAGTGGCCAGGTCGGTGAGTACGAGAGGTGAGGATCAAACGATGGTGTAGCGTTGGTGGTGGTGGTGGTGGTGGTGGTGGTGGTGGTGGTGGTGGTGGTGGTGTTGGCGGCGGAGATGATGATGATGGAGATGATGGTGGTGATGGTGACTGTGAGTGCTACAATGAACGAGCTGGGGAAGGCAGGGGGAGGGGGTTGACGCTCACACTATTTGGCTGGCTGACTCTTTCAGAAGCGACAATCTCCCGTATTGTATGCCTTTTACGGCATCCGTCCTCCTTCCAGTCCACCACCAGCATCAGCTCAACGAGGAACAGCAGCAGGAGGCGGGAACAAGTAACAGCAGCAGTTATGCAGGAGGCGGCAAGTAACAGCAGCAGTAATCAAGAGCAGCAAAGTAACTACAGCAAGAGCAGCCAAGCAGCGGGCAGGAAAGAGACAGGAGGAACATTCATCAGTGTCGCTGGTGATCAGGGTAACATGGCCTACCGTGGCAGCGACAAGCACATCTGTCACAATGATATACGCACAACAAAATTAGACACAGCGCTATCGGCTTGTACCAGCCGGCCGCGCTCCTAATCGTCTCGTTCCTCTCAAATCCAATGATAAAAGACTGGTATTCGCAACTCAAAAAGAAGCCAACTCTGCTCGTAACTTGACCAAGTAAAACGAGCTTAATACCGACGTGATGTAGAGACCAATTTACCAAGACCATAAAGTTGGAGTTGGCTCGTTATTATTTAACAGACGAGGAGCTGGGCTAACACCTGTGCCGCCGCATGCATCACGGACACCCCACACAACCCTCGCCTCCACCTGCTGCCGCCTACACCACCACAGCTCCACCAGCACAACACTACACTTCATGTAATAACCACGAGGCCCCACAGCCCTCGCCACCGCCCACCTTACGCACCGATGCCGCCGCCGCCGTGGACACTTTAAAACCCGAGGTAAAAGACGACGCGCTCGTCCTGGGGAGGCCCAACAATTACCAGCCACTTCCATGCAGAGGAAATGCCTGTAATATCATCGCTGGCCACGACAAATACGTGCCCAAGTTGTGGCTTCGCCCGCCTGCTAACAATCAGTAAACTCCCGATGTAAATTCATTGTGGACAAGTTGTAAACTTCGAACGGTTTACGAGGTACTCATCTATTTCTAACAGAACATTTACATCAGGTAGATGCTCAGATTAAGGGGAGCGAACGAGAGGGGAAGATCAGTGGCCGCCATCCCCGCAGCCGCGCCACTTGAGGGGTCATCCGCCCGCCTCCTGGCCATCACTGATGACCCACCGCCGCCCACCTCCAGCCCCCACTCCACGACCCCGCTATGTGATGCTGAGGCTCGGCCACACCTGCTGCCCTGCTGCTGAGACACAGCCACACCTGCTGCCTCGTTGGTGAGGCTCAGCCACACCTACTACCCTGCTGCTGAGGCTCAGCCACACCTGCTGCCTTCTTGGTGAGGCTCAGCCACACCTGCTACCCTGCTGCTGAGGCTCAGCCACACCTGCTGCCTTGTTAGTGAGCCTCAGCCACACCTGCTACCCTGCTGCTGAGGCTTAGCCATACCTACTACCCTGCTGCTGAGGCACAGTCGCACCTGCTGTCTGGTGTCCTACTATTGAGACCCAACTATGACTCCTACCTGCTGGAATGCTGGTAAGCCTGAGTCACATCTGCTCGTGAACTAAGGCCAAACCACACCAGCTATATAGATGATGAGGGTCTGGCACACCTCATGCCTCCTGCACAGCTGGTGAGGGTCTGGCACATCAGCTGCCTCCTGCACAGCTGGTGAGGGTCTGGCACATCAGCTGCCTCCTGCACAGCTGGTGTTGAGGGTCTGGCACACCAGCTGCCACCTGCACAGCTGGTGAGGGTCTGGCACACCAGATGCCTCTCAAATAGCTGATGAGGGTCTGGCACATCAGCTGCCTCCTGCATACCTGGTGTGGGTCTGACACACCAGCTGCTTGCTACACTGCTGGTGAGGGCAAGACAGAACGGCGTCCAATGGGTTGGTAATGGAAAGGTGGTAGGGGAGAGACGTGAGGCAGGAGACGGTATTGGAAGGTTAACAAGTGATAAGTGAAAGGCAACAAGAGAGAGAGAGAGCAGAGGCGGTAGAAAGAAGGAAGAGTGGTGAGGGAGAGAGAAAAGTGCTGTGAGTGGGAGGGAAGGTGGTGGGCTATGGGTGAAGGATGGAGGCGGATGAAGTGCTCTGGTGGAGGTACCTACACGAGGTGAAGGTGAGGGAGGCCGGCAGGGTGAGCGGCGGGTGGTGACTGCTGGCTGGCTGGCTGGCTGAGGGGAACACAGGAGCGCTGCTCGGCCCCTCAACAATGTCGCCATTCAGGTCCGGACGAGTAATTACCAACCCTTTTTACTTCACTCCCCCTTGAAATTCATAACTGGCGGGGAGACAAAAGCCGTCCCTCCGGCATCCTGACAAGCCCCCGTCTCCCAGCCGCTCTCCTAGAGTGTACTGAGGGGAGGCCACGGCTCCTGGAGGCGGGGACAAGCCGCAGTCCTTGTGGCAAGGCCGAGCCGGCAGGCCAAGGTTCTTGACGGAGGAGGGAGGAAGACGAAGTTCTTATTGGGGAGGAACCCACCACAGCAGGAGGCGGGGGGGAGGATGGCCACGGATTCTGAAGATGTGGAACGGCAAAGTTTTATGGGTTCCCTCTCATATAGAGGCCTCCGTGAGTATGACAAAAGATGATGCTTTGGCCAAACTTGCACTTAGTAAAGGTGATGCTGAAAGCAACATTGGGTTGTCAATCAGATGCCTCAAAACTGTACTGAGAAAGGAACAAGCTGACCTCTTTGAATGCTTATCAGATAAACATTATGTAGAAACATTATCCATCAAAATCAAATGTGTAAAGCATGTATATGGAAAACGTAATAAGATCAGCAGATTACATGATGTACCTGCTACACTTCACGCTAGGCTATAGGTACTATTGGCGCCTTGGCCTAACTGGAGATGTTTGTTAACCGTGTGACTTGTAAAACTGTGGTCAAAGATTTGGACACAAACTAGAACACCGTGTCTTAGAATGTGTTAATAATAAAAGAAAAAAGAAAGAGTCTTTTAGGGATACATCTAAACAAACCCTGCAAGAAATGTCACAACACCTTATTGTTCATAAGATAACCTGAAATGTTATAATTGTATCCAATTTTTGCATCTAGTCGGTAAAACTTACCATATGAAATTAAGTAATGCATATAATAATGAAACTCATAAAATGAATCAACTTTGTAACACCCTACGTAACATTAACTTACTGGGGGTCTAAGACCTTTGGTGACCTCTGGTTATCTTCTGCGCCACCGCTCACAGGACGAGCATGGGGTGCACAATAAATATGCCGGGGGTTACCACAGGCACACATCAATCCTGGTTGAGCCGTAAGACCACGACGTGGGAGGGTAAGACAAGTGAAGTTCAGAGGCCATGGAGGAGAGGACGCGGAGGAACACCCTCCTTGGCTACAGCGGGACGCAGAAGTCCACAGCAGCGGACGGAGAAGAAAATCATTAAGTGCTGTACGTTGCCACCTCCTTGGTAGGGGCGTGGGGCCAGGCCACAGACCTTAGAGAACGAGGTTAGGCAAGAGCTGAGGTGAGGCCACATCCTTCCGAAGCGGAGGCCACAGCCCTCACCTTTACTACATTGGCTCTGGACGCACGGCTCTCCCTCCACAGCTTGATCTAACACCGACCTCTGTACTGGTGCTCTACTGATCACTTAAGGTTATTGAAGCCGCGGCTCCTATGGCTACGTACCCTATATAACCTGGTGGGTCAGGTACACTCTGTCGTATCTGTCCTTCGAGCTCTTATATGTCTCCAATGGACGGGTCCACAATATTACCAACACTAGCAGGCTGAGCGTTAAGTGTCCCCAGGCCGGAATGCCAATACTATGCAATTACTGTCATCGCGGTACCTGATTCTCAAACTATTAACACAATCGTCCAACATTCATGCTGTTGGGAAATGAGTTTTAAGGGGGCAGAATAAGGGACCAAGCCTTCCACGTCATCCCAGGGTCAATTAGGCCACAATCCTCGTCTGCAATCAATAAAGTACCTTTGTAGTTCATCATCCGCAGTCGTTCTGATTTACGACAGCCAGTGAGGGATGAGAACGTCTTCACATTCTTTCTTCTCCTCTCTGCAATTTGGGCCTCGCTGATGAGTGGTGTCAGCACACCCCAGTACATTCAAGTCTGGCGGGTGTAATTGCCCTAGCAAGTCTCACCAACGGCTCCTCCGCCTCTTTATCTCCCAAGGGCCGCATAAATCCAGCCTTACCAATTTGTTTAAAATCAGAAGCCGTTCCCATTCGCTATTCTGTTGAAGCTCAGGTCATCAGACATAATGA